>NC_064816.1:56810007-57045784 GCF_023721935.1 Panthera uncia | reverse complement strand
CGGCCCCGCCCCCGGCCCCGGCCCCGGCCCCGCCCCCAGCCCGGCCCTGGTCCCGCCCCCAGCCCCTCGCTCTGGCTTCGGGAGTTGTCGGCTGCGCGCAGCGCGGGCTCTCCGGCCACTTTCCCTCCCCCGATCCCGGCCGTGGCCTCGCACAGTCCGCAGGCGTCGCTTCTGCAGGTCGGTCCCCAGGTGAGGACGGGAGACAGGCCGCGGGCCCCGCGAGAAATGGAGTCCAGGAGGGGGCGGGCGTCATGAGGCCGCCAGGGCAGGTCTGGCCTCTACCGCCACCCTCACTCCCACCTCGCTGGCCTCCGGCTGTGGGCCGGATAAAGTGGGGGGTTACCCTGGGGACGTACTGTTGGAGAAATACGGTACGGTGTTTCTGCCTAGCGATCACGGTTACCCTCGGGAAAGTGCACGCTCGCTGCGCTGCGCTGCCTCGGAGCCTCCCAGCCTCCAGGACGGCCTAGGGCGTCTGACCCCTGCCTCGAATCAGTGACACCCCCATGTCAGGGACACCTTCCTGAGGACCGACCTGTGCTTCACTCTCAGGCTGCTGTGGTCCGCAGCAGTCCCGGGACGCTTTGGCACTCCGCGCGGAGATGGGAAGAGCGAGGCCCAGAGGAACTTGCCCAAGAGGTGGCAGTGAGCCGACGGTGCCACGCACCCTGCTAACGCCCTTTAACTCACACTCCTGTTGAATCCTCAGCCTACAGATGAAGACATGGACTGTGAGGGGCCACGGGTCCTCCCCGGGTGACTCGGCTGGTAAGGAGAGAGGAGGGGGTGAGGCAGAGCCTGTCCGCCTGCCCCCGGAGGGCATTTTTCCGGGCAACACAGGGACACGTGGGCAGAGCTCCTTCTAAGGAGTGACATCCTTTCCCTTCCTGGCCTGGGAGATAGAGAGCATTCCCTCCACTTTTCTCCCAGTGTATTGCCAGAGCAGCGTACTCATAGCCAGGACCTTTCCCTGCTCTCTGGAATGCTGTGGGTCTGGGCTCCTAAGTCCAGGCTGGTGCTTGCCCCTGGGTCATGTGGTCCTCCCTGTATACCCAGCTGGGGCCAGGGATGTGGCTCCTGCTGCCACCAGGAGCCAAACCCAGCTGGGGGTGGCAGGGGCTGGGGGGGGGAGGACAGGTTAGGGGACACTGGTGTTAAAGGTGAAATACACCCATAGCAGCTTCAGCACGTAGGTGGTCAGAAACTGAAAAGCAGAAAAGGATAAATACTGTGTGACTTCACTTCTCTGTGAAATTTTAAAAACTAAAAACAAACAAACAAAAAAACTCATAGAAAAAGAGATCAGACTTGTGGTCCCAGAGGCAGAGGGTCAGGGGAGAAGGATTTGGAGAAGGGGGATCAAAAGGTACAGACTTTCAGGTGTAAGAGAACTAAGTCCTAGGAAGTCATGTGCAACGTGATGCACTGTGCTGCTGTGTGATATACAGGAAAGTGATTAAGAGAGTGGGTCCCAAGAGTTCTCACCAGAAGGAAATTTTTTTTTCTTTTTTTTCGTTTCCTTTTTATTATATCTATATGAGATGATGGCTGCTAACTAAAACTACAGTAATTATTTCACAAAATAGGTGTCGAACTGTTATGTTGTAGACACTAAACTCATACAATACTGCATGTCAATTATGTCTCAATAAAACTGGGGGGAGGGGAAGAAACTGAAGGACAGCCAAGGTGCTCCTGTTACAACCTGAGTCAGATCATGTCTCTCATTGGCTCAGAACATTCCAGGGGTTCCCAGCATCACAGCCTGCAATGCCCTACAGGATCGCCTCCCCCCCAAAATTAGATCCCTGACCTTACACTCTACTCTTTTCCCCTTGCTCACATCATTCCAGCCACACTGGCCTCCTTGCAGTTCCCCAAACATACCAGGCACAGTCCTACCTCAGAGCCCTTGCATGTGCTCTTTCCACTGCCTGTACAAGCTCTTTCCACGCAAATGACATGGTTCTCTCGCCTCCTTCAGGGTTTTCTCTGCATGTTATCTTCTCAGGGAGCCCTGCCTTAACCACCCAGTCTAAAATGTTAACACTCTCCCTGGGGTGCCTGGGTGGCTCAGTCAGTTGGGGGGCCAACTTCGGCTCAGGTCATGATTTCACGGTCCGTGAGTCTGTGAGTTTGAGCCCTGAGTCGGGCTCTGCGCTGACAGCTGGGAGCCTGGAGCCTGCTTCGGATTCTGTGTCTCCCTGTCTCTCTGCACCTCCCCCACTCGCACTCTGTCTCTCTCTCTCTCTCTCTCTCTCTCTCTTAATGTTAACACTCTCCCTAGTATTTCCTATTCCCCTATCCTGTTTAACTTTTTAATTGATATTTATTCCCTGCTAATGTAGTATGTATTTTATATTTTATTTGTTTTTGTCTCCTCTAATAGAATGTAAGCACCACCAAAGCAGTGATTTCTCTCCACCTGTTCCCTTCATATTTCTAACATCAGGCAAATAGTAAGTGCTCAGTTATTGAATTAATGAATTTCTGACTTAAAGCAAAAAGGTCGGCTTGAGAGGAATTCAACAGGGCTGAGGGACCTACCCCAAATGAGTTAAGGAGTTGGCCACTGGAGAAATTAGAACGGTTTTCCCCAAAGAGACCCAGAGCACCCTCAAGCTAGTTTCTGCCTTTGTACAGGGTGCCTTCTCTCTGCTTCAGTCTCCTCCTCCCTCCAGCCCCCACCTTGGCCTGGTGAACTATATTCATCCTTCAGCCATCAGTTCAAACTTACCTTTCTTGGGGACATAGTCCCATAAAAACCTCTCCCACATGCAGGCAAGACCAGGTCTCACATGCCTATCCTTTGTGGCACTGTGCCCGGCATGTAGTAGGACCTCAGTAAACTTTTGTTGAGAAAATAAATAAATGAATGAGTGAATGTGGGGACACTGGCAGCCTAAGTAGCTGAATGTCCACCTGAGTAGTTAGGTATGGCTGTATCTAAGTAGAAAAACTCTCCCCATATTGTGGGGAGACTCTGTTAGAAGAAAAAGAAACCAGGTAGTGTTTTTCCAAACAGATGACAAAGAGAAAGAAATATTTCTCTTCATAGCAATGAAAACCCCCAACGTTCCCACGCAATTAATTCCTTCCCTACTTGTACATCATCTCCCACAGAAAAGGACCCGAGTCCCTGGTACCTGTCCAGCCCTGAACGGTTGCAAAGACCCCAGGGACAGAAGTGGGGCTCACCTCTAGGGCAGGGGCTCCAGCTTTCCCTGTTTCGAGGACACAGGCACAGCTCCGGGAGACAGAGGGCTCCTCAGCTTCCCTCCTCCCCATCTCTGCCATAAATGGTGGTCTCTCTGACATCTGCTAGAATTCCAGACTGGGAGGCAGGCTGGGTCTCAGCCCAGCGGGACTGTGTTTATGGCAGCCTGGCCTCCGGTCCTGGTAGAGTCCGTCCAAGTTACTTTGCCCATCAGAGCCTCAGCTTTCTTATCTATAAAATGGGTGCCAGGACCCCTGACTTCATTACCTCCCAGGGTTGTTGGAGGAGCCAAAACAGTAATAGATGGGAAAAGGCATTGGAAAGGTCCAGAGACTGAGGACAGGCGGTTAGCAGCACTGAGCAATGCTGGGGAATGGGAAGCCTGGCACACAGCACCCCCCCCCCCAGGGGGCAGCTGGATAATGGCAGTAAATGAGCTCTAACAGGGCAGCAAGGAACCCCTCCTGGGGAGGAGGGAGCAACTTTGCTGAGAAGCGTATGTCCAGGCCCCCTTGGAGAGGAGGCAGTCCAGGACGTGCTCTGGAATGCCGGAAAATACAAGAAAGCCTATGAAACAGTGGCCACACTGTGGATGGAACCAAAGGTATAGATTCTCTGTCCCCTTGCAGGTGCAAGCCCAAGCCACTTGGACTGACATCCAAGCCATTTGTTTGAATAATTCTTTTCTTTTTTGAAGTTTATTTATTTATGAGAGAGAGAGAGCACACAGGCAGGGAGAGAGTCCCAAGCAGGCTCCACACCATCAACACAGAGCCTGACGCAGGGCTCGATCTCAGAAACTGAGATCACCACCTGAGCTGAAATCAAGAGTCAGGCACTTAACCGACTGAGCCCCCCAGGCGCCCCTTGAGTAATTCTTTTAAAAGTAATGCCTGCACATTGTTTTAGTGTTGAAGCACCGCAGAAAGGCATGAAATGAAGAGTAAAATTGCACTCGGCCTCAGTTCTGCTCAGCATTTCTGTTTCCATGTGACCTAATTGTACGTACTATGCTTGTCTCTTCTGTGTCTACAAAGGAAGCGAATGATGCCCCCTTTCTGTGTGCTGCACATTCTGTGTTTGCCCCTCCAGATCTCTCTCTGCCCTTCTGCCCCTGCTCTGTGCCCCCAGAGGCTTATCTGCACAGACCATGAACGGGGGCCCTTTGGTTTCCGAGAGGGTTTGGCCAGTGGGAGGCACTGGTGACAGGTGAGGATGGGAGGAACATGACATTGCATTTGTCCCCTGTGGGTCACTGTCAGCTGGCTGTGTCTCTCCAGTGGGAGCGGCTCCTCTCAGGCAGCCTGGCAGAGCTTGAAGCCCCCCCTCTCCTAACCTTTGCCCAGAAAGCCTCTGCCTCCCACCGCGCCCCCATCCTCGCCCAAAGTCTCTCTTCCACAGGCCCGTCTGGGGGCAACCCTCCTGGCTGGGTATCTCCAGCTTTCGGGTTAATAATATGGAGGCGCACGCATCGCACTTCAAAGATGCTCACTTTGTTGTGTGTTCACGGCACCCCAGAGGCCGGCATCACAGATGAGGAAATGATGCTCAGAGGGGGCGCCTGTTCGCAGGGGCCAATGACGCGGTCATGGCAGGGCCCGCACACACTTGCCCCCTCAGGCCCATGCGGCCCTGTCCTTGTGGGCTCCCAAGGCCTGGCTGAGGAGCTGGGCCCGCCGCAGGGCCCGGGACACCCACAGCCAGATGGCTTGGACGAGACACGAGGCCTGGCGGCCTGTCCCGAACATGCTTGGTGGGCCTCGCCAGTTCTGCCGTTCTGCTCCCCCGGCAGGAGCCCTGTGTGTGGTCCCATAAACTGCATCCATGAGGCATGGGATGTCTGCGGCCCTGGCCTCCCCCCAGCCCCCAGCTCCAAATCCTCCCCAGACATCTCCCCTTGACACCTCGCAGATGTCACCAGGCGTCCCAAGGAAAACCCCTTAGGCCTGCCCCTCTGCCCCAGGGTACTAGTAAGCTCAGGCTGCTGTGACAAGTAACACGGACCAGACAGCTCAGACAATACGCATGATTTCCGCACGGTTCTGGAGGCCGGAAGTCTGAGATCAAGATGAAGCAATCCTGCTTCCTTCTGCTTCCTTCTGTGGATGGTGGCCTTCTCCGACTCTTCACGTGGGCCGGGCCCTAACCTTCTCTTCTTATTAACACCTGTCAGGTGAGATGCGTGGGCACCCCAATGACCTCATTTTACCTCAATTGCCTCTGTAAAGACTGTGTCTCCCAATACAGTACATATTCTGAGGTACTGAGGATTTCAACGTACGAACTGGGAGGGATATAGTAACATCATAACCCCCCAGGGTGCCCCCATCCCGGCACCCCCCTCACCCAGTGCTTCATCCAGCAATTCCCACCTAGTCATGTGTGGGGGCAGCAGGATGGCCATGCTGCGGGGGGACGCAGGTGGCCAGGCAAAGCAGTCTCCTGCCTCAGAGCCCACACTGGCTCCCCATGGTCACAGTAAAAGGTCTGCGCCCTGACTTCCCCGGGCATCCATGGCTCTGAGTGACGCGCCTCCTGCCCCACTTGTCCCACCCAAGGACAGCAAGGACTCTGCACTGACCTGCCTGGGCTCACATCATGCTCCTGCCACCCCCGAGCTGCGTAACTCTAGGAACATTGTTTCCCCTTGTGGGCCACCATACCTACGATGCGGGGACAGCAGCAATCGTGCCTTGGCCATGCAGGTGTCCTGCTCAGTCTCTCTTAAAGAGCTGCCACACGGAGCACTGCTGACTGACTGCCTCCAGCAGCAGCCCCACCTGGGGATCTGGCCGAGCTTCACCCAGAAGCCAGGATGTTAGGCACTGGAGCCACCGCTCCTGCCTGACCCCCGCTTCCCCACAGGCAGGCTGACCCCAGGGGCTTTCCACCGAGTGTGGCCCAGTTGTCTCCTGGCTGCACTGCAGCCCGAGGCTCTCCCTCTTTATCCTCCCTCCTCCCTTCTCCTTTCACGGGTGCCAACCCCACACCCAGATCGAAGGCTCTCCCTGCCAGTTCCTGCTCCTACTTCCTTCCCCTCATCCTCCACAGGCACTGCCCCACGAGCCTCTTGCACGTCTAACCCCTTCTTGGCATCTGCTCTCTGAAGATGAGAACTGGCCCGGGTAGCTGTCTCATAGGTTGTTCAAGGATTAAACGCATTAACACACACAGAAACCTTAGAAAGGTGCCTGGAACAGAGTAGGTATCTGAGTCCCAACACCACGTAGCTCCTTTCTAAGGGCCATTCTTGGGGACTGTATCTGCCCTGTCCATAGATTTCTGCATATTCTTTTGTGGACCAGGCCTTCTTAAGTTTCCGAAGTGTGCCATGCTTCCTGTGATCACAGGGCCTTTGCACCCACCACTGCCTTTGTTCCTTTACTGTGAGCCCTCTTACCCCTCTTTCCTGTTAGCTCAGATGTCACTTCCTCAGGGAAGCCTACCTGACCTCCTTTATATGTTTTCCCTACACTATGTGCCTCTCCTTCAAAGAATTTTTCAAGGTTTATCCATTTATGTGTGTTCATTTCTTTCACGCTTGTCTCTCTGGGGCAAAGATTGCCAGTCCTCAGATCCCTATCCATCCCTTCCCAGAACTCCCAGTTTTCAGCAGAGCACAGTATTGCCCCAAAGAAAGCTTGCATTCCTCAGCCTTTCTTGCGGCTAGCCAATGGGATGTACACAGAAGTGATGGCTGTCCCTTCTGAGTTCCCCTGGGAAGAGAAGGGGTATGCCTCCTTCCATGTTCCCTCCTCCTCCCTGCTGGCTGGAATGCGGGCAGACAAGGCCAATGCTGTCTGCTGGAGAGATGGACAAGGTAGAAGGAATACAGACCCAAACAGCCTCAGAGTGCACTGCCTCACCAGCGTGGGATTTCAAGGAGAGAAAACTCAAAGTGTAGCTTGTTTAAGCCAACACTACTTCGAGTCTCTGTTAACGGCAGAGATTTGGCTACCTGTAGAACAGGAAGCTCTGTGAAGCCAGGGAACAGGTCCACCTTGGTCATCACCATGTGCTCCCAGCACCTAGAAGGTCCTTGATTATTGTATGATGAGTGAGTGAATGAGTTCTCTGGGGGCTGGACCCTTTCTCAGCCATCTCGGGGACCGCCGCAGCACCCAGCTCATGGAGTGAAGTTGTATAGAAATCTAGAGCAGCACTATCCGCTAGAACCTTCTGTGAGGCAGGAAATGCTCCATGTATGCCTGTTGTCCAGTAAGGTACTGCATGCGGCTGGCGGCCACCACGCTGGACAGTGCACACCAGGCTAGAAGGGAGTGTTGAGATGCAGCCCCTCCCCTAATGCAGGAGCTGCCAGCCTGCTGAAATCAGGTAGACACTTGTCCCAACCCTGACACATGAGCCAGGCCACCAGGCAGAGGAGGCCTTCGAGCCCCTGCTCCTGGCCCCCTCACTGAGGACTCATGTCATGGAGGCAGCACGGCCAATCACAGCGGCCAGCCCTCCCTAGTCATCCAATTCCTGCTGACACCTACCACCACTGGCGAGGGCAGGAAGCCCAGATCTGCCTCATGGTAAGGGGTGCCAAGCAGCCTCACCAGTCCCAGGCTGCCGGAGAGGGCAGCGGAGAAAGAGGGTGGACTTACCATGTGCCGGGTCTATGCTGGACCCTTCACAGCCACGCACTCTAAGACAGGTGGAGGAGGGCGGGGTCTGTGGCGTGCCAGGCCCGGCGCTGTGACACGGGGGGCAGCGCTCACATCTTGACTCTTCCCGTTTTACAGAAAAGAAAGTTGAGGCCAGAGAGGTGGGCAATTCACCCAAGGTCACACAGCAAATGCACTGGCAAAGACAAAAAGAGAACTGAGAACTATCTCGCTCCAGAGACTTCTCTTCTCCCATCCCAGGCTGTGGAGCTTGGCTCCAGGACAGCGTCCCCACTGTTGCTTCACCCTGCCGCTCCTCCCAGGCCACCTGTACCCTTCCCTGCCACTCAGAGAGGATCTCCCTGTCAGGAGTCAGGATGGAGCCAGAACGGCTGGATGCAGCAGAGGCGGACCCCCACCTCAGACCTCACACCAGCCTGCAGTCCTGGGACCAGCAGTCCTCACAAGACCACCAGCGCTCTCACTGCTGCATCTACCCCACCTCCGTGTACCCGGGAAGGGGGAAGCATCATCATCCAAGCTGGCTGCTGGCCTAGCAAGTCAGTGGAGAAGGAAAGCTTCCTCTGGGGGGCGCTCGGCAACCCTGCATGGGATACAACTTAATGGGCCCACTGGTTGGAAACAGCAGGAGTCCCCTGGGCAAAAGTCAAGTGGGCAAGGGGAAGGCAGGAAGTATGCCCAGCGCTGTGCTAATCTATTTTAATTTTTTTTAATGTTTATTTATTTTTGAGAGAGAGAGAGAGCAACAGAGCATGAGTGGGGAGGGGGAGAGAGGAAAGGACACAGAATCTGAAGCGGGCTCCAGGCTCTGAGCTGTCAGCACTGAGCCCGATGCGGGGCTCAAACCCACAAACCATGAGATCATGACCTGAGCTGAAGTCGGAAGCTTAACCGACTGAGCCACCCAGGTGCCCCTGTGCTAATCTCTTTAAACAGGTGACTTTATTTAATCCCCATAGCCCCCCTCCTACTTGGTCCATGCTACAGATGGGAAAACAGAGGCATGGCGAAGTCACTTACTAGAAATCACGCAGCCCAGCCAGCAGGAGGTGGTGCTCAGGTTCTGGAAAATAACGAGGTCATGGGAATTTGGGAGGCATCTGCTGCTTCCTGGAGAAGGCTTTGAAACCCTGGGAAGGGGCAGTAGGAGAAGGGTCTGGAGAAAGGGTCCCCTAGCAAGGTGTCAGGTGGGAGCCTGGAGGGGGTGGGTCAGGGCATCGGACCTCACACAATTCCCAGGGCAGGAGACAGATGAAGCCCAGCTCCGGCAGTGACACCTGGCATTCGCCTCTTCAGCATCTTCTGTCACTCAGTCCTTACTGTCCTTACCCCCACACCTCTGGACAATCCCACTGCACCTAGGCCTAGGGGATCTTGCATGGCTCTGGAGGTCCAAGTAGTGACCAGCAGCCAAGTGGGCACAGGCCTGGGGTTGAGCCAAGCTTCCAGCCCACTGTTGGGAGGGGGGAGGCCCAGGACAAAGATGTGACACTGGCTCTGAGACTAGCAGCGTTGTAAATAAGAGAGGAATCCATCTCGCACCCACCCACCAGGCCAGACTGCTGCCTGCCAGGCTCCTTCCCTGCAGGGCCTTGCCCTCTCCCACATGACGACTCACAGATACACGTGGGCTCTAGCCCGTGGGAAGGGGAAAGAAAAAGGGAGGGATGTCTCTGCCCTTTAAGGCCACCATGCAGAAGGAGCCACTGTCACTGGGAGAAAACAAGGTTGGGGTGTGAGCTGTGTGGCCGGGTTTGTGTCTGTCTGCCAGTGGGGCTGGGAAGCCAGACACTTGCAGGCCTGTCCTGTCTCCAGCTGCAGAGATCAGAGCGAGTCACTGTATATACTCTGTGGGACTGTTTTCCTCTCTGCACCAAACGTTTGGCCAAAATAGCCTCTGAGGGGTCCTCAGTGGAAGACTCTGAACCAATAGTCTCTCGAGGCCATTGAGGCACAGTCTTGGGGAAGGAAAGGTGAAATCAGGCTGTGGGTGGCTCCCTCGACTGTACTGGGAGGCCGGGGGCAAGCAATGCACCCCAGGCCATTGACACAGCCCCCGAGCTCCCAAACTTTCTTGGAAAAGCTTCTATGAACTGCTGCTAATACGTCAGGTAACTTTTTTATTAAGTGCTTGTTATACACCAGGCTTGGAGCTAAGGGCTAGCATTTATGAGTATTTTCTATATGCTGGGCATTATTTTAAGTGCTTTACAACTTCCACTTCGCTTAAGCCACACAACTTCTCTGTGATGCAGGCGCTGTTGTTATCACCACAGGAATAGCAAACCTGTAAAACAAGAACCAACCACTATGAAAAAGGAGCATTCAGAGAACAGGAAAGAACATTCGAAAACGTAAGCGTTCACAGTAATCATGAAAACCCAACCAAGACTGAATAGCAGAATGGACACACCTGAGAACCAAATCAAAGCGACAGATGGAAATTATGAGAGAAAAATGCCAGAGCCGCGGTTCAGTGGAAGGAATTGAATTCACATGCAGAAATGAAGATGGATCAAAATCACCTTCCCAGTGAAATCCGGCCCCTCCTCGCTCCGGCAGAGAGATGTTGATGGATAACAGGGAGTTGGTGAGTCATTCCTGCCTAGTTAAAGCCCTCGAGGTTTAGTGTGTGCTTTTTAAGCCACCCTTGTACTTGAGGTCCCCATCTCCTTTCCCCAGGTGCCTATCCTGGTAGTCCGGGAAGTTGATAGCTATCATGGGCCCCAAGCAAACCACAGGGAACCAGTGGGGCTGGGAAGTGACCACTGATCGGCACCCACAGGGCAGGCTTCACAGGTAAGCGGGGGGGGGGGGGGGGTGTCTGTGTCAGAATCTTGGACTTACACGAAGATACCGAGAGCACTGGGCGGGCACCACACCAGCCTGACAATAGCCACCTGGCAGATTCAGGGAGGACCTCCTTGTCATTTCAAAACACAACAAGGAAAACGGTGACCCAAGTGAGAAAAAGATGTAAACAGAATGCGCAAATGGCCAGTGCATGCACAGGGAAATTTCTAACATCACCACTGATCAAAAGAACACAAATGAAAACGTGCTGTCTTCATCCAACTGACAAGGACATTTTAAGTTATAACACTGTTGGGAAGAGGTACATTTCCAGAAAGCAACCTTGCAATATAGACATCACTTTTCAGTCTGTAAGTCTACTTTTAGGAACTGATCACAAAGAAGTGATCGGATTTGTTGGCAGATTTCTATACAAGCTTGTTCTTCCCAATGTTGCTTCCAGCTGAGAAAAATTAGAAACCACTGAATGAATGTCCAGCCAAAGGAAAGTGATAATGAACAATGCCCCATCTATGTAGTGGAATATCATTTATCTATTTAAATTGGGTTTTCATAAGACTATTTGATAAAAGTTACAGTGAAAAAAGGCAGGATGAAAAATTTATGTAGGAGTTATTCTATATGTGATTATGTAAAGAATATATGTTTATAGAAAACATTAGAGGGGCTTCTGGGTGGCTCAGTCGGTTAAGCATCCGACTTCAGCTCAGGTCATGATCCCAAGGTCCGTGAGTTCGAGCCCTGCGTTGGGCTCTGTGCTGACAGCTCAGAGCCTAGAGCCTGCTTCGGATTCTGCGTGTGTGTGTGTGTGTGTGTGTGTGTGTGTGTGTGTGTGTGTCTGCCCCTCCCCCACTCATTCTCTCACTCTCTCTCTTTCTCTCTCAAAAATAACCGTTAAAATTTTTTTTTCTTTTTTTTTTTTAATTTTTTTTTTAATGTTTATTTATTTTTGAGACAGAGAGAGACAGAGCATGAACAGGGGAGGGGCAGAGAGAGAGGGAGACACAGAATCTGAAACAGGCTCCAGGCTCTGAGCGGTCAGCACAGAGCCCGACGCAGGGCTCGAACTCACGGACCGTGAGATCATGACCTGAGCCGAAGTCGGACGCTTAACTGACGAAGCCACCCAGGCGCCCCTAAAAAAAATTTTTAAATGAAAGTATTTATATTGAATAATGGGATTACAAGTGATCTTTTTTTAGCATTCTATTTTTCACTTTTCCAGATTTTCTACAATGAATATATACTACTTCTATAACCAGAAAAAAAATATCGTTTGTGCAACTTGGTATGTTATTTTTTAAATAGGTTTTTCATTAGTATAGTAGTAAATGCTCTCACTGCCCTCAAATCAGAAAATACAGACAGGTATAAAAAAGAAGAAAACGCTCATCTGTAATCCCATCATTGTTAACGTTTTCTTGCTATATTACAAAAATGGAAACACATCATACATACTATTTTAGAGACTTTGTAAAACTCGTGACTACAAACATGTAACATAAAATTGACCATCTTAACCATTGAAATGTGCAGTCAGTGGCATTAAGTACATTCACACTGTTGTGCAACCATCCCCACTGTCTATTTCCAAAATTTTTCATCTCCCCAAACTGAGACTCTGTCCCCATTAAACACTAACTCCCCATTCCCCTTCCCGTGCCCCTGCACCCACCCCTCTACTTTCTGTCTCTGTGAGTTTGACCACTCCAGGGGCCTCATAGGAGTGGGATCATACAATATTTGTCCTTTGGTAACTGGCTTCTTTCATGAACCAGAATGTCCTTGAGGCTCACCCATGTTGTAGCATGTGACAGTGTTTCTTTCCTTTTAAAGGCTGAACCATATTCTATCACATTTTGCTTATCCATTCATCCATTGATGGACAGTTGGGTTGTTTCTAGAGCCTTTTCAAACAGAACAATATATTGTGTACCTCTTCCTGTGCCAATAATGATAAATTAATAGCAGTTACTTTTTTTAAAAAAAATTTTAATGTTTATTTATGTTTGAGAGAGACGCAGAGTGCAAGCAGGGGGGGCAGAGGGAGAGGGAGAAACAGAATCTGAAGCAGGCTCCAGGCTCTGAGCTGTCAGCACAGAGCCCAACGTGGAGCTCAAACTCACGAACCATGAGATCATGACCTGAGCCAAAGTCAGACGCCCAACCGACCGAGCCACCTAGGCGCCCCAAAAGCAGATACTTTTAAACATTTTACTTTTTTTTTGAAAGAGAGCAAGTGGGGGGGCAGGAGAGAGAGAGAGAGAGAGAGAGAGAGAGAAAGAGAATGAGAGAGAAAGAAAATCTCAGATTCCACACCCAGCATGGAGACCAATGCGTGGCTCAATCCCATGACCATGAGATCATGACCTGAGCTGAAATCGAGTCAGATACTTAACCGACTGAGCCACGCATGTGCCCCAATAGCAATTACTTTTATTAAGTTGCCTAGTATTCTATATTTGGTAAATCTTTTTTTTTTAAATAATGTATCTTTATTTTTTATTGAGGCATAGTTGACATATGATGTTATATTAGTTTCAGCTGTATAACATAGGGATCCTACCAAATCTGTTCTTTTTTCTTTTTTTTTTTAAATTTTTAATGCTTATTTATTTTTGAGAGAGACAGAGAGAGACAGACTATGAGTGGGGCAGGGGCAGAGAGGGAGGGAGACACAGAATCCGAAGCAGGCTCCAGGCTCTGAACTGTCAGCACAGAGCCCGACGCAGGGCTCGAACGCATGAACCATGGGACCATGATCCGAGCAAAGTTGGATGCTTAACCAACTGAGCCATCCAGGTGCCCCCTACCAAATCCATTCTTGAAGGACATTTACATTGTTTCCAAATTTTCATATATACAAAACTGCAATAGTCTTTGTGTACTTATCCTACTATTTCTTAAAGATAAATTTGAAAAGTGAGATTTCTGAGTCAAGGGGTATTTTTAGATTTGGTTTCTTTGACCAATTTGTCCTCCAAAAATTATATTAATCTGGATCCCTGCCATCAATGAATCTCAATCCCCAAGTTCCAATATCCTGGTCGGTACTGAATATTAGCACTTCATAAAAAGTGACAACATTTTGGGCAGTTTTTGCCAGTGTGTCAGGTTTTTTAAAAAGTGCCGTTGTTTTCATGTGTATCTCTTGGATTATTGGTGAAGTTGCATTTTTTCCTGTGTTTATATTTTACTGGCAGTTTGTGTTTCTTCGTGGAGTCCTATCTCTACTTTGTATAGAGATACTGATATTTCTCTTACCGGTGTGTAGGAACTGCACAGGAAGGATGCGTGAACTCTATGCACCAGGGATGTGACCAGCCACGTTTTGAAGCTGCAGGATTTTTTTTTAGATTGATGGAGCCAAATGCAGTTAAGGATTCTGCCTTTGGGGTCATATCTCGCAAATTCCTCTCTTTCAGGGTTACCTGTGGATTAGTCACATTTTTGCCCTGTTGCATAGTGACCCCTGTTGCATTGCTTCCAGTGCTGTCACGGTTCGGTGTTCTCACTTGCTTCTTTAGTCCAGCTGGAATTATTTGGATGGGTGTGTGCTAAGATTAGGACGTCCCCTGTGTCTAAAAGTCAAGGCCAGCCATCCCTGGATGACCAGTCTTCCCTGCACACTCTCTGGGCTTCAGCACTTCCTCCTGTCATGAGTTGGCCTTTTGCATAATCCCCACCTTCAAGAAAAACTCTTTTCCACAGCGAGCGGAGCAGGAGCCCTATCGAGCCCTATCAAACGGCCTTTCCCAAAGGCATTTGCCCTACAGAAGAGGATTTGGGAGAAGCTACCAGGTTGGGGGTGGGGGGAGGGTCCAGACAGTGGAATTTCAGGAACCACCACTGACATTTAATGGACGAGCCATCGTGGGACCCAGGAGCTACTTCTTCAACTGGCCAAACCAGCGGGCACCCACTCTGCCCCCAGTTTGGGATGATTTACTGTCAATGTCACACTGCACATCAGTCTTTCAGCAGAGCACACTATCTCCCTCGGTCCTTACAGTACGTATCGCTTTCCATCCTGACTTCTCAGCTGAAGGGGGAGCCACACAGAGGACCGTGTCTGGTGACACCACCTACACACAGCAGAGGCAGGATGGGGGCTTTCCTGATGCCTATCCTCGAGGTTTCTGCCACAGGAAGGGACCCGTCCCAGGAGCAGGGACCCATAGGGAGCTCCAGCTGTCAGGTCAGGGCTGTGTGGGACCTTGCAAGCCGTAGGTGCTGACACAAGCGGGGCCCAGGGCGGGCAAGGGGCCGAAGCCTGAGGCTCGAGGACCCTCAGCCATCTCACCCACACCCACTCCTCTGAGTCCCAGCCCCCACCCAGGGTCGCCAAACACGCAAGGCATCCTGAGATGTGCTTCCCTGAAACCTCCCTGTTCTCTGTTACAGGAGCACTTCATCCACTCATTTACCTGGCGCGCATTTATGGAGAACTTACCGTATGCCCGGTACTGGCCCGGGTATACGGCAGTGCTTACCGTGTACCCAGTACTGGTCTGGGGATACAGCCATTAACTAGAGGCAAAAGCCCATCTTCTGGAGCTTTTATTCCAGTGGGAATAAGCAAGGAGAGGAATAAAGGGACATGGCGTAACTCCTCATGCGAATAAGTGCTAGGAACAGTTACTAATACTCACCCAACAGCTTTTATGTCCTCATGGAGGTTCTAAGGAACCAATGTCCTGTGACCAGGACAGACAGAGGGAAGCTGCTTCAGGGTGGCCAACCGGGGAGGGCCTCTCTGAGGAGGTGACACTGGGGTGAGGAGGAGTTCTTAGGAGGAGCCAACGGAAGGCAATCCAGGCCAAGGGAACAGCACATGCAAAGGCCTCAGGAGGGAAAGAGCATGTGGGTTTGAGGCGCTGACAGGAAGCCGAGGCTGTGAGCCAGGCAGTTGTGGGGGTGAGGCAGGAGCAATGGAGAGGAGGCCAGAGAAGGCCAGGGATTCCAACATTCAGCGCACCGCAACCCACGGTGAAACTTCACCTTCCGGCTTCGCCAGCTTGTGTGTTAGCAAAAGTCTCACCCCATCACCTAACCCGCGCTCCCGGCACTGAGTGCTGGGGTTTTCTATTCTGTCTATTCTGCTCTGCTCTCCTCAAAAGGAGGGAGGAAGAAGAAAGGAAAGGAATGCAACCCCTGCAATTAACCTCCTGACCCCCTGAGGGGCTGCAACTGGCAGTTTAACGCCAGGCTGTTGTAGATGGAAATAAAGATTTTTGTTTGTTTGCTCGGCACAGTGGGAGTCCACGGCTGCGTGTTTAGGGGAGGGAGAGACTGGACCAGACTGAGGTTTTAAAAAGACTATCCTGCTGTTGTATGCAAAAGGGAGTGTCTGGGGTGTGTCAGTCAGTCAGCCAGAGTCCCGGAAGGACAGACAACGCCCTCAAAAGGGTGATACTGAGTTAAAGACAGGGCTCTCCGCACAGGTGGGGCAGGTGAGGGGCAGTCCCACAACCAGTCACCCCCACCGAGGCCGGAAGGAGCTGGAGGAACCGCGTGGGAAGGTAGGGGCCAGCAGCGGGCCAGAACCTTGGTTCAGGGGAAATGCCTCACCCCTCTCCGCTCCCACCTCCCATTGTCTGCCTCTCATTGGCCCAACCACACAGACATCCCCTCTGAGGTGCAAGGTCAGCCTCCAGGACATAGCAGAGGTCCCTGACAGGGGTGGGGAGCAGAGTGGGGCCAATGGAAGAGCCAGGTGAGAGCCAGAGCTGGCTGGGGCGGGCTAGCAGCAGAGGAAATGGCCTTGGGAACATGAAGGTGGAACCCCAGGACCAGCCTGTGGGTTGGATTAGACTCCTGCAGAAAGGGCTTTTTTCCACTTTGGGGGCTCTTCAGAAAACACAAGATGCAAGATGTAGTGGGGGGCCCAGGGTGGGTGAGGGGAGAGCACAGGTGTCAAGGCACACAGGCATCGTGGGCAGCCAGGACACTCAGAGTATCTCCCCACCAGGAAGGTGCAGGCGTCCCCTGGTCAGAGCGCCAGGGCAGGGCAGGCTGTGTGAGGTGCCCCCTTCTGTCACCAGGCCATGGGCAGCCCAGGGGTTGCAGAGTGGGGCACAGGGCAGAGGAGTGGCTGGGAACAGGGCACCCTTGGAGGTCGGGACAGGGCTCTTCCCTGCTGGTCCATCCACACCAGGGCACCCTGGGTGTGTCACCACCCAGGTGTGGCATTTGAGCTAAAGGGGATTATGCTGGAATGTTCCTAAGGCACAGCAAGAAACGACAGACAGAGGCCGAGCTCAGCCTGGGGTGGCATCTGGGGTGGGGGGACCAGCCCAACCCAGCAGGATGGAGGAAGGTGTGTGACATTCATCATCTCCCCGACCCCAACGTGCTGGGGGGAGGGGCACGGGAAGCGGCAGAGCCAGGCCTGGATGGCACCTTCCCTCCATGCTTGCTTGCCAGACGTGTTTACCTCTACGTCCAGCTGCAAGTTAGAGCCCAGTAAGTGGGTCATGGCGATCCCTTTAGTGAAGTGCAATCAGCATTGTTCGGAACAAAACCGAAGGGTACAATCGAAGGGGAAAGAAAGGAAAACATCAAAGTTCATTGCAGGCACCAAGACAGTCACTGTCCCCTGAAGAGTCCCTTTCAGGCTTGCTCCAGAGGACGGGTACTTTTTAAAGTGGGGGGGGGGGGGTCACTGCGTTTGCAGACAAGGGTCCTTGCTTCCCTTCTCTGCACTCTCGCTCCAGATGGCCAGCTCCTGCTGCTGTCCCGTCCCCACTCCCTGGGACCTGCCCAAGCTCTCCTCTCTGGCTTTTCACCTCCCTTGGCTCACCGCATCATCCTCTTGACTGTTTTTGTCCCCATCTTACTGGGGAGGAGGGAATCCAGGGAGGAGGATGTCCCGTCCGGGACCCTATGGCTTCCTGCCCTGCCTGTGCACACCGGTACTGACCCCAGGTGAGGCTGGGGGGAGATGGGAGAGGCCACATGGGGTGGGTATACTGGGGGCCGTGAGAGGACTCCCCCTACCGACTCCTGTGGGCTCTGGGGCCATGAGAATCAGGGCAGAAGGGCCAGGGAGGGATGGCATCAAGGAGACAGGTGTGTGTGCTCTAGCTACCAGGTACAGGCTCCATTCTGGGTGCTGAGGAGAAGGCAGCAGACAAGGTCAGCGCAGCCCCTGCTCCCTGGCACTTACAGGAACACCTGTCGGGAAGAGAGCTTACCTGTAACGTGGTTGAAGAAAACCAGCCACAGACTGAGACAGGGAAAAAAGAGGAACAGAAGGCATAGTTATACTGCAATGTCAAGACAGGCTTCTCTTACATGGAAGGGCCCAGCCAGGCTGAGAATCACACGAGAGCATCTCTAGCCAAGAGCTCGGCACATGCAAAGGCACTGAGGTGAGACAGACCGAGACAACACCAGTGTGTCCGTAGCATGGTCAGCACAGGCAGTGGAGCAGAGGTCAGCAGGCCAGAGGGAAGGGCTTGTTTCCAGCCAAGGCCAGTGAGGAGTTGCACAGAGCTCTTCACTATCCTGCCGTTCAGCCCCGGATCTGCGGTCCTGGGCTCGCATGGTTCAGGGCCGCCACATTCTCTCAGTCGGCTTCCTGGTGACTTATGAATGGGTTCTCCCTGGTTCAAAACAGAACGCACCAGGGGCGCCTGGGTGGCTCGGTCGGTTAAGTGTCCGACTCTTGGTTTTGGCTCAGGTCATGATCTCGTGGTTGTGAGATCGAGGCCCGCATTGGACCTGACAGCACGGAGCCTGCTTGGACTCCTCTTTCCCTCTCTCTCTGCCCCTCCCTCTCCCACGCGCGCACTCTCTCTCTCTTTCCCAGAAACTAAAATTAAAAAAACAAACAAACAAACATTTAAAACCAAAACAGAACGCCCGAGGCACCCTCCCTGTGCTGAGCCCCGAGCAGGGCACGAAGGGAATGGAAGTCCGTGCCTGGTGAGTGAGTGTGTGTCCAGCATGCCCATTGCTGGGACCATGGCCGCCTATGTTTGTTTTCAGGGTAGCAGAGTTTTCTGTGTAACTCATGCGCACAGCAAGTAAGTCAAAAAGTGGAAATGGGTGTTCAATAAAGAGCCAGTGTGCCTCCTATTGTCACCCCCTCCCACAGTGCCCCTGCCCAGAGGCCACCCTGAGGCCATCTCCATGGGTTTGCCAAGCAGAAAAGCGTGTCCATCTTTAATACACAAAGTGGAGTCTAACACACACACACACACACACACACACACACACTTCTTAACAATCTCCCTGGGGTGGTTCTGTGTGGATACAGCGGATATTCCCTGATACTTCAGTTCCACTGTGCATGTGACTCACCATTCACTGCCAGCGCCCCCTGTAGCATAATGCGCCGAGCAGGGGAAGGGGAAGGGGAAGGGGGGGTGGTGGAGCTAGGTCAAGGATATTTGCATTTTTAAAGTTGGGTTAACATCTGCAAGGTGTGTCACTGGCTCTTGATAAGAGAATCAAAGGGAATTGGGTTAACCCACTCCTAACCCCTTTGCCCAGTTACTGCCGGCCCCACCAGCAGCCCTGCCCGGCTCCCGTTCCTCTTGTAGGCTGGGAGAGGGATCACTATCTCGCCCCTGCAGGGCTGGGCCCTCCACACTGACCCAGCCTCAGGCCATCCTTCATCCTCAGGAGCAAGACCTCTTTAGCTGCCTGAAAATGGCTCTTTATCTGGTTCGGTCCTCACCGGGACTTTATTCTGTGCCTCTGGCCACTTGTTGCAAGAGCAAATGTGTCCCATACAGCACTGGGCGTGTTGCCACTGTCGGAGAAACCAGGAGAATTCGGGGGCGAGAACAGCTAGGGGCCCGAGAAGTGAGCCTCCAACTGTGGGCCGGGCAGTGGGGCATGTGGCAGTCAGGCGGGGTTCTGGGGTGCAGGCCTCCGCCTTCCGTGCAAGGCCCTGAAGAATGTGCCCGCCGCAGACACAACATCCCAGTTCAGTCCGCATTATGAGTCACCGCTGCGTGTCAGCTACCACCTGGGCATTTGAACCACGGCAGCAAACACACAGGCAAAGACTTCTGCCCTCGAGGAGCTTGCGTTCTATCGGGGAAGACAGAAAACAGACAGCAGAAAGGCCCACACAGGCAATGATAGGAGAGGTCAGAAGGGGGATACACGGTGGAGAAGAACTGAAATAGAGTGCTGTGCTCAGGAGCCCCAGGCCAGAGACGCAGGAGGCAGTCTGGAACAGGCCACTGGGAGTGAGGCTTGTTGAAGTGACAGCAGTCTTTCTAGGGGAAGGGAAGAGGAGAGGGTGCAAAGGCCCTGAGGCAGCCGGCCTGTGGTAGCTAAGAAAGCAAGGAAGTTAGTGTGGCCACAGCAACACAGGGAGAGTCAAAGGAGAGGGGCGAGGTTGTATAAGGTGGAAGCCAGGAGAGCACTTGGAGACTCTGTAAGATGGATGAAGGTGTCTGAGGCAGGGGAGCGGCTGTGGCGTGAATCCAGCAGGACACACAGTGGGACCAAGAGCTTAGCCCAGGCCAGGCTCTATTCCAAGAGCTTTGCCAGTATTAATTCACTTAATGCTCACATAGCCTTATACAGCAGGTGCGCTCATGGTCCCGTCCTATAGGTAAGGATGCTGAGGCATAGAGATGTGAAGGAACTCACCCCCGGTCACACAGCTGAAAGATGGCAGAGTCTGGATTTGAAGGCAAGTCATCTGAAGCCAGAGCGCAGGCTCTTGAAGAGCCATAAGTTTGGGACAAAAAAAAGTCACAACCTTCATCCTGAGGGAGGACATCTGTAAAGAAAATAGAAGACTGAGTCCTCATCAGAGATGGGAGGCAACAGAGGCCCAGAAGGTCAAGCTCGGGTCTGACCGCCAGGCAGTCCCACTTCCCCACCCCTGACCCCACACTGGAGGTGGGAGCCAGGATGATCGCTACCCGGGAGGGTGGCGGCCCCAGGCACAGAGCATTGCTCAGGAGCGTAAGCATTGACACCCCCTTGGGATGGTGCAGGTTGTCCAACAGAGCAGGCAGACAGGGTTGGACATGGGACCAGAGGTAGGGGGCGCCTGTGTACCAGGGCCTTGGAGGAGGCGTTGATGGACAGGAGTCAAGAGTAGCGGTCACATGAAGGATGCTTGGTGACAGAGGGGGGCCCACATGTAGGGGATACTGACCACTGGGGAAGGCATAACCATGCAGGGGAAGAGGCCGCCAGAGGCTCAGAGGCCTGCCAGCTGTGTGGCCTCCAGATGTTTGGGTCTCAGTTTCCCCATCTGTTAAACAGAGAAGAAAAATGCCAGGGGCAGCTGGCTGGGACAGACAATAACTCCAAGTCTGAGAAAGGATCAGGAACGCTACTTAGCTGGTTGTAGAATCCTTTTGTCTTACTCTTGCCCCCGGAGGGCTTCTGTCACTCAGGGCTGTTTCTCAGGGGTGCAGTTTGAAGCTCATGTCTTTATTTTATTTTATTTTTAATTTTTTCTAACGTTTATTTATTTTTGAGAGACAGAGAAAGAGCATGAGTGGGGGAGGAGCAGACAGAGAGGGAGACACAGAATCCGAAGCAGGCTCCAGACTCTGAGCTGTCAGCACAGAGCCCGTGGGGCTCAAACCCACAGACTGTGAGATCATGACCTGAGCTGAAGTCGGACGCTTGACCAACTGAGCCACCCGGGCGCCCCGAAGCTCATGTCTTTAAAAAATAGTTTCTGTCTTCTGCCAGCAAGCTTCTGGGGGCTCAGCATTTTTCTGCAAAATATGTAAACATGTCCCAGCTGTATGTTACCACTGAGTTTTCAAGTTTGTTTGGTTTGGTTTATTAGTGGGCGTATTTTCATCCACGCTGGCTTACATCCTTCCTTGCTTTTTCCTCCCCCGAAGGCCCTTGGCTTCTATGCTGCAACTATCTGTCTTGCCCTGAAGAGGAACTCCCGTGTCAGTCCACAGGCCTCCGAGCTTCTGACTCCCGCGTTCTGGATGCCTGTCAACCACATCTCCCGTTTTCGCACATCCAGCCATTATTCCAGTATTACCGCCTGGACTTTGTTGATTTTTCTTTTTATCTTCCTTGTCCACGTGCAACAGATTTGAGGCCTTCTTCATCTCATCAAATAACGAAATCAGCCATTTTCTGATATTTACTTCTCTTTCAAGTAAGATATTTATCCCAAGGGGAGAACCATTTTTTTTTCCCCTGCTCTCATTGAAATTCATCAAAACTTTGGAACAATGCTATGCCCTGGGATCGGCCTTTCCAGGTGACTTCATCTGTATTCGTGCCTTGTCTGCCGTCTTTTTGCCAGTGACTTGTAAATTTCCGTCTCCTGCTGGGACCTCTCCCCTGAATTCCCATCTTTTGCACCCAGCCACCGGTTTGTAGCTCCACATGAATGTCTCTGAAACACCACCAACCCTTGGTGATTGCTCTCCCTTGACCCCAGCAGGCTCACCCCTACTATCTGTGGAACCCAGGGTGAGAGGGAAACAGAGGCGCCGTCTACCTGCTTCTCCTCCCGTCCCGGATCCGTCCAGAGCTTCAGGGCTAGCACACACGTGCATGAACACTCGGGCCCATGCTCTGTCCACACCCACATCCATATCCACAAACAGCACCCTTGCTTTTCCTGGGCCTCAGGGCGCACACTCCTGTGATGCACCCTCCCTCCTGGAGGGGCAGGTCTGGGGCCAGGCTCCAAGTCATCTGGGCGGGGAACTCTGAGGTCCAGATCCTGAAGAGTCACCCCAACACCCTCTTCCTGGCCCCACAGCCGACCATCTACCCGGTCCTCTAGATTTTCTTTCAGCCTCTCCCTCCCTAGTCCCTGGGTTTGTCCATACCACCTCCCTCTCATCCAGAGGCCAGAGCCACGGCTCGTCCCACATGTGCTCTTGTCTGCTCCAATCCATCCCAACTTTTGAAAGATGTTAATGAGCTGAAGTCCCCAGGTGAGTGGTCTCCCCTTGCACAACACAGACTCCACCCCCTGCGGCCACCCCACACCCCCCCTTGCTCTCGAGGTCCGCCCATTGACCACGGCAAGCGCGACGTCATCCCTCCGGGTCTCCCGTCCAGACATAGAGCTGCCTCTCCATCCCTTGAGTCTGGGCTGGCCTGTGACTCACCTTGGTCCACAGAACGTGGCAGCAGTGAGGTTGTGCCCCTCTGAGCCTGGGCTTCCTAAGGCCCTGCAGCTCCCACCCACACCCCTGCCCGGCTTTGGCGGGACAGGCCCGGGCTGGCCCACAGGGGAGCAGGGAGGAGCCCTCTCACACCCAGGACCTCCGAGGCCCCCAGCTCCAACAACCTGCCCGCTGACCTCAGACACGCAAGCAAGCCCTGCCGGGCCCAGGTGGAGAGTCACAGAATCACAAGCAAATTCAGTGGCTGTTGTTTTAAGCACTACATTTTGGGGCCGTTTGTTACAGGGCAAAAGCTGACGGAAACTTCCACGTAGTTCCTTGAGCTCCCCGGGGCCTTCCTGACCTCTGGCCTTTCACGTGGGTCACTGCCCCTCTGGGTCCTGCTTCATCCTGATTTGCTGGCTCGGCTCTGCCTCAGCCTTCCGACTTGGGCTTTCCCGCTGTCCCTGCCCCAACCCCTCTGCTCCTCAGAGCCCCATCATCCCTGCCACCTCTCTGCCCTCCTCCTCCCCGCCTCAGCTTCACCCTCTCCAGCTCACATGGACCCTGGAGGGGCCTCCCTCTAGTGCTTCTCCTGTCCACGAAGCCCTTTGCTCACTCCCTGTGACAGTCATCATCTGATTCACATCTCTCTGCCCTAAGGGGCCATGAGCTCCATGGGGACAGAGACCACCACAGACCTCCAGTTCCTGCCACGTGCCCGGCAGATAGTAGGAGCTCAGTACACATTTGCTGGGTGAATAAATGACTGAACAAATGATTTACGTCTGCATCCTCTTTCCCCGACAGCAATAAAGGTTTGCTGCAGGCTGGAATGTACGGGCGCGCTGCAGCCCTGCTGAGTGACCGCCAAGCCCTGGCTGGGGACTGAGAATTCCTCCAGAGCCCAGCGGTCACTCACCGCGTGCTCTGGTCGCTCCTGGGTGCTCAGGCCAAAGTCACCTCCGGGGCCCTCACTGGCTTCTCTGTCTCATGACCCGTGGCGCCCAGCAAAGGCTCACCACGTACATGCGACCCTGCCCCTCTTCCCAGCATCCAGAACCCTGCCACATCGTCCTGGGTCCAAAACCCACCAACCGCTTCCCACTTCACCCGGGGCTCCTGGACAGCATGTCTCCCAGGAAGAGGTACACGAACAGCATCACCTCCTTCAGGTCCCTGGACCAAAGTCCCCTTCCCCGGAAGACCTGTGCTGACCACTCTGTACGACAGAATAACTCCCCCACCCCAGACCCTCCATAGCGCCCTTACCAAGGTTCAGCTTTCTTGCCATTGCCTCTTCTCCATCCAGCCTGCTGCCTGTTGGGATGTTTATGCATTGTCTCCCTTTCTCCATGAGAAGGTTGGATCTTTGAGGGGAGAGATTTTGACTATTTTTGTTCTTTTCTGCATTCCCATGTGCCTGGCCGGTGATGAGGGCTCAATAAGTCTTTACTGAATGACTGAAGGAATAACTTCACACTGCTCAGTCAGTCCCCCACCCCCCAGGGGTCATTCCAAGGTCTCATCTCCAACCTCAGCCCAAGCACGAACACCTGCCTGGCTCCCACCTACGACGGGGGCAGAGAAGGACCCAGCTGTCAGCAGCTCAGCCCTTGCGTGCTCCCCGTGGGCCCCTCTGCCCCCGTTCCAGGCTCACCAGAGCTCCTTCACGGCGGCCACACTCTTCCCCAAGGTGACCCCCCTTCTGCTTCATGTGGGTCGGGAGGGGCTCTGCATTTCTGGTTGTCACTGGGCAACCGTGTTCCAGAGCCCAGTAGCTCTGCCCGCCCTGTAGGTCTGAAGCCTGCCTCTTAAAGCCTTAGGAGCATGGCTCTCCAGCCCAGTTCAACAAACATTTCCTAGATCCCCACTCAGTCCACACTTAGGAGGAGAGAGCTGTGCTTGCTCTCCGGCCCCCCGGTGCCAGACTTGGAGCGGGCAGAGGTGAGACACTACCCGGACCACCGGACCACAAAGGGGGCCAGCACGGGCAAAAGCATCCAACTTCTCATCACCCCCTTGTCACTAGCACAATCTGACCAAACGTTCCCAGAGAAGCAGACCCACCAGCATGCCTCCTACCCTTCGGGAGGGCCATCCACGGCCGAGTCTGAGGGCACCGTGTCGACAAGAACAAATGTTAAGGCTCCAGTGAGTATGTGGGTTATTCACCCTCTTTTACATTGTTTAAATTTTTTTAGTTGAATTGAATATATTATGATCTCCTTAGGTGCGGGAAATAGCCCACTCCCCGTCTTATCCTCAGGGCCTACTTAGCCAATAGCTGGCGTAGAGAAATTCTGGTTGCGTTGGCTACATAACAAATACAACACAACTTACTGGCTTAAAACAGTGACAACACTTATTTTGCTCCCAGATCTTCAATTTGAGTGTGCCTCAGTGGGGATACTACGCTTCTGCTCCACTTGGCATCAGCTGAGGTGATTCAAAGTCTGGGAGTCGAAGTGATCTGCAAGATTGCTCATCACGTTTCTGGGAATTGACGCAAACTCTCGGCTGAAGTCTTAGCTGGGGTTACCAGCCAGGACATCCACACACGGCCTCTCCACGTGGCCAGGACTTCCTCACCACGTGGACACTGGTTTCCAGGGCTGAGAGGCCTGACAGAGAGCCAGGAAGAAACCTTATCATCCCTTCTGATTGAGCCTGGAAAGCCAAACAACCTCCCTTCCGCCACATACTATTTGTCAAGACAGTTGCAAAGGCCTCCAGGCTTAAAGGGATAAGAAATAGTCTCTGTGTCCTGATGGGCAGTAGCAAGATTCTGGAAACACATGCGGGGCTGGACATATTACTCTGGCTATTTGGAGGAAATATTATCTGTCACAAAGGGCTACAAAATGCCTTAAATATCCCAGAAGAATAAAATTATTCCCACCTAGAATTCTGTACCCAGCAAAACTATCAGTCAGGTGAATGTCTGGAAATGCAATTCTTAAAAGTTCACCTCCTGTGACTTTCTCTCGGAGAGCTACTAGGGAATGCTCCACCAAAGCAGGAAAGTAGATCAAAGAAGCAGAAGACACTCCTTGCATGGATTCAATCCAAGGAGGAGGAGAAGGGAGCCCTCAGATGACACAGATGGTACAGAGCAAGAGGGTGGATGGTTCCAGAAGAGATGTGTGTGGGAAAACATGCACATTTATGGAACTGATGGAATATCTTGTGTGTCTGTCCGTTAGGAAATGATAGTTAGAGTGATTGTAAGGATTTGTGATCATGACATATAGAATGGAACGGAGGACAGAAAGACCAATTGAATAAAACAGAGCCCAGACACAGGCCTGTGTGTAGATACTATATGGCCATGATAACAGTGTAGGTCAGACTGCCAAAATTTAGTATTTATTCTTTATTTTATTTTTGAGAGAGAGAGAGCGAGCGAGCAAGGGAGGAGCAGAGAGAGGGAGACACAGAATCTGAAGCAGGCTCCAGGCTCCAAGCTGTCAGCCCAGAGCCCAACATGGGGCTTGAACTCATGAACCAAGAGATCATGACCCGAGCCAAAGTCGGACGCTTAACCCACTGAGCCACCAAGTCATCCAAGAGTGGCAAAAATTTAAAAGCTTGATGATACAGAATGTTGGCAAGGAAATAGATCAAAGGACACCTGAATTCCCTGTTTATGGGGTGTAGAGTGACCACTTTGGAAAATGGTTTGGTATCACCCAGGAAAACAACAAAAGCATATCTTCTAACCCAGCAATTCCACTCACCGGTGCGCACCCAAGAAAGATTTTTGTATCTGCACATCAGGAGATATGTACACAATTGGCTTTAGAAGCATTGTTTGTAAGAGAAAAAACTGGACACAGCCCAGTGTCAATAGCAGTAAAACAGAATAACTGTGTTATATTCTTACGATGAAATGCTACCATGCAGTGATGAAAACGGTTGAGCCACAGGCACATGAGCCAACACAGATGACTCTCCCAATGCTGAGCAAAAAAGCAAGTCCCCGAAGAAGAAGGGAAAAGGCTTCCATTTCTATGTTCACCACCAGGCAAGACTAAACAAGCTGCTGTCTAAGGACACATACCTGGATGATAAAATTGAACAAGCCAGACAAGGTACACCACAGAAGTCAGGAAGAGGATGCCCCAGGGATTTCTAAGAGACTGGAAAAGTTCCAGTGCTTAGCCTGGGTATTTGTTCTTTTTCTTAAATAAAATTGTTTTTACACGTTCTTCTGTATGGTGTATACGTTTCATAATTTTAAAAATGGGAAATCGGGGCCCCTGGGTGGCTCAGCTGATTGACTGACTCTTGATTTCAGCTCAGGTCATGCTCTCACGGTTCATAAGTTCGAGCCCTGCATCGGGGTTGGTGCTGACAGTGAGGAGCCTGCTTGGGGTTCTCTCTCTGTCTCCCTCTCTCTCTGCCTGTCCCCTGCTCACTCTCTCTGTCTCTCTCTCAAAAAAACAAACAACAACAAAAAAAAAAACGGGGGGAAACTGAGAAGGTGGAGAATGGAGTGTTTAATTTCAGAAAGAATAGCAAACATTGTACAGTGTCAGGAGGGAGCGACACCAATGTAGTCACAGCAGGACAAAGACACGTGGGTTCTCAAACCCTGAGCCAGCCACGCCAGGAACCTGATGGACAGAAGCCAGGGCTGCATGAAGTGCTCAATCTTCACCTGCCATGAGAGGAAGGCCACTGATAAATTATCTGAAATCAGTAAATCAATAGATGGACGTTTAAACATATTATTTACAAAAACTGAGAAACATATCAGAAGAAACAACCAAAAGAGTCTGAGAAGAGGGGAGGGGTGTCATAGGGCCGGGAAGTGCTGGGTTTTATCACGCGGCTTAAATAAATGCTGAGTGTGTATGTAATAAGTGGTTGTTGGGGGCTTGAGAAATGCACATTAAAATGATACTTGGGCTTTTCTCCCCATCAAATTGGCAAAAGAGACAACCATTATTAATTCTCGGCGCTGGTAAGTGTTGAGGAAGCCAGCAGCCACCATGGGGGTGGAAGTGAGTTGGCTCTCACAATGTATGGGGCATTGTCTATTTTTTCAGTGTTTTGAAGGATCTATGCATCCATGGTTGGGTTTGGAGTTGGCTCATATTACGTTTTACTGCTTTTGATTTAAAGGGGTGCTCTGATTGGTCAGAAGGTGGAAATCTCGGGTTAGGAACTGGGCTTGCACTCAAAGCCCAGCAGAATTAGGGTACAGCCTTCTCGGGTTCGTGTTTCAAACTGTGAGCCTGAATCGAGATCTGGAATTAATGAGGATTCTGAGGGGGCCAAGGCTAAGATGAATGGCACTGGATTGGAGTTTGTTAGGACATAGATTTATTTCCCCAGTAGGTGTGAAATCAGGCGGCTTAGAATGAAAGCGCGTTCGCATGTGGGCAAAAGGAGCTGCGTAGGCCTGCCCCCATCATCTCCCTGCGACTTTCTGCAGCAATTCAAGGCCGATGCCTTCGAGGTTCCCAGCCCAGACGCTGTGGTCCCGGGAGCGGCGGCTGCGTCCGCTTCTGCAACCGTGCTGGAGCGGACGAGCAGGACTCCTGTCCCTGCTCTCATCGCGCACTGGGGGTAGCTGGACATCGGCCGCGGGCGAGGGAGCCAAGGTCGCGGTGGCTCTGTTTGCGCGGTCTCGCTTGACGTGAGCCCGCAGGGCAGCGTCTTTTCAACTTGTTTACCAGCCTGCGTCACCCGGGAACCTTTCACCAACACCTAGGACAAAAGGTTCCTCTTTTGTAAGTCTCCTTTGGGCAGAAAGGGCATTCGCCAGAGCTAGGGACTCCAACTGGTGCAGGGCGCCACCCCGTGGTAGATTCGGACAGCGCACACCCACCCATCTGCCCATTCCTCCTTTAGCCCTTCTGTACCCACCATGCATGCATCATCCATCCACTCCATGCTCCCATCCACCCACCCACCCTCCCATCTCATCTAATAATCATCCACCAACCCCATTCATCCACATCTCTACCCCTCCACCCAGCCACTGCATGTGGCTCCATCAATACACCACCCACCCATCCACCTACATTTGTATAACTCAGCCATACGTACACTCTCTCCACCCATCCACTCATTCGTCCCCCAGAATTTTCATCCTTTCATATAAATATTTATTTTTTCCATTCATATCCATCCACCATCCGCTATCCATTGACTCATTTGACAAAATATGGAACACCTTCTGTGTGCTAGGTACTGTGCAAAGCATTGGAATCAAGGGATCACAGGACACTCTTCTTGTCCTTATGGAACCTACAGGACACCAGAAGCAACACACAGAGGCCCTTGCTTTGAAGGGGGTGCAGGGCACTGTGAGGATGTATCAGCCCAGATATGGGGGCCAAGGGTAGCTGGGCTGAACAAAGGACTTCTAGGCTGAGGTTTACAAAACAGTGGGAATGAGCCAGGCAAAGAGGACTAGGAGGCCAGAGGCTGGTGCCCTGGAAAAGGATGCCATGGAGACAAAGGCCTGGAAGCCAAGTGGGCTAGAGGGGTGGAAGCTATTTGGGCGTGTGTGTGCATCTGTGGAGATCTCCCTGTGCATCCAGGGGAAAGTCTGCACAGTGTTCTTTGGTGCTAGATGGTTGGGGTATCAACACATTGTCCATTCAGATCCCCCCATCTCCTTGCTGACACAACTCATGGGGTCCAGGCATGCCCCCTCTTCCCCAGGGCCATATGCCCCAGGGCTGGGATGTCCCACTGAGTTCCCATTTTCCATGCTATGACTGGTTTAGGCATGTGAAAAATCTCTCTGGCTAAGGAGATGTGACAAGTGTTCTGAGGGGCTTCTCATTGTGTGAGATGATATTGCCTTATTAAGTCATTTCTCATAGAGCTTTCTGTTTCTTGTAGCAAAATACAACCTAAATGCTATCAAGAACTATTACTGAGAACCTCTTGTGGGGCACAGTCCAGGAAGTGACACCTTGCTGCCTCAAATCTCCTGGTCACAGTAGAATGTCCTGCCCTCCCACCCCAGCCCCATATCTGGACTGTGTCTTCAGCGCCATGGTCCCTCTATCTTGTCCTCTTCCTCCTCTCCCTCCCTCTCTCTCTCTTTCTCTCTCTCTCTCTCTCTCAATCTTGCTTTCTCCATGCCCTCAAGCCTGGTCTAGTCTCAGCCCCTCTTCCTGGCTAACCACAATCCCCAAGACTGCCTGGGACCCCCACTCCAGCCACCCCAAGCCCGTGAAGGCCAAGCAGGGGAGCGCCATCTTTGATCTGGAACGACGTCATTGTATCTTTCCCAGCCAATTCACAGAGTCCCCCAAGACTTGGCCATCTGACTCCTGAGCCATGGCACTGAGTCGGCCTCTGATGACCTAGGCTCCAGCAGAGCTGCAGGGAAGAACTTGGTCAGGGCCCCCAGTCCCACAGTGGATTAGCACCAGCCCTGCCCTCAAGGGGGCAAGATAGGGCCCCAGCCAAGATCCTTGTGTCTTCTCACCCACCAGGTCACCCTCAGCATTTCCTGCAACTGTTACCCAGGCCCCTAACGGCTTTCTATTTGATGCTTTTCAGTCTCTTAACCACTTGAAATTTCTTCTCCTTTTTAATATATTTATTGATATATTCACACATCAAACAATTCATTCATTTAAAATGCATTTAGTCATGGGGCGCCTGGGTGGTTCAGTCGGTTGGGCGTCCAACTACCGCTCAGGTTATGGTCTCACAGTCCATGAGATCGAGCCCCACATCAGGTTCTGTGCTGACAGACAAGTGCCTGGAGCCTGCTTCAGATTCCATGTCTGTCTCTCTCTCTCTCTCTCTCTGCCCCTCACCCACTCGTGCTCTGTCTCTCAATCTCTTTCTCAAAAATAAATAAACATTAAAAAAATAATTAAAAAAATAAGATGCATTTAGTCAGGGTGCCTGGCTGGCTCAGTCAGTAGAACATCTGCCTTTTTTTTTTTTTTTTTTTTTTTGCATCAGACTCTTGATCTCAGCTTTTGGGTTCAAGCCCCACATTGGACGTGGAAGCTACTTAAAAATAAATAAATAAAGGGGCGCCTGGGTGGCTTAGTTGGTTAAGCGTCCAACTTTGGCTCAGGTCATGACCTCACAGTTTCCGAGTTCGAGCCCCACATCAGGCTCTGTGCTGACAGCTCGGAGCCTGGAGCCTGCTTCAGATTCTGTGTCTCCCTCTCTCTCTGCCCCTCCCCTGCTCATGCTCTGTCTCTGTCTCTGTCTCTCTCTCTCTCAAAAATAAATATTTTTTAAAAAACATTTTAACAAATAAATAAATAAAATAAATTTTAAAAATATATTTAGTATATTCACAGGGTTGTGCAACCACCACCATAATCTAATTTTAGACATTTTCTTCACCTACAAGAAAAAACCTACGTCTCCATTAGCTGTCACTGCCATTTTTCCCCTAACACCACCCCTCCCCCTGGTCGCCCCTGGCAACCACCAATGGACTTTCTGTCTCTATGGATTTGCCCATTCCAGATATTGCAAATGGAATCAAACAACATGTGATCTTTTGGGACTGTCTCCTTGCACCTAGTGTAATATTTTCAAGGCTCATCCATGTTACACTATTTACCAGTACATTTCTTTGTATTGCCTAGTAATATTCCGTGTATGAGGGTAGCATATTTTGTCGACCCAGTCATCAGTTGATGAAAATCCAGGTTGTTTCTCAGCCACTATGAAGAATGCTGCTAGGAATATTCATGTACGAGTTTTTACGTGGACACATTTGCGTTTTGCTTGGGTCTACACCTACGAGTGGAATGGCTGGGTCATAGGGTAACTCTAGTGTAACTCTTGAGGAGCTGCCAGACTGTTTTCCAAAGCAGCTGAACCATATTACATTCCCACCAGCCGTGTATGAAGGCTCCGATTTCTCTGCATCCTCATCAACACTAGTTATCAGCTGTCTTTTTGATTAGGTCTATCCTAGTGGGTGTGATATATCTCGTCGTGGTTTTGATCTGCCTTTCCCTGATGACGAGGTATGCTGAGCATCTTTTCATGTGTTTGTCCGCCATCGATATATCTTCTTTGGAGAACTGTCAATTACGATCCTTTGCCTGTTTTTAAATTGGATTGTCTGCATTTTTATTAATGAGTCATAGGAGTTCATTATATACTCTAGATACAAGTCCTTTATCAGATGCATGCTTTGCAAATACTCTTTCCCCCTCTTTCCACTTTCTTGATGGTTATCGTTTACAGCACAAAAGTTTATATTTCAGTGAAATCCAATCTGTCTTTTTTTTTTTTTTTTTTTTTTTTTGTCACTTGTGCTTTTGGTGTCAGAGCTAAGAAACAGCCACCTAACTCAAGGTCACAAAGATTCACTCCTGTGTTTTCCTCTAAGAGTTTTAGCTCTCACATTTAGGTCGATGGTTCCTTTTGACTTAATTTCAGTGTCTGGTATGAGCTGGAGTCCAACCTCCTTCTTTTGCATCTGGAAACCCAATTGTTCTAGCTGCACTTGTTGAAAGGCCGTTCTTTCCCCCATCGAATTGTCCTGGCACCCACTCTTTAAACTCTCTGTTCCTTTGGCTTTGTTTCTCTGTTCTAAGGAACACGCTTGCCTGGTTTTCTTCCTCCTTTTTGGCGCCTAGCTTCCCTTTTTGCTGCAGCGGGGGCCTCTTTCTTCCCCCTGGCGATGGTGTCTTCTCACTCCCAGAGAGCCCCTCTCCCTGACTTTTCACACCTGCTCCAAGGACATCCTGCAGGCCCCTCCCAGCCATCTACAATTCACCCTGTTCTCTCTCCCTCAGCACTCCCACTCTCCATGTCAGTGCAGATCCTCCAGGAAGCAAATGCTAAGACAGAAACAGATGTACAAGAGATCTGTTGGGAGTGACGCCCGTTTGGATAAAGGGCAGGAGGAGCCCCAGGCTGTGGCTCTGAAGAAGTCTTGTCCAGGCCACAGGAAGCAAAGCTCGCCCATGGGAGGAGTCCCTTGCAAGGCAGAAGTGGCCTCTGGTGCTCCCACGGTGCCTGGGCATTGGCTGGGGTGGCCTGGGGAAGGTATGGCTTCAGTATAAGTTGTGCTTCATCCCAGATGTGCAGTAGCTGGAGCCTGTCAGCCAGCTACACTCCTAGAAGCTTCTCTCCAGAAAGCAGACCTGAGCCCATGTTCTGCGCCCCACCCCATTCTCATCTCAGCCAACACGCTTAGGCTGCCTGAGTCCACTTAGCTCTGTCTACTGCCACAGCCAGCCTCTGACCCTGTTTGGTTCAGCCTCCTGCCCTCCTAACTGCCTCCACCTTAAATCTAAGTCAACATTAGCTCTTGCTGGGAAATGGTTTCCTAGGACCTCTCCCCAGCCCATCATTTCCACGGAGCTAAAGGTTCAACTAAATAGCAAATCTGACGGTGGTTTTCTCTTCTTTGTGCTCCATGAGCAGTGATGGGACAAGATTCTAGCCTCTGTGACCTGGCAAGGACCTCCCTTCCTTTTCCTGGCACCCCTCCAAGCCCTCCCCCCCACCACCCCTGCCTCTGCCAACAACACCTGACACCCCCAACCTCACAAGATCACTCATGCTCCCTGAACTGGGGCTCAGTCTCCCCTGCTCCTCAAATCCTTTCACTCACGGCCCTATCTGCCTATTTACATCCTATGTAGCCTTTGTTTTTTATTAACATTTATTTATTGTTTGAGAGTCAGAGAGAGACAGAGCACAAGCAGGGGAGGTGCAGAGAGAAGGAGACACAGAATCGGAAGCAGGCTCCAGGCTCCGAGCTGTCAGCACAGAGCCCGATGCAGGGCTCGAACCCACAAACCGTGAGATCATGACCCGAGCCGAAGTCGGTCGCTTAACCGACGGAGCCATCCAGGCGCCCCTACAGCCTTTGTATTTTAAAGTTTATTTGTTTATTTTGAGAGAAAGAGAGAGTACAAGTGAGGGGGGCAGAGAGAGAGAGAGGGAGAGAGAAAATCACAAGCAGGCTCTGTGTTGTCAGCGCACAGCCCAACATGGTACTTGATTCCATGACCTTGGGATCACAGCCCGAGCTGAAATCAAGTGTCGAACACTTAAGGACTGAGCCACCCAGGTGCCCTAGACTCTATGCATCTTTTTCCAAAAGTGTATTTATTTTGAGACAGGCAGAGAGAGAATCCCAGCCTAGAGCCCAATGCTGGGCTCAATCTCACCAACCGAGACATCATGACCTGAGCCAAAATCAAGAGTTGGACGCTTAACCAACTAAGCCACCCAGGTGCCCCTTATGCATCCTTTAATCTGGTCCCAATGATGTCACCCCCGCACGATGCCTTCCATGATGATTCAAGCCAACAGAATCTTACCCTGGGCTTCAAGACCTTTCTTGTTATCCCCCTTAACACTGTAGTCAAATGTGGATGCCAAAAGTCACCCTGTTTTCTCCCCAGACACCAGTGAAATCATCTGTCCATCTGAGCTGGCAGGGAAGCAGTCTGATGAGCGGGACATAAAAACACACGGGGCCAGAGCGCCACAAGGACCGGTGAGGGCAGAGGGGTAAGGAGGCGACCCCGCGTGGGAAATGGCGTGGTGCTTCAGACTCATTGTCAAGACGTGGCATCTTTCCCTGATACACAGCTCACGGAGGGACTGCAGACCATAGCTTGAACTGGGGCCACGGCCACGTGCAACAGGTAAACTGGAAACAGCACACATGGTCAGTAATGCCCGTGAAGAGCCGACACACCGTGAAGTAGAGTAGACGTGGTTTAGTCTCTTTCCATGTCCTGCAACCTCGGAGGCTGAAGGAAGGGGCAAAAGGAAATCCAGACGCAGGGCACACAGGCGAGTTGAAGTATCTGCCCGCTGGGGTGCCCTTCCAGTCCTGACGGGGCAGAGTCACCAAAATCCTCCTGCGTCTCCTCTTGCTGCAGGTTTGCTCCCTTCTGCTCCACAGGAAGCCTCCAGACATCCAAGAGCTATCAGCACGTGTGTTGCATATCGTCCAGACCCGTCTACTGCAGTGGGAGAGAGGTTCTAAGGTTGGCTTGCGTTAGGGGCACCCAGGGTCCAAGCAGCCCAGGCAGACAAGTGCAGGTGGGGCTGCAATGGGATGCTGCCTGGCTGACCAAGCAGGAGAGTCCATCTCCAGCCCCGGGCCCCACGCCTTGGCCCTCCCCAGCCGGCTGAGAGAGCACTGCGTCTCCCAAGGCCAGTGGGAGGAGGCATGGGGTGGCCTTTGATAGCCTGGACTACAGAGCCAGGCTGCCTGGGTTTGAGTCCCACTTCCACCACCTACGGACAAATGTCTTCGTGTCTCCCACCCTCAGCTTCCTCGCAGAGATCACAGCACCCTAGCTGGGATGCCCCTTCTGCAGACAATAGCACATGGACCTTCTCAGTCAGTCACACCCCTCAGATCGTGCTATAATCCCGGCACACAAGCGTTATCTGAGGCCCCAGATGTTTATTATGAATTTTCGTAATGTAATTGTTCAAACTTCAACATTCAGAAATATTGCAAGAATTTTGTAATAAACACTCACATACCACCACCTGGATTCTACAATTAACACGAATCTCTCCGACTCTTCATCACCACGTATCCATCTATGTGTGTATCCAGCAACCCATCTCATATTTTAAATTAGCTTTTAATTGACAAATTGTGTTCATAGTTAGATCTTGTAGGCTCAAATTAAGAGTTTAAAAAGGCCACATTTTCTAAATAACCGACAGCCAAAGACAAGAACGTACACATTGACTAGAGAATGTGTCTTTATTATGAAGTATGCCCTTGGATTTCTTGGGCTTTTTCAAAGTGTATGCATCATTGCTTTGGATAATTGTATACAATTATAAAACAATTCCAGGTCAGAGTCCATACGTGTCTGATTAAGAGCAAAAATAAAACTCCACTGCCTGTAAATCCTGTCTTGGGCACACCCTGGCTTTGCTGGGCATGTTTCTTAATCTCATGGTGATTCAGCCTCCTCACTAACCCTGGAGGTACTAACAGGACTTACTTCACAGGCGGACTGTGCTAGATGGGCACAGAGGACAGCAGCAGGCACACAGAAGCATTCTGTAAAAGTGCACAGGTAATTCACAATAGTTCGTAAACTCACCTGTTAATAAAAATGAATTGGTAGTATGCTCAGTAGCTTTTCCCTCTTCGGGTCAGTCATTTTCCAGATTCCTAAAAGTCTCAGACCAATAAGTGTCTGAGATAAACCATTTTGAAAGTGTTTGCTTTCCTGCTGATACCTGACTCCAGTGCACAGCTCTTTATTCTGCTGCTGCACAGACAGGCAGGGGCTAAACCATTTGGGGTTTTACCTGACAGTGTAAGGAGCCTCTATCCTGGGGGTAAACACCACTTGTCTATTCAAGGTATTGAATGCTAGCTGCTGTAATAAATACTCCCACACATATGTGAGCACACTCACACACACACGCACACAAATCACGTATATGGCTTAACATAATATTTCCTTTGTCCCTTGTACAAAGCCTATGGTAGATACTGCCAGTTGGGACACTGTCCTCCAGTGGGAATTGAGGGATCCCTGCTCCTTCCACCTCAGGGAGCCCCTCCATGTTCCGTGGAACTGGTCTCCCTACCCCCTACACCTGCCTTGGGCAGAGCCAGGAGCTGCTGGGATTCTCCCTGGCATCTTACTGGCTGGCAGTCTGCTCCAGAGCACAGAATACTGCTAGAAAGACAGAGCCCTGACTGTGCTCCAGCTCCAAGCAGCCTTTGTCAATCTGCAAATTCCCTAGATGCATGGGACTATGTGGTGAGGACTGGAGGGGTTCTCCTGTTTTGAAGGAACAAGGGGTGTCAGCTGGGGAGGCAGAGGGCCCACCCTAGCCCACATCCGCTGGTGAATCTGGACTATCTGGACTGGATCCCTGCTCTTTAACATCTCATTTCTTCCCTGTCTTTTGATAGTCCTTGCTCGTCATTCTGTGTCTTTCGTACATGTCTCATTCGCCCTCTGGAGTAGGGATTCTCAAGCCTTAGCCAGCAATGTAACCAGCCTGTTACCGCCCTGGTTGCACGGCTCTGCCCCTAGACTTTCTGCTTGAGAAACAGGCAGAACATTGACTTCTCCAAAGAGTTCCCGGCATCTCTGATGCTGCTGGCCCCGGGGCCACACTTTGAGAACAGCCCCTCTAGAGAGTGAGGTCCACTCGACAGAAAGGACAGGTCTGTTTTTGTACCACAGGTATCCCGAGGTGCACACTGAAGAAATGAATCGGGGAACGACAGGAAAAGAGCAGGAGTGAGGAACGAGGAATGACGGAGGGAGGAAACTCCTGTTCCCCAGGCCCCATCCCGGACACCGTTCGGGCGGCGACCCGACAGCTCGGACAGCAGGACTCCACGACTTTCTGCGCCGGGACCCTGCAGCCCGCAGGCCCCACCCCCACGCAGCCGGGGCGTCTAGGCTTTGTGACGTCACCGCCCTGGCCTGCAAGAAGAATGGTTGCCATGGCGACGTAAATAGAAGGCCCGGACGCCCTGAGCCGTGAACTGCCGCGCGGAGGTTTCGGAGCTAGCCGCTGCGCACGGGGGCCGGTGGGTGCGCGCGGGGTCGCATGGGGGGGGGTGCGCGGGACCGGGGATGCGCGTGGGGCCCGGGGAGGGCTCCTCTGGCGCCCCTTGCAAGCCCCCTTTGCAAGGCTGCCCGTGTGTCCTTACTCGTTACTTTGCTTTATCATATACCTAGCTGTCTAGCCATCCCTGTGTCCTTCCATGCCTTGTGCACCCCCGCTGTATGGCCCACTGCTCATCCCAACCGAGTTGGGGTGTTGGGAGGCGGGGCGCTGCTAACTCGTCCCTCTCCAGGCCTGGGCAGTAGCAGAGTGTTGCTGGAATGGCTCGGACTTTGGAGTCCAGGAATCTTGAGCTGGAATCCCCGCTGTGGCCTTTCTTTGCTGTGTGACTTTGGACGCCTCGCTGAATCTCCACTTTGCTTCTTCCTTTGCAAAAGGAAAATTTCATTCAGCGAATCGTTAAGACGCTCCAAAGACGCCACGCTAGGCGCTTTGATGAGCACATTGGCTCCACGTGAGAAAAGACCCCTGTCCTCTTGGAGGTTGCTTTCAGGGGGGAAAAAGGCAATGCACGGATTTTTTTAAAGTGATAACTCAGACAGCGGTAACTGCAGCGAAGAAAGTAAGGTGAGGTCATATGGGGTTGGGGAGAAAGAAAGCATGTGGACGGTGTGGTGAAGGAAGACATCTCTGAAGTGGTGCAGGGGGAGCACCCTCCCACCCACAGCTGGGTGTGGGTGAACGTTTTTTGGCCAAGGAAGTGGTACATGCAAAGACCCTGAGACAGAGCAAGGCTGTGCAGGAAGTCTGTGTCTTGTGTGGCGGTGCATGCTCTAGAAACAGAAAGATAAGGCAGGGCAACTGGAACCAAGTCAAGGAGGGGAGAGAGGATGAAGGAGGGGGGAGTCTGGGAGATATAGGTGTTGGCCACACAGTGAGCCCTCAGTAGATGCCAGCTGTTCCCAGCCACCCAGGGATACGGGGGTGAGAGCCCGGGGTCATCTGGCTCAAGCACTGTGTCACTCCTCAGGTTGGAATCGCCTTTAGCCAAGGCCAAGTTTTGCAACAAGCCTTTGTTCCTCTGCCCAGATGTCCAGGATAACATCCACTATGGTCTCCAAGGACATGATTTACAACAGTAAGTATGGGGCTGGCCTAGGCTCAGAATCAGTGACAGCCTAGGGAGCTTGGGATAGTGAGGTCCAGGGTCAGTTGAGGTGAAGGTGTTTCCAAATCAGGCCATGAGGCAGAAATCCCAGGTGTGCCAGGTTCCCTAGAAACTCCATGTTCCATTCCTAGGGCGCTGTAACAAAGTGCCACAACAGACTGGCGGCGTAAACCACAAACATTTATTGTCTCACGGCTCTGGGGAGCTGAAGTCCAAGACATAGGTGTCCCCGGCAGGATTGGTGCCTTCTGAGGGCCACGAGGAAGAGTCTGCTCCAGGCTGTCTCCTGGCTTCGTTGGCTGGCAATGTCTGGCGTTCCTTGGATTATGGATGCGTCATTCTGCCTTCATCGTCACATGGCATTCTGCCTGTGTGCGTGTCTGTTGCAAATTTCGCCTTTTGATTAAGGTCGGGAGTCATACAGGATAGGTGCCCACACTACTACCCATGACCTCATCTACGTCTACAATGACCCTATTTCTTACCAGGGTCATGTCATGAGGTGCTGGAAGTTAGGATTTCAAGTACTCAGAAACATTAACTTGGAGGGGTGGGGGACAAAATTCACCCCGTAATAGGTTTTGTAGAAGGTACCATAGTGGAGGTGGGGCTCTCTCAGCCTTTCTGCAGCTATGGTCACTGGGATGAGCCCAGAGGTGGCCCCAGGCCCTTGTGGGAGGACATCCTGCCTCCTCTGAAGTCACACACCTGCTGCCAGGTGCCCCCCCTGGGTGGCCTGGAGGGAGGCCGCCAGGGCTGGGGGGGGGGCGGGTTGCAGAGTAGGAAACACTGTCATCTGTGTGCTCTTAAATGCCTTCAGCTTGTAATTTGTTTTTGAGTAGGTAAACTATTGCCATGGTTCAAAATTTCAAAGTGTTCAAAGCCCCCTCTTGTGAAAGGCCCCACCTGTCCCCAGATACGCAGTATCGCCGCCTCAGAGGTAGCCCTTGGCTCCAATCTCTCACCTCCTTCCACAGAGCTCCATTCATAAGCTCTGTGCACACTGGCATATAGATACAGTTCATACAGTTTGTCCCTTTCTCACACAGATGGCCACACAAGACACAGGCTTCCTGCACCTTGGTTTTTTCCATTAACCCAGATACCGTGGAGACGCTTTCTTATCAATATATGAGTACCCTTAGACTTCTAGTGTTGTGAGCAGAACAGTAATCCCATAGTGTGGATGTACCATAGTTTATTTAATCAGTCCATGCTAATTGGCATTTAGTTTGTTTTAAAACATGTACAGCTATCAGGGCCCCCCAGGTGGCTCAGTCGGTTAAGTGTCCATCTTGGTTCAGGTCATGATCTCACGATCCATGAGTTCGAGCCCCATGTCAGGCTCTGTGCTGCCAGCTCAGAGCCTGGAGCCTGCTTCAGATTCTGTGTCTCCGTCTCTCTGCCCCTCCCCCACTCGTGCTCTATCTCTGTCTCTCAAAAATAAATAAACATTAAAAAAATATTTAAAAACATGTACAGCTATCAACATTTGCCCCCGCTATTGCCATTCTGTGCTTACTCGCTCTGTTCCAGAGTGAATTAAAAAATGAAGAAAGGCTGAAATGGGGTTACCAAAAAAAAAAAAAAAAAGATAGCTTTGAAATGTTTGCAGATAATAAATCGATTCTAAACGCACACACACACACACACACACACACACACACCAATGCAGCAACATGACTGCACTAGCACAAGACCGCTGAAGACTTTATAAACTATGTTGATTCATCCAGAAGAACAAGGAAGGTGGTTACATGGCAGTGGGGGGTACCCTGTAACCCTCAACACTGTGTATATCACTTCCCTTGCAGGTGACATGTAAACAGGAGGGTTCCCTGGTCTGGGTTGAGGGTCTGTGCCTTTGAGAGGAAACCAGGCCAAGCAGGTACCTCAAGTGTACAGACCCAGGGCATTACCAGGCCAGGCCAAGCAGGGGCACACAGGGGGGTACGTGAAATTGCTCCATGGGGGCGGATTGTTGAGCCTGACATCCTGGGTTCAGCTGCAGGAGCTGGGGACTAAGGTAAGGGCCAGAAAGACTGAGTTCCCTGGGGGGAGAGGGGAGCCTGGGCCAGGTACAAGTAGGCTGTCTGGACCCCAGCCCTACCCAGAGAGCCGAGGGCGGAGTCACTGGGGTCAGACACACCCGGTGGAACACCGCACCTCTGCGAGCCTCAGCTACCACATCTGTGGAATGGGAGCAATCCCCAGTCCCTAAGGCTATTGTGAGATGCAAATGGAAACACAGGTCAAGGGCTCAGCATGACGCCCTGTGCACCATAAGTGCCCTATAAACAGTAGCCTCCTTGACATTGCTATTATTAGTCTCTCCACGGTCACCATTATTACAACCAGTACCCCACCTTCAAGGCCTCGGCTGGTCTCCCAGTGTGAAGCTTGAGTCTGAAGAAGATGCTCAGAGAATACAGGTGGAGCGGTGGTTAAGGTGTCTGGGCCAAGACGGCCGGAATTTGACATCAGAGGAGTGAGCTCTGGGTTTGCTCTTCATTCACAAACCTTTCTTAAGTGCCAGCTGGATGCAGGCATCTGTTCTAAGCACTAGGGATTCAGGAGTGAATAAAACCCTCCCCTTGGTGGGGACTCATATTGCGACAAGGGAGGCAGACATTGGAAAGCAAACAGTCTGTATTTACCAGCCAAGAAGCAGTAGAAGGGAGACCTACCAGAGGCTTTGGGCAGGGGCATAGGGCATAATTTAAATGGGATCAGTAGTCCGGGAAGGCGTCTCAGAGGAGGTGACATTCGATACCTATCAGTAACGATCCTGAAGGATGAAATAAGAGAGGACATTCAAGGCAGTGGAGAAGGTCCAGCAAAGGTCCTGAGGCCAGTATGAGCTTGCAGTGTGAGAGGAAGAGACAGAAAGCCAGTCTGGCACAACTTGGGTAGGGCCTTGCAGGCTGGGGAGGATTATTCAGTTCTGTTGAGGTGCTAGGAGGGGTTTAAGCAGGGAGATTGCACCATTTCTGGGCCTTATGACTTCAATGAGTAGGGATGCCATTGTCTGTGACACAGGAAGAGGGGCTGGTTCACCCACAGCCTCCCTGGAGATCCTGGGCCAGGTGTCACCCCTGGTGCGGAAGTGGACACTTGACAGAGACCTTGTCCAGGCAGAGGAGCCAGGGAAAGCCCAGACTAGACCCAAGGCTTCCCAGTCAGGCTTGTGGGGAGGGGTCTGCAGGACCCCTGCAGAAAGTTGGAGAGAAAAGCAATAAACAGCTTCCCTCTCAGAGCTGCTCCGTTCCTGCCACTCCGCTGCCTGTGTTCCTAGGCCAGACCAGAATGCTCTTCCCCTAGATCTCCCTGTGGCTCCCTCCTCCGCCTCCTTTAGGAGTTCATTCAAATGTCACCTTCTGTTTTATTTTTCTTGGTGCCACTTTCCACCTGCCAACGTGCGTCAGCGTTCCCAACTTGTCTGTCTCTCCCCAGCACGTCGTAAGCTCCACCCAGGCAGGGGTGTTTGCCCGTCTTGCCTGCCGTATTTGCTTGGCAAGTAACAGGTCCTTGGTACAATCCTGTTGGCCTGAAAGCTTTCCCCTGAAGGTCGGAGTTTGGCAGGGATGTCTGCTAGCTATTCGACACTGTGCTAAAAGCTCAAGTCAGAGCATTTATGTTTCTTTTCTGAAGATTTTGTTTTTTGGGGCATCTGGGTGGCTCAGTCGGTTAAGTGTCCAACTTCAGCTCAGGTCATGACCTCGGGGTTCGTGAGTTTGAGCCCCGCATCGGGCTGTGTGCTGACAGCTCGGAGCCTGGAGCCTGGAGCCTGCTTTGGATTCTGTGTCTTCCTCTTTGCCTCTCGCCCACTTGTGCTCTGTCTCTGTCTCTCTCTCTCTCTCTCTCTCTCTTTCTCTGTCTCTCTCTCAAAAATAAATAAGCATTAAAAAAAAGATTTTGTTTTTAAATAAACTCCCCACCCAGTGTGGGGCTCCAACTTACAACCCCCAGATCAAGAGTCACATGCTCCACTGCCCGAGCCAGCCAGGCGCCCCCTCTGTAAAGGAAGACAGGAAACTACTCCTATATATAAAGATAATCCCAAGGAACACACCAGAAAGCTGCTTATGCAAGTAAATGAATTCAGCCAGGTTGCAGGGTACAAGATCAAAACACCAAAACTATTTGTGTTCCTACACGCCAGCACCAAGCCATCCAAAGTGGAAATTAAGAAAGCAACTCCATTCACAAGGGCATCTAAAAGAGTAAAATCTCTATGCTTGGGGTGACGTCATGGGAAATGTTAAGAGTAGGAAGATCCAGGAATCCGTCTCTCCACCAAAACAACTTCTGAGCTGGCAGGAGCTATCAGAATCCCAATTTGGAACTCTAGAGTCTAGATGGACACTTGCAGTTTCCAGGGCAGAACTGGATGAAGAGGCTGGGAGGGGAGTGGGGGATGGGTGAAATAGGTGATAGGGATTCTGGAGAGCACTTGTCATCATGAGCACAGGGTGATGTATAGAATTGTTGAATCCCTGTATTGTACACCCGAAACTAATATAACACTGTATGCTAACTAAAAAGAAAAAAAAAAGAGGGGCTCCTGGGTGGCTCAGTCAGTTAAGTGTCCAACTTGGGCTCTGGTCATGATCTCGAGGTTCGTGGGTTCGAGCCCCACATCAGCTCAGAGCCTGGAGCCTGCTTCGGATTCTGTGTCTCCCTCTCTCTCTCTGCCCCTCCTCTACTCACCTTCTGTCTCACTCTCTCAAAAATAAACATTAAAAAAAATTTTTTAAAAAGAGAACAAAAGCAATCATAAATATGCCATGTAGATATATCAACGTAATGAAAAAGAACTATGAGAATGTAAATCCATATATAGATATTAAAATTGACACACAAATTAAAAAATTTAAAAAAATACAATGTAGGTTGCATTACTACTCAGGTCTGACGAGGCCAACAGATGAGGGGGTGGCTGCCATGGGAGAGGTAGTTTATTATCCTCACAGATCCCTAGAAACAGGAAGCAGGGCCACACAGGGAAGGACCAGCTGGGTCAAAAGCAGAGGGAGCAGGGCAACTGTGGGCAGGAGCCTCTGTTGTGATTTCCATGGGAAGGAACAGGTGAGGCAGGGTATATGGGCTTAGGGTTGACTGGATTGAGTAACTTCTGGACTCGGGGCATAGTGCTGTCTTGAGATGTCTGGCAGGGGCCAGTGGCCCTCGGTATGAGAACCTGATAGCAGAGGTGGGAGGTGGGTGTGTGAGCTCCGGATTAGTTAGTTTGTACTCTTGGACAACTCCTTAACTCTCTCTAGGGATTGGCCAACCCCAGGGTGGAGAGGCAGGGACAGTCCCTGCAGGGTCAGTAAGATCCAAATATTAGAGCGTCAGATATAGAAAGGACAAGCCACAGTTAATGCACCTGTCCTCAAGGAGTTCCCCATCTTATGAAGGAAGGTGACCCCTACAGAATGGCAGGAGTGGCACTTACCAGAGAGGTGAGGGCCATGAGACTCCTCGAGTGGCTGGAGCAAGATAAGAAGCCACAGAGGTGCCTGGGTGAGATGACACAGTGTCCCAGACTGTGTGGATACGGGTCCCAGTCCTATAAGCCACTGAAGAGTGTGCTGGTTCTCTACTGCTGTGTAACAAATTCCCCCCAAAACTTGGTGGCTTAAAACAATAGTAAGCATGCGTTAGCTCAGTTTCCGTGGGTCAGGAACTCACGAGGGGCTTGGCTTGGGGTTCTGGCCCAGGGCATCTCCTTTGCGGTCAGCTGAAGGCGAGGCTGGGGCCGCAGCATGGGCTCCCAGCAGGCTCAGTCACGTGGCCGTTGGCTGGGGCTGACACTTCCAGAGCAGGTGATCCCAGAGAGAGCAAGGCAGGACCACAATGTCTTCTCTGACCTCGCTCCAAAAGTCACACACTGTCGCTTCCACGGCTGGAGGGGTCATGGCAGGGCGTGAGTGCCAGGAGCCCAGGGATGCTGGGGGCCATGGTAGGTGGTGGCCACCACAGAGGATACGAGCGCATGATCATTTTTGCAAATTGTGTCTTAAACGGTCTGCCAGGCTGCCAGGTATGGTCAAGACTCCATGCAGCCACCTCTTTGGGCTCTGGAATGTGTCTCTCCTTTGCCCTCTCACACCCAGGGGTGGGCAAGGCCCCTGCTGTTAAAAGCACCGAATTACTCCTCTCGGTTTTCCCCGCCTCTCAAATACCTCCCCTTGAGTGGACCTTCTGTGTCCTGCGGGGAATCTGGTGGTGGCCCTTCCCCAGCTGTGTGGCCCCTTTCTGACTGTGCACCTCCCCCGCATTCACAGCCACCCCTTGAGCGCTGGCCAAACCTACCGTGTCTACTGGCGTCCCCTCCCTAACCCTGTGGGATCCTGGCTTCTGCCCCGTCACTCCACCCTGCCCATCTCGCTCTGGGGGCGTGGCTGAGGCCTCTCCAAGGGCACCTCCCCTCCACTCGCTCCTTCTCCGGCCCTCCTCCCTGGGCTCTGGTCCTCTCTGGCCTGTCTATCTGCTCCGTCGGCCTCCCTGCCAAGCTCCTCCACCATCGGGGTTCCTGGGGCTATGTCCTGGGCCGTCCTCTCTCTCAGCCACGACCACAGCCTCAGTTTCCATCTGTTCACCAGGGACACCCACATTTCCATCCTCTCTTCCCGTAGTCCCCAGGCCTCCATCAACAGTGGCCTCTTCAGAGCCCCTGTTTGGCGGTTGCCACGGGGACCTGAACCCAGCACCCTGCCTGAGCTCCGGGCCTCCTAATCCCCACCCCTACCACCCCAGATCCCTCCTTCCCTTCTCTGCCACTTCAGCAAACAGCGCTTGATGCAAGGGCGTTCTTGCCTAAGGGATGGAGTTATCCCCGGGGCTCCCTTCTCTCCCATGCCCACACCCAGTTAGGCACCAAGCAACCCCCCCCCCCACACCGGGCTCTTCTGGAAAGCACTGCATCCATGCCTACTCCCGCCCCATCCTGCCACTGACTCCCACCCTCATCTAAGCCCCCAGCTGTCTTCTGTGGGGAGCAGAAGGTCCTGGTAGTGCGGAGGACAGGCTTGGCGGTGTGCAGGGGAGATACTGAGTCCCAGAGTGAAGGAGGGACGAGGCTGGGTCCCACAGTGCTGGCCCATCCCTCTTGTAGCCGGAGTGCAGAGAAGGGTCTCAGGAGAGCGGAGGCAGAGAGACAGCTGGCTGCTGGAGAAGGAGCAGGTCAACAGGTGGCTTCCCCAGGGAGCCAGCATCTCCCCCCCCCCCCCCCCCCCACCGCACAGGTGCTACTGGAGGCAGGAGGCGCCCACACCCTGTCTCCCCCTGCTGGGGGCGGGGAGGGGGCATGTTATCACTTTTTATGAGGACATGTTGCAGCCAGCTCACCTCTCCCGGAGAATTTTTCTAAAAGTAGGCTTCCATTTTTAAAGCTTTTTAATTAAAAAAAAAAAAAAAAAAAAGCATCCTGTTAAAGCACTAGAAGAAAACAGAGACTTTTTACATGTACTTAACCTTCAGATGCAGAGTGCCTCTCTAAGCAAGATACAGACTGCCAAAGCATTGCACTGAGTAAACATTAAAATGTCCTGTAAGGCAAATGCATGAGAGACAGTCCAAAGGTAAGAGTCGTATCAGCGGGAGCAAACATACTGTCAGCAGCTCCGACGAACAAAGGAGCTAGTGTCCTCTAATAGGTAGAAGTGCTCAAGATCATTTAAAAACCACCACATCCCAATTTAGAAATGAGCAAAGGATACTAACAGAGAGAAGCCAGGATAATCAGCATCTGAAAAGATACACGATCTTTTCTGAGATCAAGAAGTGCAAAGTGCACATTAAAATCGAGATGAGTTTATTGCCTCTCAGACTGACAAATTCCAGGTGTGTGGGAAACAGTCCAGCTCAAGCTGGTGATAGAGAGCAAGGATTGTGCAAGTTTGGAAATTGCATGAGATTAGAAATAGCCTCAGGGTCCTGACTAAGGGGCACCTGACTAAGGGGACCTGACTATGGAGCAAGGAGATTTGTGCATGAGCAGATATACTGTTTCTGAGAGAGAGAGAGAGAGAGAGAGAGAGAGAATGCAAGAAGGGAAGAAGGGCAGAGAGAGAGAGAGAGAGAGAGAGAGAGAATCCCAAGTAGGCTCTACACTCAGCACAGAACCCGATGCAGGGCTCGATCTCATGACCCTGGGATCATGATCTGAGCCAAAATCAAGAGTCAGACACTCGACCGACTGAACCGTTCCTCTATTCTTTTTTTTCTAACTTTTTAAAAATGATGGGAAATGATCCATAACAAAATTTACTCCTTTGAGCATTTTTAAGTATACAGACCAGTGGCATTGTAAGTACCTTCGCACTGGTGGGTAACCGTCACCACCATCCAAACCCAGAACTTTTTCATCTTGTAAAACTGAAATTCTGTCTCCATTGAACACTAACTCCCCACCCCACCCCCTTCCCCAGTGGCTGGCACCCACCGTCCTGGTTTCTGTCCGTAGGAGTCTGACTGCTCTGGGGACCTCATGTAAGTTGGCTCATACAGTGTTTGTCCTTGTGTGACTGGCTTCTGTCACTCAGCACAGTGTCCTCAAGGTTCTTCCATGGTGTAGCATGAAAGCAGATGATTTTGCAGTGAAAAAGTAAGGGGACATCTAAGCACGCGTATGCAAAAATACCTCTCGTTAGAGAAACAAAGATCCATTTGCTAGGGAGGGCTCCGGGTGAGGATTTTTCGTCGTATCAACATGTCATTTCAGTGGTCATCGTAACACAGCAAACCACATCGTTAACCCTTTTTGCCATGCCTGTGCATTGCTCTTTTAATTAAGACAAAAGTTGAATTTCATTAGAGTTTTGGTTTGTTTGGCCTGGGTTTTCATCTATTTAAATAATAGCAGTATCTGCTGACTTTTGTGATCTAGTTAATTAAATGTTGCTACCTGGCAATTGAACCATACAGTCAGCCAGATGGAGAATATGCACCCAGCAGTCTGTGCTCCTGAATTCTCCACACACCTCACCACTCCCTATTGCCTCCCCTCTGCTCACCGTTATATATGCAGTTTGACCTGCAGGCATCTGGGTTGTCAGCCCCATGCCCTTGACCCGCCTGCCAGGGCCACAGGACAGCTTTCCTCCTCACTCTTTCCACAGCCCATCACCCAGCTGCTCGGGGTCTGCCCTTGGTATACGTCCCTCACCTCACAAGCCCTGCCCTCCCGGCGTCATCCCAAGTCTCCTCCCCCAAGCTGGTCCAAAATGACTGGCTGCCCACCTGAGCACATCCCCAGGCTCCCTGGCAGCCCCCTCCCTATCTGCCAGCAGCTGGCTGCCCTCCCAAGCTGGCATAGACTGGAATCTCCAAGCTACAGATGATTTCTGAGTTGGGGTAGGAGGACCTACCAGGCCAAATGCCTCCATCCCTGTGGGCATCAAGGACATGGGTTTCCCCCAATCTTCCACTGCAGTCCCGAGGGAAGCCCTGGGAAACTCACGGCAAAGGCGCAGGCAGGGCCCTGAAGTAGAGGGCCTGGGTCTGTGACCTCCCCATAAACGGGCCCTGCGCGCCTCTCACGGGGCAAATGGAAGGATGCCGAAGAGAAAAGCGCAAAACGTGTTGTGTCAGGCACGTGTGCACACGGGCCATTTTTGTGCACAGTTATTACAGCTTGCCAGCAAAGTCCGTACAATCCTCTCAGATGTGGAAACTGAGGCTCAGGGAAGCTGGGTGACTTGTTGGGGGGGGGGGGCTCAGCAGGCAGGCAAGGGCACTGGAGTCTTCTCCCAGCCTCCTGCTGTGCTCACGGCTTCAAGAGCCAATGAGTCATTTGCTGTGGCCTTTGCTTTCGTCTCCCCGCAGAGAACATCCTGGAGTCCACGGACAATAGTTCTACTTCAGTCATTGAAGAAAAAAAGGAAAAACGCAGGAACACAGGTAAAGGGAGCCCTCAAGCTAGGAGCTGAAGTCTGCGTGGGTGAGAGTCAGACATCTCCCTCCGTAGGCCTGTCTCCAACACCAGTGGCAAAAGGAAAGTCTTCCGCTTCCAATGGGTTACCGAGACCCAAAATAATAGTAATGTAAACAAAGTAGGATTTATTTTTCCTCCAGTAAAGGGAAATGTGGGAGGCAGTCCAGAGCTCCAGGAGGCCCCACAAACAGCAGTTCTACGAAACTGTCCCGGTGACCAGGTCCCAAGTCTTTCTGCCTTCAAGCCAATTTTAGCCTTCGGGTTTCAACTGCAAAGTTATCATGTGGTCACAAAATAGCTGCTGCAGCCTCAGCCATCACATCTGATTTCAGACATGGGGAAAGGGTCAAGGGAGGAGCAAAACAGCCTCCCAGCCAGCTCAGTCCTCCTTGGAAAAATACCCTTCCCAGAGGACCCACACAGCAATTTCTGCCTATGTTCCATTGTCTAAAATTTGTCCCGTGGCCATCAGTATCTGAAAGGGAGGCTGAGCCATGTAACTTTTCAACTACGCAACTTCCCCTTGTTAAGAGGAAGAAGGTAGGCAGCTGGCTGCTTGTACTGCTTCCTCTGAGCCTCTGCAATGCTGTTCCATCCCCCTGGCCTCCTGTGCCGCCCCCCAGGTTCGCAGGCCAGTCTGATCCTTCCACAGAAGGGGGCAGATGGGAGCACGCTCCCTGAGCCTACCTCTCACAGGCTGAGCTCCCACCTCTCATTCCCCTGCCCCCCCCCACCTGGTTTCCTCTTTCTTTTAATTCTGAAAACCCAAACCTGTCCAGGAATAGAGACTAAGGTCCTGTGAACTCAGGTGCCCATCACCAGTACAGAAGATTTAGCCACATTTGTTTCATCTATCCTTCTCTTTTTTTGTTTTTCGTCTTTGCCAGAACATTTTTTAATTTTAATTCTTAAAGTTGTAATTCCAATATAGTTAACTTACAGCATTAGAATAGTTTCAGGTGGACAATATAGTGATTGAACATTACTCAGTACTCACCATGATAGCTGTATGCTTTATTCCCCAACACCTGTTTCTCCCATCACCCCACGCCCCTCCCTCCCTCTGGTGACCATCAGTTTGGTTCTCTATGGTGAAGTGTCTGTTTCTTGGTTTGTCTCTTTTTCTGCCTTTGTTCATTTGTTTTATGTTGTAAATTCCACAAGTGAAATCACATTGTATTTGTCTTTCCTTGAGAGACTTAACATTGCTTAGCATAATACTCTCTAGCTCCATCCACGTTGTCACAAATGACAAGATTTCATTCATTTTTATGGCTAATATTCCTGTGTGTGCACACGTGTGTGTGTGTGTGTGTGTGTGTGTATCACATCTTCTTTATCCATTCATCTATCCATGGACAACTGGGTTGCTTCCATACTTGGCAAGCATACTTTAAATTTAAATCCAGGCAGGACACCTGGGTGGCTCAGTTAGGCGTCTGACTTTGGCTCAGGTCATGATCTCCCAGTTCATGAGTTCAAGCCTCACGTCGGGCTCTGTGCTGACAGCTCAGAGCCTGGAGCTTCCTTCAGATTCTGTGCCTCCCTCTCTCTCTGCCCCTCCTCCACTCACACTCTATCATTCTCTCAAAAATAAATAAACATTAAAAAAAAAAGTCAAATCCAGGCATGTCCTTGCATCATTACATCCCACAACGTATATTTTTCAAAAATAGGGCTTTTTCTTTGCAAGACCACAATGAAGTTACCCAATTATCTCAGATATGTCTTCCTATAGAAGATTCGTTGTAATTGATTCGAATGAGATCTGATCATCTTCTCTCTTTACAATCTAGCAGAGCCCTTCCCCCACGTCCTTTCATTTTCTACATCTTGACTTACTGAGAAATGGCGTTAATTACCTGTAGAACGACCCCTGTTCTGTATGTATCTGTTTGCTACCAGGTCATTGTTCTAGAAACTGTTTCTCTGTTCCTCATCTTTCCTTTAATTGTACATTTTAACCTTACGTGCTTGATAAGATGTTCCATTTTGTCCACAAGAATGCTTCCTACCACCTCTCACAAGAAGCCCGTGTGTCTAGCTGCCCCCCACTCATGGCATTGCCACGCTCGGTGGGGTCTGGTGGTGACCGCCTGGCCCTCTGCCACATTCCCATCAACCATTCACCCAACAGCTTCTTCTAACCATGGATCCCTGTGCCTGAACTGATCACCACATTAAGGGTGAGGTATCTGGGTTTGGTGTGATTGGTTTGGTCCCTTCGCTAAGGTATAATTAGGTGAAATGCACAAATCATAGGTATACAGTTTGACAAATTTCAGTAAATGTATACACATTTGTAGCTTCCCTCTCATTCACCATCTAGAACATTTGCATCTTCCCAGAAGTTCCGTTCCCCCAGAGACAGCAGGGCTCTGCTGTCACCCCAGAATCATTCTATCCATTCTCGAACCTCATATAAGTACAGTCACACTCCGTGCTCTTTTGGTCCTGGCCTCTTTCATGCAACATCACACCTGTGAAATGCCAGTCACAAGAGTCCCTTCTTGGTTGTTGCTGTGTGCATTCTGTTGTGTGCATATGCCGACAGTATATCATTCTTTCCGGGATGGATGAACATTTGGGTTGTTTCTGGGTTTTTGATATTCTGAGCAGTATTGCAGTGAACATTGCTGTGCATGCCATTTAGAGGACATAAACGCTCATTTCTCCTGGAAATGAGGAAGGAGTGGAATTGCTGGCAGGATGTTTAACCTTAGTAGACAGTGCTGAGCAGTTTCCAGAACACTTGTTCCAATTCACAGTCCCACCAATAATAGGTGTGAGCAATCCAGACGCTCCACATCCTTTCCAACACCTGGCACATTGTCAATACTTTTGCTATTACCTGGCCCTTTGGATATGGATTAGTATCTCATATTCCCTGTAATCCATGAGAGTGATTACCTTTTCATATGTTCACTGATGACTCTGTTGTGAAGTGCCTGTTCCTGACTCTGCCCGCTTTTCTGCTGGGTTGTCTTTTCATTTTAATGATTTCTAGGAACTCTTTACATATTCTGGAAACAAGTCATTCACCAGTTCTAAATATGCAAATACCTTCCGTCACTTGGCAGATTGCTTTTTCCTTTCTTAGTGGTGCATGTTTAATGAATAAAACTTCCTAATTTTAGTGGAGTTCACTTTCCCAATCATTTTCTTATCATTGGTATGTTTGATGAACTGTTTTAAAGCTCTCTGCTGACCCCCAAGGCCATGAAGATACTGCATTTTATACAAGTTTTGTTTTCACTTTACAATCAGACCTATAAATCATCTCTAATCTAGTTGTAACCATTTTGTTTGCAGATTCTTTGGATTTTCTCCTCTACAATCACATCACCTTGAGATGACATTATTTGTCCTTCCTTTCCAATCTTATACGTTTTATTTCTTTTCCTTGCTTAACTACAACCCTGAGTAGAAGTGCAAAGACAGGCATCCATGCCTTGTTCCTGATCATGGGGGGCGGGGGAAGCACGCAATATTTTGCCTAGAGGTTTCTTGTAGATTCTCATACTCATTTCCTGTTGATGCTATAGCAAATTACCACAAACTCAGTGGCTTAGAGCAACACAGTTAAATTATCTTATAATCCTGGAGGTCAGAGTCCAAAATGAAACTTAGAAAACTAGAATCAAAGTGTCCATGGGTCTACGTTCCTTCCAGAGGCTCCAGGGGAGAATCTGCTTCCTTGCCTTTTCCAGCTTAGAGGCGCCTGCGTCCTTGGCTCCTGGCTCCTTCCTCCATTTCCAACTCCAGCAGCACAGCGTCCTCCGGTCTCTGTGACATCACTCCAACCTCTGCTTCCATTGTCACACCTCCTCCTCATGCTGCTGGCCTCCCTGCCTCCTGTTAGAAGGACCCTCATGATTGCATCAGACCCATCTGCAAATCCAGGACCATCTCGCATCTCAAGGTCCTTAACTTCATCCCATCCGCAAAGTCCCCTTTACTATATAAGGGAGCCTAGTCACAGGTCTGGGGTGTAGACCATGGACATCTTTGGGGGGCCATTACTCAGCTCACCACACTTCCTCTTATCAGACCAGGGAAGTCTCCTTCTATTCCTATGTTGCTAAGACTCTCATTAAAAATCAGTTTCGAACTGTATCAAATACTTTTACTGCATTTCTTGGAAAGATCAGATAATTTTCTCCCCCATTCTGTTATTGAGGTTACTACATTGATTGGTTTCTAAATGTCAAACCGACTTTGCCTTTCTGGAATGATCTGCTCCAAATGACTGCCATCCTTGATCGTGGGCTCATCTTCACATTAATACATTAACCATTAGCCGTTCGGAAACATTCCCTGCTTGCAGGACTGCAAATGCAATTTCTGTTTTTGGAAGCCCATCTCCACATAGCTACTTCTAGCTCTGTGGCCCCCGGTGAGCTGCTTCCCTCTCTGTGCCTCAGTTTCCTCAGTGGGAGTAACAAGAATTCCCAACTCATAGGATTGCTATGAAAATCAAGTCAGGTATAGTCCTTGGTCTGGCCCACGGTTAAGTGCTCAGTGCTTGCTAACTATTGTAATTAATCTTTTCGTTGGGGACACGGAACATGCAGCCCAGGAGTGCTACCGGCCAATTTGGGGACATACAGACTCCGACTCTGGCTCCGTCCTCACTCTTCTGAATCTAGGGAGATGCCTCTGCCCAGGGCTGCTGGGCAGATGCAGGGAGTGAGAGAGACAGGCATGAGGATGTGAGGAGGGGGTTAGCTGTGGCAGTTCTGTCCACCCCCGTTGCTGCGCCCAGAACCATCACTTCCTGCACACCCTCCTCCCGCAGCCCAGCCCAGTGGGCCGCACTTCCCGACTTAACCCCAGACCCGCTGCCTCCCCAGTTCCAACACTACACTCCCTGTCTGCCAGACTCCCCCCCTTCTTGTCCAGAGCTGTGTCCAATTTCTAAACTTATGTCTTTTCTGGGTGGGGGGGGGGGTGGCCTGGTGAGGGAGGCGAGCCACATGCCCAGGGCACCATCTCCCCCAACCTCCTCCCCCCGCCACCTCCCCCCATCTCCCCGGCCGCCTGACACAGAGAGGCCCTTGGGCGGTCTCTTCTGGAACCCCTGTGTCGGAATCAAAGGATGTAAAAGAAAGTTGTGATTAGGCGTGAGACAAGAGTGCACGACTCCAAACCAAACCTGCACAAGCCCGGTCCCTTCTCCTCCTATCCACCACCCGTGTGACCACCATCCACATGACTTCTCCCTATCTTGGCTCCCCACCCCCCCCCACAGGCTCCCCTCTCCAGAAGCCCAGCTGAGAACGGACTGCCTCCTTCTTCCTCCCGGCTGGGCCCAGGAGTGGATAATCTTTCTTTATTCTTCTCACTCGTTTTCAAACTATTTTGACCGGTTGAAAAGTTGAAAGAATAGTACAAAGATGTTGTGGACTTGGGGCTTTCCTGACACCTCCACAGGACAGGTGTGGGTGAAGGGTCCTGGCGGACCGCCGGGGTGACATGCTGGGGTTGCACTGGCTAGAAACGGCCCACCCCTCTGGCTTCCGCCCTGGTTCCCTCCGATGGCCTGAGCAGGGTGGAGTCTGTCAGTTTCTCCACTCTTCCTAGTTGACAAGTAGGACTCTTGTGCGGCGGTAGTTTGAGTCTCTTAGAACTTCAAATCCCCCCTTCACAGCATCCCCTTTCTGCTGGTGAGGGTGTGAAATAAGACAGACAGGAAAGGCAGGCCAGCATCAGACTTCGAAGTCTGGAAATGCTCACAGCCCCTGGCCTCTGTTCTCCCTTCCCGAAATCAGTTGCAAAGACCCAGTCCGTGGGGGCACACGGGTGTGTGCCTCGGGGTGTCCGAGGCGGCTCCCGGGCTGCTGCACATGTCCCGGCAACGGGTCCTGATGAAATCATGCATTACCGCAGCCTTTTACATTTGCCTACAGGTCCACAAAGAATTAGTAATTTCACAGGCAGCTGCTGAAGGTAAAGTGTTTTTAGTTATTTATTTTCTTAAAGATTGTTTTATTTTATTAATTTTTTAAAGTGTTTATTTACTTTTGAGAGATAGACAGAGCATGAGTGGGGCAGGGGCAGAAAGAGACAGAGACACAGAATCCAAAGCAGGCTCCAGGCTCTGAGCTGTCAGCACAGAGCCCGATGTGGGGCTCTAACTTATGAACCATGAGATCATGACCTGAGCCGAAGTTGGATGCTTCACCGACTGAGCCACCCAGGCACCCTGGTCAAGTGTTTTTTAAAAGAAGATATGAAATTATTAAAAATAGGTGTTAGCATGTACTAGAAGAAAATACCCCCAGAAATATTACCAGCGATTGTTTTGAAGTGGAGGAATTATTTTGTTATTATACTCTTTAGCTTCCAAGAATGCTTTAGTTTGTTTTACAACGAATGCTGTGTCCTCCAAATGGAGGATGTGGGAGAAAGCAACCATATTTTTAAGACCTTAGTTTGGTGCTTCTGGGTTCTGTCCTCCCTGATCCCTGCTGAGCTGAGCAGTGGGAACCTAACCCTTACCCAAATGGGTGGGGGGAGCAGCAAAATTAGGGTCCTTGGCAGCTCCCATCTCTCAAAGTCCTGCCCTGCCTCCCCAGGCCTCAGGTGTTTTGCCGTCACTCGTCCCCAAACTCAGCCTCCCCCTGGGGGGCTTGTGGAGAATCCTGCGGACAGGGCATTGCCCTCCGCAGGCAGGTGCCTCTGCTCTGGAGTCACTGGGCCTCCCCGACCATCTGGCCCCATTACTTCCCCACTCCTGCTTCTCCCCTCTGCAGAATAGGGGTTCCTGGGACTTTAAATGAGAGGGGACAGAGGGCCACATGTCTGAGACTGGGGGGGGGCGTTGGGGGCTGTGTTTACCAGGCCTCTTTCAGATGCCAGGGACAGAAACCCAAGCCCACCTAGGTTAAACCTGACAGGTGAGTTTCTGCAGTCAGAAGGTCCAGGGTTGGATTTCAGGCACAGCTGGATCCAAGAGAACATTCGACACCTGCTCACGCTTTCAAGGAAGCTCCTCATGTTGGGTTGGGAGGGCACCAGGACTCCAGAGGCACAGACCACCTGTTTGGAAGAGCTGGCTCGTCTCTCCAATGAGATATCTCCCTCCCCAGTGCCCGAGATTGTTCCTGACCATGCGGCTAATCCTTTCCACATGTCTGGAGACGTGGATTTCTTCTTGCTCAGAGATCAGGAGCGGAATAAGTCTCGCCTAGTGAGTATCCAGGACTGAGGCCTGCCTGCAACTCTTCCCTCCCTCATGCACACAGACCCAGATTGCCTTTCTCAGAAGAGTACTTTCTTCAGGTCATTCTCTCACTCTAGAATAGTCAATGGTTCACTATTTTTTAAAAATGTTTATTGATACTTGAGAGAGAGAGAGAGACAGAGACAGAGATAGAGGGTGAGTGAGGGAGGGGCAGAGAGAGAGGGAGACACAGAATCCCAAGCAGTCTCCAGGCTCCGGGTTGTCAGCACAGAGCCCCACACGGGGCTCGAACCCATGAGCCGTGATATCATGACCTGAGCTGAAGTTGGATGCTTAACTGACTGAGCCACTCAGGTGCCCCTCACTATTTTTAAAAAATCAACTCGAAACCCTGACGAGCTCTCCAATCTCTGACCTGTCCCACTGTCTTACCCAGCTTCATCGCCACTCTTCCTGGGCCTTGTCAGAGTGGGCTGTTGGAAGCTGCTGTGGCCACTGTGCTTCAGCCACCAGGTCTTTCTGCTGTCCCTTGCATGAGATGCCACCCTCCTGACACTCCCTGTCCTTCAAGGCCCGTCTCAGACCTCAGGCCCCCTCTCGCCTCTCCCAGGAGACCCGCCCCTCCAACTGCTCCAGCCTTGCACAATCCCTCTCGTGGGAATTCTTGGAGGCCAAATCCACACACAAACATGCACCTATGCATGTGTGCACGTGCGCACACACACGTACACATATGCATGGCCCTCAGCAGCACCTGGGAGTCCCTGAGCTAGCCCCGGACCCCCCTCCACCGGCCTGCGCCTTGTCTGCACCCCAGCATAGTCTGTCTTGCCTCCCCACCCAAGAGCCCACTTGCCCACTCCCACCTGCCGTGGCATGGCTGGAGCGAGCAAGCGTCACTGCAGCCAGGCTCAGGGAGGACTCACCAGCGGGCATCTTCACTGAGAAGTGCTCAGCATGGGCCAGGTTTCTGGGACACGGTCTCAGGCACATGCATATGACCAGCCCTCCCGGGCTGACTCTGTCTACTTCAACTCATGGCTCTGAGTATCTGAGATTCCTCGGAGAACTGGCTCCGGCCGAGACCCCAACCGAAGACACAAAAGGAAATGCACGTTTTCCAGCCCCTACTCAGACCTCCCTGCCCCACCAACCGCCTAGAAGCTCTGTGGGGGCCACCATCAGTGTTTTCCCCATCCTGCTGCCATGCTGTGCACCCACTCATGCCCTGGAAGGAGACACTCCCACAAAGCCACACTGAGCAGCACACACTTCTGTGAGGCCTCTAAGTGGGCAAATACAGCAGAAACACACACAACTTTCTCTGACGGACTCAGAGACCTTCCTCCAGGGCAGGATTATCTCTTCCCAGCCTGGCCCTGCTTCCACGGTCGCTTCTGCCTTCTTCCTAAACCTCCCAAACATGGCACCCGTCCCCCCCCCCCCCCCCCCCCCCCCCCCCCCCCCCCCCCCCCCCGCAGCCCCCCCCCCCCCAATGTCACATTGACCCCAAGCAGCTGCCCAGTTTCTTCTAAGTGCAGACCCTCTGCCACTGGGAGTCTAGGTGATATTTCCCCAGCTTTGCTATATGGAGGTGCAATCTAGGGGCCTCGGGCTGGGTCCCGCCACAGATGTGGTTTCCCTAAGCAGCTTTCTAAAGAGGCTGCATTCATTGCTGCACCTGGCAGCCCGGGGGAAAGGACAGATGAAGAAAAGAGGATTTGTTCAGGCCTGTCTGATCCTGCAGGCTGAGGTGCCCGGGCCATGGAAGGATGTGGAGAACCCTCAGGGCTTGGGCTGCAGGAAGGGCTGGGCTCCCCTGAGGGGGCCTTTGGCCTGCACTAGTTCTCAGGGAAGAAAAGCCCCCATCCCCACGCCATCCTGGGGTCCCCCCAAGCTGAGGGCTCAGGGACGGGAGCAACGCTGGGGCAGGTTGGAGGCCAGGCTGGGTGGAGAGGAGCAGATCCCCAGCGACCTGCCCGCCGCCGCCAGATCTGACTACTGAGCTTGCAGACCAAACTCAGGATTTCCAGTTTCTTTTGGAAACTCACAAGATCTAGCTTCCGGAACCTTCGGTGTGTCCGATTTAGCAAATCACAATATGAGAATATGAGAATAGTGTGAATGAATTTCAGGAGGAACCATCGCTTAGTGAGTATGTCCCTGCACTACTGACCTGGAATGCACACCTGGCTCGGCATCCTGTACTTAATCTGGCAACCCCACCCCCACCTCTCCCTTAACCCCCGCTCTCAGCCCCACTGCCCTCTCACCCCAGGAGCTGTGCTCAGAGCCCCCAGGAGCGTTTTCCCCGGCACACAGCTCCGCAGCCCCCTCTGCGCGCAGCGCAGCAATGCTCAGCCCCGCCAAGCGCACCCCCACCCTGACCCAAGTGCGCCCCCCGGGCAATTCCCCCTTTACCTCCCCGCGCCGCATGCGCGTCCCCTCAAGGCTGTGCGACCCAGGGACAAGGCGTCGCCGCCGGTGGGAGGACGCTGGTCCCAGGCGCGGTGGGGGAGGGGGTGGAAGTGGTGGCCGCCCCCGCCCGACCCCGGCCGACCCCGCCCAACAGGAGCGGGAGCAGAAGAAGACGCTGCGGATGCACCAAAAGATGACCTACGCGTCCAAAGTGTTGGCCAAGCACACCAGCCTGCGTCGCGAGCTGCAGCTGGAGGACGAGATGCAGGACCAGGAGGTGCGCGCCGAGGCGGAGCGGCTGCGCGCCTTCCACGACAACACGGCGTGGAAGCTCTCCATGACCAAAGGTGGCCCCCTTCCCCAGCGTCGGGTCTTGACCTCGGGGCTCGCGCAGTGCTGTTCACGTGCTCGGAGAGGCAGGGCTCCGGTGCAGTGGGGAAGGAGGGTCGTTTCTGTGTCTGACCCCGCCTCCCTCCATCACAGGGAGGGATTCCAGCCGGACTGCCAATCTAAAAGCCTTTGAATCCCAACGTTGCTTGCATTCGGAAGGTTCCCGTGCACGTGAAGGCAGATTGCGCCCATATAAAATATAGTCCCTTAGTATGGTGGAGGGAAAGAGCATCAGTCTGGAACCAGGTTCCCTGGGTTCAGATGTCAGCTTCAGCACTGAATGCCCTCGCCATCCTGGGCCAGGTGTTCACCTCCTCTGCACGGCAATTTCCTCTCCCGTCTGATGACAGTGGCGACCTCGTGGGTTGTGGGATTCAGCGTCTTTAGATGCTACACGGAAGTCGTGTGTGTGTGTGTGTGTGTGTGTGTGAGAGAGAGAGAGAGAGAGCGAGCTGTTATTAATTTTATGACCCAGTAGGAAATCTTAAGTACCAGCATTAATACTCTACCAGCCCAGATGATAGAGTCCTGGAACCCAACTGGTGTACTGAATGTGAATATTAATCCGAGACCCCCCAGCCTCTACCCCCTGACCCCTGGCTTGTTATTTGGGGGAACAAAGCCCCTGAGCTCACTTTGACATTATGTGTGCCGAGCTCTGCATGAAGAGACACAGAACTGCACGTTTTTCCTTTTGGTCTCTACCCTCCACTCCAAGATCTGGGAGAGGAAGCTGGTCTCAGTGGGAAGACTGGACCCAGCAGGTTTAGGCACCAGACCTGTCGGTATCCCAGATTTGACTTGCAGTGAGGAGCTGGTTCTCCTTGAGGGAAGGGCCTTCCCACAAGATGGGCCAGGGAGGCGGAGGCCCGGCTGGGTCTCTGACAGGCTTCTAGGCTTGAAATACCACTCCTACACCACACTAGGCTCTTCTGGAACGGAGAGGGTTTAAGAGATGAGGCAGAGAGCCATATGGCTCTGCTGTCCTTTCCTTGGCTCCTGCTCTCTCCAAAGTCAGGACGTCTCTGGGCTTTCCTCTCCAGAAAGACCAGGGAAAGAGGATCCCGTGGCCCTTTGCCCTCTGCTTGTGCTCCAGAAGGTCTTACGGGGGCCCACCTTAACTTTCTCCCACTTGCTTCCCGCCTGGTGTGTAGACCTAGCTGATGAGGGTTTTGGGGGTGATAGTGGGGCCCATGTGGCCCGGAACCAAAGGCCAAGAAAGAATTCTTGAAGACGTCTTTGGTGCAAAAGGGTGATTTTCTTGAAGCACGGGGACAGGACCTGTGGGCAGGAAGAGCTGCCCGGGGACCATGAGGAGACACTGGGGGAGGTAGAGGCCAGCGGAAGTTTCCAGTGAGATTTTCATGAGCTAAAGAAGACTCACAGGATACTGGAGGCCTAGGTAGTGTCAAGCTAAGGTTGTTTTTACCTCTAGCAAAGCAGTAGCATTAAGACAGCTCCTGGAGAAACTTACTCTGCCTGCCTCAAGTATCTGTCAATGGGCGGCAGGTTATAAGGAAATTTAGTTCTGCCATTTCCTTTTGCCTTTGTTTCCCACATCGCTATGGAGGGGTAATGGAGACTTAGGTCCCAAAGGACTGTGATGCTCTATCGGTTAACCATTTGTTTTTCCCCTTTCCTTTGTTCTTGGGCCGCCTGGGGTGGGGTGGGGGGGATGTTTGCGGCCTATCAGCTTGCCTTATGCTCCCTCATCGTAGCTACTATCTAAACTGGATCCTGGGGACTTAGAGCACCCCAAATAGAGATCATGCTGCCCTGTTTTTCTCTCCCCATCCCTTTGCAGTTCCTGGCCCAATAGGTCTTTCATTATTAGGTGCAGCTGGGTGAAACTTCCTGGGCAGGGCTGTCCAGAGTCTCACTCCAGGTGAAAAGAGTACTACGGCAGGAGAGGCTCAGGCCAGACTCAGGAAAGGACTTCCCACCTGGCCCGATCTCCAGCAGTGGAGAGTGTGATATATCCACAGAGCCTCCTCTCCTGTTGCTAGAGACGGAGCCCAGTCTCCCAGAGTCCCCGTAACAACCCAGGCCTCACAGCAGAGCAGGTGCCTGGAGAGGTATCCTGTCCGGTCTGGGTCTCTCTCACCCTGCCCACCCCACCCCTCTCCTCTCTTTGCAGAAAAGAAGATGGAATCTGATAACCTGAACAACTACATCAACCAGAAGCGCCAGATGTTCCGTATCCAGGTTGGCCCAGCTGTGCTGGGGGGGGGGGGTGGGGCCCGGGCTGGGGGCTGTCCCAGTGAGGGGTGTGACTCCCACTCTGGTGGCCCTCAGTACGCCCTGGACATGAAGCAGCAGGAGATCCAGCGGCTGGAGCTGCTGGTGACCAAGGAGGAGGCAGAGCTGGAGCGGGCAGAAAGGTCCCTGGAGAATGACGCCGCCCTGTTCGAGGAGTTCCTCCGGGAGAATGATCGGAGCTCGGTGCAGGCCCTGAAAGCGTGAGCCCACACAGAGGGCCCCCCAGTGCTCATGAGCCCTGAGCACCTGCGCCCACGCTAGCCTGCAGCCCGCCTGCCCCCCATCCCCTGCCCCCACCACCTGACCCTGGCAGCTCCCCGCACCCACCGCCCCGCCCCAGGGCAGTGTATATGCCCCCTTTAACAGTTTTGCGACTGGCCCCCTGCCCCCATCCCATCCCCACCTCCAGGGCTGAGAAGGAGACCAAAGCAAAGGTGGAGAAGATCTTGGAAATCCGGGACCTGACCACCCAGATCATGAACATCAAAAGGTGAGCGCGGAGGGCAAGCCACTGAGGTTGGCCTGCCGCCACTTCCCTCTGTCATTCGCCCCCAGCCAAAAGAAGCCCCCACGCAGGGCAGACCTCGTGGCTTTGCCTCTCAAACCTAAGTGGTTCAGGGACTCAAAGCCCTGCGGGACGCAGCTGCACATTTTACAGAGGAGGTGACAGGGGCCAAGAGAGATCCAGTGACTTTCCCAAGGCCACAGCACCAGGAGGCAGGCTCACTTGGAGACCAGGGTCCCCAGGGTCAGCTGCAAGTCCAAAGTCACAGAGGGTTATACCTGTGGAGGTGTGACCCACGTAGGTCCCCAGCAGGCCGGTGTCCTCTCCCAGGCACACCTGTCCCCAGGAGAGCCAGGAGCACTCTGGGCTTACCCAGGCTGCAGAGGCAGTTCCCTCTGGAGGGGTCTCCCCACGAGGAGGAAGCTGACCTCCCCTCCCCCTCCCCAATCCAGCGAGATCTCCAAATTTGAAGACACTTTGCAGCATTACAAGGCCTACAAGGACTTCCTGTACAAGCTGTCACCCAAGGAGTGGTTGGAAGAGAGGGAGGAGAAGCGTTTGGCTCTCAAAAAGGCCAAGGAGGTCACTGAGCCCCCCATAGAGAACACTTTACACTCCACGATCCGGGACAAAGGTAACAGGAAAGAAGGTAGTTCCCTGGGTCCACCCAGACCCCGTACCCTGCTGGCAGCGGCCTTGGAGGTGTCCAGGCCACAGGCTGGGCCCCTTCAGTGCCTGTAAAGCCCCAGCCAGGGGCAGCAGCTGCCCCTTAGGGCCCACACATTCCCTCAGGGAAGACAGGGCCATCTCTAACTCAGACCCAAGGGGCTTTCCTCCCTTGTAGGTCTTTCTGAAACTGCGGGGGCCCTAAAACTGTGTGAGGGCCCTGAAACTGTGGGGGCCCTTTCTGAAACTGTTGGGAGGGCCCCAGGGAACCCTGTGCCCTCAAGCAGTATTGCTGAAGGCCTTGCTCCAGTGGAAGCCATCCGAAACCCCTCCCTTGTTTCCTGTAGGACCAGGGACCAAGGGCAAGACAGGCTCCAGAGGTACGTGGCTGGCGCAAGCTGGAGGGGCCCTGCCCCAGGCTGGGGCATGTGAAAACCATCCCTCTTTTTCCTCCAGAGGGGCAGGGCCCAAAGAAGTCCTGGAAGTTCCTGCAGGTGGCGCAGCTGGGGCAGATCCTGTCCAGCACCCTGAACCTCCAGCATAGAAGCCAGGCCAGTGTGTATAGTGGGCTGAACGCCAAAGGGTGAGTGGGTCTGGGGTAGGGCAAGGAGGCTGGGGTAGTGGCTGGGGCCCTCTGGGGACTGCTCCCAAGTGGCTCCAGGCCAGGGGTGCCTAGGACAAGCCCAGCCTCTCCGGGAAGGGTGAGACCGTGACGAGGGGGCTGTTCCCAGCTTGAAGGGTGTATAGTCTGACTTAAGCCCCAAGATCGAGATGTTTTCTAAACCGTTTTATTTCTGTCCGATTTGGTAACCTTCTGTCTGGGGTGGCCCACTTGGGTGCTAAAACGAGACAGTCAAATATAAACGGATGCAGGCAGGCAAGTGGGTGCAGGGAGTGTCAGAGCCTTTTAAGAGAAGCCAGAGTCTGGGTTTTTACATAAAATGCTCTCTGGGCCTGGCTCATCTCTGCTGCATGCCTGCGTGATCGTGCGCAGAAGCAGGCGTTGTTGGCAGTCGCCGCCTAGTGCCCCACCGCACGAAGCCCCACTCTCCAGGTCCTCTACGATTGGTGGCCTTTTGGGTTGTTCCCAATTCTTGGCTATTTTGATTAGAGCTGCTGCAAACATTCCGGTACTTTTATGTTGGAGCACTCTTTGCATGAGTATTTTTGTTGGAAACAAGAGTGGGAGTGCTGGTTCACGAGGTGAGTAGATGCTTAGCTTTAGCGGCTTCTGCCAAAGACCTGCCATGGCTGCTACGTTATACGCTCCAGCCAACAGGCAAGAGAGTTCCGGCTGCCCTGCCACGTCCTGTTCAGATCCGGCTATCGTAGGTCCCTTCCATTCTCGGTATTCTGGCATGGTTAGTTCATAATAGAGTGTCTTGGGATGCCTGGCTGGTTCAGTCGGTTGAGCATCTGACTCTTGATCTGGACTTAGGTCGTGATCTCACAGTCCGGGGATTGAGTCCGCACCTACCGTGCGGAAACTGCTTGGGATTCTCTGTCTCCCTCTTTCTCTGCCTCTCCCCTGTGCTCTCTCTCGGCCTCTCTCTCTCAAAATAAATAAACGTTTAAAAAATAAAAGAGTGTCTTGACAAACAGATCAGGAGATGAGGCCACTGAAATGGTAGTTTTTTTGTTTTTTTATTTTATTTTATTTTTTTAAATTTACATCCAAATTAACATATGGTGCAACAATGATTTCAGGAGTAGATCCCTTAGTGCCCCTTACCCATTTAGTCCATCCCTCCTCCCACACCCCCTCCAGTAACCCTCAGTTTGTTCTCCGTATTTATGAGTCTCTTATGTTTTGTCCCCTTCCCTGTTTTTATATTATTTTTGCTTCCTTTCCCTTATGTTCATCTGTTTTGTCCCTCAAAGTCCTTATATGAGTGAAGTCCTATGATTTTTGTCTTTCTCTGACTAATTTCGCTTAGCATAATACCCTCCAGTTCCATCCACGTAGTTGCAGATGGCGAGATTTCATTCTTTTGGATTGCCGAGTAATACTCCATTGTATATATATACCACATCTTCTTTATCCATTCATCTGTCGATGGGCATTTGGGCTCTTTCCATACTTTGGCTCTTGTTGATAGTGCTGCTGTAAACATTGGGGTGCATGTGCCCCTTCAAAACAGCACACCTGTACCCCATGGATAAATACCTAGTAGTGCCATTGCTGGGTCGTAGGGTAGTTCTATTTTTCATTTTTTGAGGAACCTCCATACTGCATTGCCAGAAATGGTAGTTTTTAAATGCAATACCACCTCACACCTGTCAGAATGGCTAACATGAACAACTCGGGCAACAACACATGTTGGCGAGGATGCAGAGAAAGAGGAACCCTTTTGCACTGCTGGTGGGAATGCAAACTGGTGCAGCCACTCTGGAAAACAGTATGGAGGTGGCCCCGGGGGCTCAGCCTCCCCACCCCTCTCCTTTGTATCTTCTCTCATCCCTTAGGTGTACCAGCCTCTGTCCTTCCTCCTCTACGACAGCCTGACAACCCTCTCCTGTGCTTCCGTCCCCTACCTGCTCCTGAGGGCCAAGCCCCTATGCAGATGACCCCCCCTTACATGTTTGCTCTCACTACGCAACCTCCCATGTCCCCCAGCTGATGCTTCTCAGGCAGGAAGGGGACCTGAGTGCTACCGGTTTCCAAGCTCACTTTCATCTTGATGTGTCACGGTCCTGCCTTGTGAAGAAGACTGGCCACCGTTAGTGGGCCAGGCACATGCCTCGGGTTCACTTTTATCCCTGCAACCCTGGCCAGTGGGAGCTATTGTTTACAGTTTGGTGTTGAACAGATGCTCCGGGGGGTTTAGCTCTGCATGCTTCCTCTACTGGGACTGCCCTCAGCCCTGGAGCTCCCACCATCCAGGCCCCTTGTTGGGGCAGTCCCTCAGACTAGAGGTCTAGGATCACACTATTCTGGGTCCCTCCATCTATTAGCCGTGTGACCAGGGTCACTGAGTACAGTTGAGCAGGTTGTGGGCTGCAGAAGGCACTCAGCTGAGAGGGCAAGTGGGAGCTAAAGTCCAGCCTACCCCCCAGACTACATCCATCTGGAGGCAGATTCTCAGGCACCTTATGGGCCAGCAGTGCCCTGCAGGTGACATGGGGCAGGTGGCTAGTTCTCAAAGCCCCATGTTCCTCATTCGCCAGAGGGACATCAATGTATTTGGTGTGAGGTACAGGCCTGGTGAGTGATTTGGTTGTTCCTGTGGCCCTTCCTCTGAGAAGCCCTCCAGGGTTCCCCCTCAGGGCTCCCACAGAGCCCTGCACTTATCACCTCCCCATGTCAGGTGGGTCAGAGCCTGGAGTCACATGAGCCTCAGCCCAGGTTCCTAGGGGTGGAGCCCAGGCTCCTCGGGCTAGAAGCCTGCCCCACCTGCTTCTCAGCCAGCAGAACCTGCACATTGAAGGCAGGGGTCCAGGCCGAAGCAGGCCAGGAGGGGCGATGAGAGCAGGTTTGGAAGTCATTTGGGGTTGGGTCCCATCCAGCAGGACCTTCCAGGGCCCATGCTGAGTGCTCAAAGCCCACGATTTTTCCAGTACCCCCGAGGGTCTGGGAGAGCCCCCGCCCCTGTGGGGTGCTCAGGGTCCATCAGAGGTGCTGCGAGTGTCACAGGATAGCCCAGTGGGACCATCAAGGACAAGTGCCAAGGCCATATCTAGATAGGGGAGGTGGGCAGAAAAGGCCCTGAAGGTGGCTCCTCGAAGGTAGGGGTGCCTGGGTGGTTCAGTGGGTTAAGCATCCGACCTAGGCTCAGGTCATGATTTCACAGCTCATGAGTGTTAGCCCTGCATCAGGTTCTGTGCTGACAGCTCAGAGGCTGGATTCTGTGTCTCTATCTCTGTCCCTACTCTGCTCGCTCTCTCTCTCTCTCTCTCTCTCAAAAGTAAACATTAAAGGGGCGCCTGGGTGGTTCAGTGGGTTGGGCGTCCGACTTCGGCTCAGGTCATGATCTCGTGGTCCATGAGTTTGAGCCCTGCGTCGGGCTCTGGGCTGACAGCTTAGAGCCTGGAGCCTGTTTCAGATTCTGTGTTTCCCTCTCTCTTTGACCTTCCCCCATTCATGCTCTGTCTCTGTCTCAAAAATGAATAAACGTAAAAAAAGAATAAAATAAAATTTTAAAAAATAATAATAAATAAATAAACATTAAAAAAAAAAGAAGAAGAAGAATGGTCAATGAGGGGCAACCCTAGCAGTGGCAGTGGGTGCAAAGGCCCTGAGGTAGGTCAGCACCCGGAGAGACAGAAAGAGGGCGGGTAATGCAGGAGCAGGGGAACTTCAGGAGTAGAAGGAGGCGAGGGGGGCAGCAGGGGCCCTGGGCAGCAGGTTCCAGGGAGGGGGCTGAGTTTTATTCTGTCTGAAGTGACATGCACTAACTGAATTTGAAACAGTCCCCTGACTGCTGAGTGACCATTGTGGGGCCAAGAGGAGGGCTAGTGCCCCTGCCTGGTCAGCTGGCAGGGTGAAGGAGGGGACGAGGACATAGGGAGCAGGGAGGTGCCCTGGTGACTCCAGGCGGCTTCACCACTGGGGCGGGAGAAGATGACCACCATCTCTGTGCACCAGGTCACTGCTGTCCTGACCCTGCATCTCTCTGCAGGTCAGACTCTACCACCACTATGACTGAGGACTCAGGCAGCGACGGGGAGGTCAGTGGCCACGCTCCGGGTGGGGCTGCGAAATCCGGTCCCCCTGCACCGACTGGCCAGCCCACACGCATGGCTCTGGTTGCAGGAGCTGGACCTATACTTCACGGAGCCCCAGCAGCTCCTGGACATCTTCACGAAGCTAGAGGAGCAGAACCTGTCGCTCATCCAGAACACGCAGGAGATGGAGGAGACCCTGGAGGATCTGAACTGCACCCTGAAAAACACCCAGATCCGCATGTAGGTCTCCTGCTGGGGCCAACTGGGCAGGGCAGGGGAAGCTTCCGGCCTTGGCTGTCATCCTGGGACCCTGGGATGCCACTAGGAATTGGGCTATGGCAGCCCCCCACCTTCCCCATCCAGGGCCCTGGCCCTGCCCTAGGTTTAGTTTTCTGGAAAGCTCCACAGGAAGCCTGATTCTGGGGAGAGGGCATGTCCTTTTGGGCAGAGGGGCTGGGGGGTGGGAAGAGGTCAGGTGGGTGGAGCCACATGGGGCTGGTCCCCTCCCTTGGAGCAGCCTGCAAGTCAGAGGGAGGCTTCAAGGAAGGACACCCCCCCGCCCCCCCTCCCCCGTCCAGGTGCATTCTGCTGACGCCAGGCCCAGCAGGGCTGGGCTGTATCAGGCCTGTCAGAAGTGAGGAATCATCCCTTCATACCCAAACACTGACCGAGCACCCGTTCTGGGTCAGGCCCAGGTCTAGGCTCTCCAAGGATAAGGCCAGGCCCTGCCACATGGAACTGACATTTGACAGAGACAGGCAGACGGGCTCATGGATTGGACGTGGAGATACTGACATGTGCAAGAGGAACACAGACAATGATATGAAAGGGAGGCTGAAGTAGGGGTGGTGGCAGATAGGAGGGGGACAGGGGAGGCTCCTGGGGAAAGTGTCACTTGAACCAGGCTCTTCCTGAGCGATGGGAAGCTGCACAGAGATCTGGTGGTAGAGGGTTCTGGGCAGAGGGAAAGCAGGTGCAAAGAAGTAAGGAAGAAGCCCACCCAAGACTCGGATGCCCCACATTAGCCATGTTCTTGAGTATCCATGTTTTGTTGGCCCGTGTTCTGCCGCGGAGAATCTCCTGCAGGTGCTGTGAAACTACTGGTTCTCAGGCGAGATTGTGTTTCCCAAAAAGCTGAGGGTAGCAGAGACAGAGGGGGAGATGAGCTGGGGAGACGCAGGCAGCCTCCCGGTTTCCAGGAACCTGGCGAGAGGACACACACACATGCATGCATAGCAGAATCCCAGAGATGCTGTCCCCTCACTGGTCTGTAGCCTGCTCAGCCATCCCTGAGTACCAACACTTTATTTCCAGAAGAGTCATAGCCTGTAGACATTAACTTCCATGAATCCAGCCCCCTCTCTCTGAGAAATATATATTTTTAAAATATATGCAGCTCACTTGCATGAGCACTCTCTCTCTCTCTCAAAACTAAACATTAAAAAAAAATTTTTAAGTAATAAAAAAATAAAAATATATGCCACAAATAAACAATCTGAATAGGCCTATCTATTAAGGAAATTGAATCAACAATTAATAACCTGTAAAACAGAAAGCAGCAGACCCAGATGGGTGTACTGGAAAATTCTACCAAACATTTAAGGAAAAAAATTTTACCAATTCTCTACAATCTCTTCCAGTTGATGGAAACAGGGAATACTTTCTTTTTTTTTTTCTTTTTTAAATTTTTTTAAAATGTTTATTTATTATTTTTGAGAGACAGAGCATGAGCAGGGGAGGGATAGAGAGAGAGGGAGACACAGAATCTGAAGCAGGCTCCAGGCTCCAAGCTGTCAGCACAGAGCCCAACATGGGGCTCAAACTCACAAAGTGTGAGATCATGACCTGAGCCGAAGTTGGATACTTAACCGACTGAGCCACCCAGGCGTCCCAACAGGGAATACTAACTCATTCTGTAAGACCAGAATTAACTCAATTCCAAAACCAGGCAAAGACATTAGAAGAAAAGACTACCACAGACCAGTATTTGTCATGAACACAGATGTAAAAATCCTCAACAAAATATTAGCAAATTGAATTGAACAATGTATAAGAAGAATTATAGATCAAGACCACATGGGATTTTTCCCAGGTACGCAAGGCTGTTTCAACATTTGAAAATCAATTAGTGTAATCCAACACATCAACAAGCTAAAGAGGAAAAATCACATGATTATATCAATAGATGCAGAAAAAGCACTTGATAAAAATCTAACACAAATTCATAGTAAAAGCTCTCAATAAACTAGGAATAGAGGAGGACTTCCTGAACTTGATAAAAGGATATCTACAAAAACCCTACTGCTAACTTACACTTGAAGCCTTCTTGCTAAGATCAGGAATAAAGCAAGGATGTCTTCTCACCATTCGTTTCCAACATCTTACTGGGAGTCCCAGCTAATGCAATAAGACAAGAAAAGGAAATAGAGGTACAGGTTTCCCCTGCTATCAGAGTAGAACGTCCCTATAAAACCTTTCATAAGCCAAAATAGTGTAAAGCAAAGGAGAAATTACCATTAATTTATATGGAAAATTTTCTTTGTGTTCCCAGATGTGAAAAATAATCTCTCCTGGGCTTTTCCGATACCTTAGGACACCTCTCGCTAATAGATGCATGAAAAAGAGGTAAAGCACAGATGTGCAAAGACACGGTTCAAAGCTGTGGCGGCTTGATGCTGAGATGCTGAATATAGTTCCCAGGGAAGGAGCTTGGCAGGGCCAGTCTCGCTGCCTCCAGAATGGCTCACTGCACAACAGACACTGAACACTATTGTCACTTCTTGCTTTTTTTCATAAAAGTGAAAATCCTCTGCCATTTTCTTTCAGTTAGCAAAAACAGGTACTAATGCAGGTCTTTCCTTTCACTGAAAAGGAGAGTGACCTAATATGAAGCTTAAATGTATTTAGGGAACGCCTAAATACAGATGGGGAAGAAAGAAATAAAACTTTGTTGGCACATGACATGATCATCTACGTAGAAAATCTCAAAGTATCAACAAAAAACTCCTAGATTGGTAAGCCATTCTAGCAATGTTACAGAATACAAGGCCCCTATAAAAAACTTCATTTCCTATGTACTAGCAATAAACAAGTGGAATTTGAGATTGAAAACACAATAATACCATTTTCATCAGCACCCTCAAAAAAGAAATGCTTACAAATCTAGCAAAACATGCACAAGATGTATAAGAGGAAAAATATAAAAATCTGATGATGGATCAAAGAATTAAATGCTTCACCTTTATAGGTAAGAAGGTTCAATACTGTCAAGATACCAGTTCCTCCCAACTTGATCTATAGATTTAACACAGTCCCAGTCAAAAGGCCAGCAAGTTATTTTGTCAATATCGACAAACTGATTCTAAAGTTTACACAGAGAGGCAAAAGCCCCAGAATAGCTAACACATTTTTAAAGGAGAAGAAAAAAGTTGGAGGACTCACACTGCCCGAGTTCAAGGCTTACTGTAAAGCTACAGTAATCAAGACCTGTGCTACTGGCAAATAATTCAGTGGAACAGAATAGAGTAGCTCAGAAACAAACCCATCCAAATCTGTCAGCCGATCTCTGACAAAGGAGCAGAGGCAATACGGTGGAACAAAGATACTTTGCAACAAGTGGTGCTGGGACGACCAGACGTCCACATGCAAAAAATGAATCTAGGCATGGACTTGACACCGTTAATAAAAAACTAACTTAAAATGGATCGTTGACCTAAGTGTAAAATGTAAAACCATAAAACTCCCAGAAGGTAACATAGGAGCAAATCTAGATGATCTTGGGTATGGTGGTTTTTCAATACAATACCAAAGTGACAATCCATGAAAGAAAGAATTGATAAGCTGGATTTCATTGACATTAAAATTTCTGCTTTATGAAAGGCAATGTCAAGAGAACTGAGAAGACCAGCCATAGGCTGGGAGAAAATATTTGTGAAATACATATCTGATAAACATCTCCAAACTATACAAAGAACTCTTAAAGTTTAACAATAAGAAAACGAACGGGGTGCCTGGGTGGCTCACTTGGTTGGGGATCTGACTTCGGCTCAGGTCATGGTCTCATGGTTCGTGAGTTTGAGCCCCGCATCGGGCTCTGTGCTGACAGCTCAGAGCCTGGAACCTGCTTCACATTCTGTGTCTCCTTCTCTCTCTGCCCCTCTGCCACTTGTGCTCTCTCTCCCTGTCAAAAATAAATAAACATTAAAAACAAAAGAAGAAGAAAATGAACAACCTGGTTTAAAAATGGGCCAAACACCTGAACAACACTTCATCATCAAGAAGATATAGAGAAGGCAAATAAACATATGAAAAGATGTTCGACATCAGGATGTCTTAAGGAATTGCAACTTAAAACAAGATACTGCAATATACACCTACTAAAATGGACAAAATCTAAAAGACTGACAGCACCAAACGCTGGTGAGGATGCGGAGCAATGGGAACTCCCTTGGTCGTTGGAGGGAATGCAAAATGGCGCAGCCACCTTAGAAGACAGTCTGGCAGTTCCTTACAAAGCTAAACGATCCAGCAGTCTCACTCCTTGGTATTTACCCAAAGGAGTCAAAAACTTATGTCCACACAAAACCCACATGTGGTCGTTTATGGCAGCTTTATTCATAATTGCCAAAACTTGGAAGCAACTGAGATGCCCTTCAGTAAGTAAACAGATAAACAAACTCAGTACACCCAGATAGCATATCGTTCAGTGCTGAAAAGAAATGAGCTACGAAGCCACGAAAAAACATGGAGGAACCTTAAAAGCATACGTATTATTAAGTGAAAGAAGCCAGTCTGAAAGGTGACGACTGAGTGATCCCAGCTATAGGACATCCCGGAAAAGGATAACTATGGAGATGATAAAAGGACCAGGGGTTGCCAGGGGTTGGGGGGCGGGGGGGGGGGGGATGAGTGAGTGGAGCACAGAGGATTTTTAGGGCAATGAAACAAGTCTGTGTGACACCATGATTACATGTCCTTATACATTTGTCTAAATCCATGGACTGTACAACACTAAGAGTGAACCCCCATGGAAACTGTGGACTTCGGGTGATAATGACGTGTCAGTGTGGGTTTACCGATTGTAACAAATGTATGTCGGCGGCAGTGGGGGAGGCAGGTGGAAGGAGAGGATATTTGGGAACTCTACCTTCTGTTCATTTTGCTTTTAAAGACAAAGTCTCTACTAAAACATATATACAGGGGCACCTAGGTGGCTCAGTCGGTTAAGCGTCCGACTTCAGCTCAGGTCATGATCTCACGGTTCGTGAGTTCAAGCCCCACATCGGGCTCTGTGCTGACAGCTCGGAGCCTGAAGCCTGCTTCAGAGTCTGTGTGTCCCTCTTGTCTCTGTCCCTCCCCTGCTCGCGCTCTGTCTCTCTCAAACATAAAATAAACATTAAAAATTTTTGTTTCGGGGCTCCTGGGTGGCTCAGTCGGTTGAGCATCCAACTTCAGCTCAGGTCATGATCTCGCGGTCTGTGAGTTTGAGCCCCGTGTCGGGCTCTGTGCTGACAGCTCAGAGCCTGGAGCCTGTTTCAGATTCTGTGTCTCCCCCTCTCTGCCCCTTCCTCGCCATGCTCTGTCTCTGTCTCTCAAAAATGAATAAATGTTAAAAAAAGTTTTTTTAAAATTTTCGTTTCAAATATATACAACAGTAAACGAAGAGTCTGTTCCAACACTGGAAGGAAGAGCCGCCGTGTTAGAGAAAATGTCCAAAAAAAAAAAAAAAAAATCCCAGAATTCCTCACTGCAAAGTTCTTCGTGATAGGCAGGAACTAGAAACAGCACACATGCCCACAGCAGGGAAGTGGACAAACCATTACTGCTGCTGTAGCAAAGGACTGCACACTATATTCCCTCACAGAGAGAGGCCAGAGTTCCAAAGTGGGCCTCACTGGGCCACCATCAAGGCATCGGCAGGACTTTGTTCCTCTCTGGAGGCTGAAAGGGAGATCCTTTTGTTACCTTTTCTAGCTTCCGGAGGCCACCCGGGCCCCTTCCATTTTCAAACCAGCAACGCCAGCCGAGGCTTCTCACGCCGTGTCACCCCTGACCCTCGTTCCTGCCTCCTCCTTCCATTTCTGAGGACCCTTGTGATGACCCTGGGCCCGCCTGGGCAATCCAAGATCATCTCCCCAGCTCCAGGTTTGCTAGTTTGCAACCTTAACTCTATGTGCAGCCTTGGCTCTTCCTTGCCAAGTCATCTACTATATCCACAGTTTCCTGGGATTAGGCATGGACACGTAAGGGGGTCCATACACACCATAGAAATCTATTCAGCAAGAAGAAAAGAACAAAGTATTAACACAAGGTGGCAACAACGTGGATGAACCTCACAAACATTATGCTGAGGAAAAGAAGCCAGGCGCCAAAGATGACCTACTATATTATTCATTTGAAGTGCCAGAACCAGGTATTGGTTAACGGTTGCTGCGTAAAAAACCATCCCAAAACTTGGCTTACTATAACACATATATTATTTCGCCCTTTCTGTGGGTTGGTAATCTGGCCAGTTGGGCTGACTCCTCTGCTGTGGGGCCTCTCACGGATTGCTGTCCAGGTGGTAGCTGGGCTGTGGCCATCCCACGACTGCACTTGGGGAAAGAGCCACTTCCAAACTCACCCATGTGGCTGTTGGCAGGACTGGATTCCTTGCTGGCTGGAGGCCAAAGGACACTCTCCGTCTCTTGCCACATGAGGTCTCTGAAAAGGCAGCTTGTTTCTTCGAAGTGCGCGAGCTGAAAAGCCACTAGAGAGTCTGCAAGCAAGATGGAAGTCACGATCTTATGTAACCTAATCTCAGAAGTCACATCCTGTCCCACATTGAATTGGTTAGAAGCAAGCCACTGGGGCCAGCCCACATTCAAGGCTGTGGGTAACTTTGAGAAGACAGGTGTCACTAAGGTCCATCTCATAAGGGAAAAAAATGAATGGCGACATCAGCCCATTGGATGCCCGTGGCTAGGGAAGGGGAGGGAGTTGATACAAAGGGACATGAGGAAACTTTTGGGGTGATGAAAAGGTTCTATGTCCTGATTATGCTGGTCCTTACATAGGTGTTTAAATTTGTCAAATCTCATCAGTTGGCACATAAAATGGGTGCATTTTCTGATAAGTAAATTAAACCTCAATAACAATATTTTTGGCAAACATAGGATTTTTTTAATGTTTATTTATTTTTGGGAGACAGATCATGACATGAGCAGGAGAGGGGCAGAGAGGGAGAGGAAGACACAAAATCCGAAGCAGGCTCCAGGCTCTGAGCTGTCAGCACAGAGCCTGACATAGGGCTTGAACCCATGAACTGTGAGATCATGACCTGAGCTGAAGTCGGACACTTAACCAACTAAGCCACCCAGGCGCCCCAGACTTTTTTTTTTTTTTAATGTAGGACCTTTTAAGGCTGTCTTTATCACTCACCTGTCTACATTGACTAGGTACATAAGGGCTGTAGGACGAGCCATCTCCTGACTCCTTGGTTGAGAGAACAGCATCATTCATTCTTGGCCAGGGGGACTGGGGTGAGGTGGGCAAGGCACCCAGAACATAACATTTTAGGGAGGTGCATGTGTGACCCCAAAGGTGAGCACTTCCTTGAATTTTGTGTACTGTGTCCCAGCCCCATTCTCTGCCTGCCTTGCTGCGATTTGTTTGAGATGCTCACTCTACAGTCCCTCCAGTGAGGGCCAAGAGGAGCCCAGCCCCAGAAAACGGACCCTCGGACGCAGAAGGGAGCACAAACACCCCGGGACAGCCTGAGGAAAGCTGCAGAGCCTGATCACCAGCGTGAGCTCCTCACTTCCAGCAGCCAGACAGCACAGAGGTGATGGGACCCAGGAGAAGAAGGCAAGCAGAGCCACTCAAGTGAGAGGAAGCCCAACCCCCCCTGGATTCAAGAAAAGAGAAACAAAGCCAGAATCCCTTCCTGGAAACCATGCAAACCTTCCTCTTGGAGAAACCAGCCCAACCAGGAGGTCATAAAATAAGCAGGAAGGAACCCAGAAGAACCCCCAGACACCTAAAAGCTGCAGTGAGCCAGAGGTGGGGGTGAGGGTCAGCCTTGCAGCAGCCGGAACCGCCACGGCGAGGCCAGCAACATACAAGGCACCGCAAGCTTCAGAAAGCACTTGCCAGCGCTGACCTCTGGCTGAGGCAAGACCATGTGTGGGCTGAGTCTTAGCAGTCTTGCTAGGCACCTGCCACCATGGCTGCCCCTCAGACATGGAAGTGAGACCCCACGGCCCAGGGGAAGACCAGCCTGCACCTTTGCCTCTTGCCCAGGCTCCATCTGGACACACAAAGTGGCACAACTCATCTGAAGTCCTTGGTGCTGGACTTGCCCTGACCTGGAGCCTGAAGGACAAGCGAACAGGAAAATGTCACCAGAAACACGAGAAAATGCATTCATTAAGGGGATGAGTTTGAGACATGCAAGTAAATGTAGATTCTGCAGACATCAAGAAGCAGAGAGGCACGCCTGGGTGCAAGCAAGGATTAAGGGATTAAGACCACAATAAGGACTGGATGCAGCCAGCACATGAGTCGGCAAGGGGGACAACATTAAGCTGGGGACAGCTCCCAGAACTCCGTAGGAAAGGACACGGAGACGAAGCGACAGGACCCCAGGGAGATGGCGCGACAGGACCCCAGGGAGACGGCGCGCCAGGGTCGCGTGGAACGAATTCAGGAGATGGCCACACATGGAAGGGAGGAGCAAAAGTCAGCGCGGTGACGGATGAAAACTACCTGTACTGGAAGGCCAGGTGAACGTGCAGGGAGAGGCACCCACACTGCACACCCTCCCGCAGGGTTGAAGAGTGAGCAGAAGGCGCGACACCAAGGCAGACAAGGAAAACAAACGAAACATCAGGTACCCTATAAAGGAACCAAAACAAAGTGCGTGTTGCCTGTTTCTCCCAAGCTCCTAAATGCCAGCCAGGGTCTAGGAGAGCATTGCTTTTGAGTTCGGTGGGGTGAAAGGGGTCTCTATTTCATTCTGTTTCCTTTTTCAATGTGGTCAAGTCCACATAACATCAAATTTATGTACCTTTACGTAGTGCAGCCATCCCCACCGTCCACCCCCGCTCCCCAGCTCTTTTCATCTTGTAGAACTGTTAACCAATAACTTGTTAACCAATAACTCTCCATTCTCCTGCCCCTCAGCCCCTGGCAAGCCACTGTGCTGTCAAAAATGTTTTGACTATTCTAAGTACCTCATATAAGTGGGATCATACAATATTTGACTTTTCGTAACTGGCTTACTTCACTTAATGTCCTCAAGGTTGATCCATTTTCCTTCCTTTTCAAGGTTGTATATAATATTCCACATTTTGTATAATAGACCACAATCTGTTTATTATCCATCCATCCATCATACACACTTGGGTTGCTTCTACATTTTTAGCTATTGCAAACAGTGCTGCCGTGAACACGGGTATACGAATGTTTCTTCAAGACTGTTTTTAATTCCTTTGGGCATATACCCAAAAGTGGAATTGCTGGAACATACAGTATTTCTTTTTCCTGTATTGCCTCTAGCAGGTAGGAGTAGTGAAATGCCTTTCACTACTTCTACAGTGCTTTTTTATTTAAATTCAAGTTAGCTAACATACAGTGTAGTCTTGGCTTCAGGAGTAGAACCCAGGGATTCATCTCTTACATCTGACACCCAGTGCTCATCCTGAAGAGTGCCCTCCTTAATGCCCATCACCCATTTAAGCCACCCCCCACCTGCCTTTGCCCTAGCAACCCTCAGTTTGTTCTCTGTATTTAAGAATCTCTTGTGGTTTGCCCCTGTTTTTACCTTATTTTTCCTCCCCTTCCCCCTATGCCCATCTGTTGTGTTTCTCAAATTCCACATGAGTGAAATCATATGTGTCTTCCTCTTACTGACTTATTTCAACTAGCATAATACCCTCTAGTTCCATTCCACATTGTTACAAAGGGCAAGATTTCATTCTTTTTGATGGCAGAGTAATACCACATCTTCTTTATCCATTCACCCATCAATGGACATTTGGGCTCTTTCCATACTTTGGCTATTGATGATGGCCCTGCTATAAACATTGGGATGCATGTGCCCCTTTGAAACAGCACATACCTAGTAGTGCAATTGCTGGGCTGTAGGGTAGTTCTATTTTTAATTTTTTGAGGACCCTCCATACTGTTTTCCAGAGTGGCTGCACCAGTTTGCATTCCCACCAGCAGTGCAAAAGAGATCCTCTCTTTCTGCATTCATGCCAACATCTGTTGTTGCCTGAGTTGTTAATGTTAGCCATTCAGATAGGTGTGAGGAGTTCTCTCACTGTGGTTTTGAATTGTATTTCCCTGATGATGAGCGATGTTGAGCATTTTTTCATGTGTCGGTTGGCCATCTGGATGTCTTTGGAGAAGTGTCTATTCATGTCTTCTCCCCATTTCTTCACTGGATTATTTGATTTTTGGGTATTGAGTTTGGTACGTTCTTTATAGATTTTGGATGCTAACCCTTTATCTGATATGTCATTTGCAAGTATCTTCATTCATTCCGTTTGTTGCCTTTTAGTTTTGTTGATTGTTTCCTTTGCAGTGCAGAAGCTTCTTATTTTGATGAGGTCCCAATAGTTCATTTTTGCTTTTGTTTTCCTTGCCTCCAGAGACATGAATAAGAACTTGCTGCAGCCGAGCTCAAAGAGGTTGCTGCCTGTTTTCTCCTCTAGGATTTTGATGACTTCCTGTCTTACATTTAGGTCTTTTGTCCATTTTGAATTTATTTTTGTGGTATATAGTATTTCTATCTTTAACTTTGGGATGCTATTTTATTGTAAATGGGACTGCTTTTGTTTTCCTTTTCAGATTTTTAATTATTTGTGTATACAACTGCAACTGATTCTGCTACTTCACTAAATTATTTAATTTTAACAGCTTTGTTGTGGAGTCTTTAGGGTTTTCTATCATCTGCATCTGTTACATCATCTGCATCATCTGATTTACATCATCTTCAAACAGATGATTTTATTTCTTCTTTTCCAACTTGGATGCTTTTTCTTTCTTTTTCTTAGTTGCTCTGGCTAGAACTTCCAGTACTATGTGGAATAGAAGTGGAGAATGCAGGCATCCTTACCATGCTTATTGATCTTAGAGGAACAGCTTTCAGTCTTTCACCTCTGAGTATGATGTTTGCTGTGGGTTTTTCATATATGGCTTTTATTATATGGAGGTAGTTTCCATTTTCCTATTTTGCTGTTTTTTAGTGTTTGGTTAAATCCTTTTTCTGCACCAGCTGAGATGATCATGTGGTCTTTTTCCTTCATTCTGTTAATGTGGTATATTATCCTGATTCCTAGCATTCTAGGAGTAAGTCTCACTTGTGTTGTATAATCCTTGTCAAATTTGGCTGAATTCTGTATGCTAATATTTTAAATTTTGTGCATGAATGTTCATAAGAGATGTTGGTCTATAGTTTCTTTTCTTGTCAGTGCCCTTGACCAGCTTTGGTATCATGTTTATGCTGCTCTCATAAAATAAATTCAGAGGTGTTCCCTCTTCTTCAACTTTTGGGAAAATTTCAAAAGGATTGATATTAGATTTTTGATTACTGATTCAATCTCCTTACTAGTTATAGGCCTATTCAGATTGTCTGTTTCTACATGATTTAGTCTTAATAGATTTTGTGTTTCTAGGAATTTGTCTATTTCATCGGTTGTCCAGTTTGGAGGCACACGGCTATTCATGGTACTGATCCTTCTTATTTCTGTAGGATCAGTAGTGATGTTCCCACTTTCATTTCTCATTTTAGTAACTTCAGTCTTTTTTTCCTTAGTCCATCTAAGTTAAGGGTTTGTCAGTTTTTTTGATCTTTTTGAAAAACTGTTTTTCTATTCTTTATTTTGTTTTTCTCCTCTTTTTTTTTATATTAATTCCTTCCTTTTGCCGGATTCAGGTTGAATTTGTTCTCCTTTTTCTAGAAGTTCCTTAAGTTGTAAAGTTAGATTGTTGGTCTGAGATCTTTCTCTTTTTTTAATGTAAGTTTTATAGTCATAAATTCTCCCCCTTAGCACCATACATTGTGCTGTTTCCCATAAGTTTTGCCCTGTTGTGTTACCAGATGTCTTCATCTCTATTTTTTTTTTTTTTTGGCTAATTTCCTTATGATTTCTTTTTTTTCTTAATGTTTATTTTTTATTTTTGAGAGAGACAGAGCATGAGTTGCGGAGGGGAAGAGAGAGAGGGAGACACAGAATCTGAAGCAGGTTCCAGGCTCTAAGCTGTCAGCACAGAGCCCAACACGGAGCTCGAACTCATGAACCACGAGATCATGATCTGAGCCAAAGCCAGATGCTTAACCGACTGAGCCACCCAGGCACCCCTATGATTTCTTCTTTGATCCACTGGTTGTTTACAAAAGTGTTCTTTAATTTCCACAACTTTGTGAAATTTTCCAGTTTTGCTTTCGTTAACAATTTCTAACTTCATCTGATTTTTAACAGAAAAGATACTTTGTATGATATCTATCTTTTTATATCTATTGAAACTGAATTTGTGGCCCTAATATTTGGGACATCCTGAAAAATACCCCATTTGCACTTGACAGTGTATGTTGTTTTGCTGGGTAGAATTTTCTGTGTATGTCTGTTACATCTAGTTGGTATATTGCAATGTTTAAGTCCTCTGTTCCTTATCTTCTGTCTGCTTGTTCTTCCACTATTGCAAGGGGGATGTTGGTCTCCAACCATTCTAGTTCTCCCTGTCAGTTTTTGTTTTATATGTTTTGATAGTCTGTCATTAGGCATGTAAATGTTTATAATTGTTATATTTTCTTGGTGTAGTGGACATTTATTAATATATAATGCCTTCTTTGTCTCTTTTAAACTTTTCTGGTTTAAAGTATGTCTGATATTAGTATTGCTACTCTCATTCTCTGTTTTGGTTACTATTTGCAGGGAATATCTTTTCCCGCCCTTTCACTTTCAACCGGTTTGTGTCTTTGGAACTCAAGTGAGTCTCTTATAGACAACATATAGTTGAATCATGTGTTCTCCATTCTGCCAGTCTCAGTCTTTTGATTAGAGAGTTTAATCCATTTACATTTAAAGTAATTGATGAAATGGTGGTACTTCTGTCATTGTACCTTTTGTTTACTATATGCCTTATAGGTTTTTCCCCCATCTCCTGCAATACTGTTTTATTTGTGTTTAGTTGATTGTTTGTAGTGAAATGTTTAAATGCCTTTCTCACTTCCTTTTTATATATTCTATAGGTATTTTCTTTGTGGTTACCACAGGGATTACATTTAATAACCTAAATTTGAATCTCTACCACCATAACTTCAGTGACATACAAAACCTCTGCTCCTTTACAGTTCCATCTTCATCCTTTTTGCTGCTGAAGTCACAAACTTACATCTCTATACATCCTGTGCTCTAAAACATAAACTAAAAATTCTTTAAAATGCAGGAGTCTCTTAAATTATGTAGAAAACAGGATTCAGAGTTACACTCCAAACAGTTATAGTAATGCTACCTTTATACTAATAATTATGTTTTCTTTAAATGTATTAGTCTCTTAGATCATTTGGAAATCAAACAGTACAGTTTCAAACCAGTGTTAACTTATACTGGCTTCTAGGGGCCCCTGGGTTGCTCAGTCAGTTGAGCATCTGACTCTTGATTTTGGTTCAGGTCATGATTTTAAGGTTCTGGGATTGAGCCCTGTACTGAGCTCTGCACTGAGCATGGAGCCTACTTGGAATTCTCTCTCTCCCACTGTGGCCCTCTCCCCCACCCTCTCTAAATAAATAAATAAATAAATAAATAAATAAATAAAATTTATACTGGCTTTTAAAATTGCCCACATTTATGGGGCACCTGGTTCAGTTGGTTAAGTGTCTGACCTCGGCTCAGGTCATGATCTCATGGTTTATGAGTTCGAGCCCCACGTTGGTCTCTGTGCTGACAGCTTGGAGCCTGGAGCCTGCTTCAGATTCTGTGTCTCCCTCTCTTTCTGCCTCTCCCCGACTCATATTCTGTCTCTCAAGAATAAGTAAAACATTAAAAAAAATGTTTTAATTGCCCACATTTTACCTTTATTGGGACCTTTATTCTGTCATACAACTTTAAGTTAATGTCTGATTTCATTTCACCATGCAGGACTCCCCTGGGCATTTCTGGCAGGGCAGGTCTACTGGTCACAAACTCCTTCACTTTTGTTTTTCTGGGAATGTCTTAACTTTACCCTCACTTTTAAAGGGCAGTTTTTCCAGATACAGAATTCTTGGTTAACACTTGGTTTTTTTCCTCTGAGCACTTTGAATATATTAGGTCTTCTGACCTCCAAAGTTTCTAATGAGAAACTTCTGATAATCTTATTGAAGATCTTCTGTATGTGATGATTGCTTCTCTCTTGCAGCTTTCAAAATCCTCTGGCTTTGGCTTTTAATCATCCCATAACAGTTTGATTATAACAATCTCTCAGGGGGCGCCCAAGTGACTCAGTCGGCTAAGCATCCAACTTTGGCTCAGGTCATGTTCTCATGATGGGTGAGTTCGAGCCCCACATTGGGCTCTGTGCTGACAGCTCAGAGCCTGGAGCCTGCTTGGATTCTGTGTCTCCCTCTCTCTCTGCCCCTCCCCTACTCACTCTCTGTCTCAAAAATAAATAACAAATTAAAATAATAATAATCTCTCAATGTGGGGCTCTCTGATTTCCTCTTATTGGAGTCCCTTAGGCTTTTTCGATGTCTTTCATGTCTTTCATCCAATTTTAGAGTTTTCATCCATCATTTCTTCAAATCCTCTCCTCCCCCTTTTCTCTTCTCCTCCTGGGACGTCCATGATGCATATATTAGTTCTCTTGATGGTATCCCACTAATTCCTTAGGCTCTGTTTGCTTTTTTCAATCTTTTTCTTCCTGTTCCCCAGCCTTGATAGTTTCCATTGTCCGATCTTCAAGATCACAGATTCTTCTCCCTGCTCAGAGCAGCCTTTGAATCCCTCTAGTGAATATTTCGTTTCAGTTACTTATCAGGTCCAGAATTTTTTTCTTTTTAGGTTTCCTATCTCTTTATTGATACTTTCATTTTATTTGCACATCATCTTCTTGACTTTCTCTATATCTTCTTTTAGATCTTTGAGCATCTTTTTTTGACAGTTGTTTTGAAGTCTTTGTGGTATGTCTAACATCAGGGATTTGGGAAGAAATTTTCTGTTTATTTTTTTCCTTACTGAATGGGCCATACTTTTTGTTGCCTTGATTTTGTTGTTGGAACACTGAACATTTGAATCTAATAACGTGGTAACTCTGGAAATCAGATTTTCTCCTTACTCCATGGTGTACCGTTTTTGTTTATTTGAATGTTGTAGGCGGTCTCTGTGTTGAGAATCACCCTGAGGTGTAAACCTAGTCTTTTCTGAGACTTTCCCTTGGCATGCATGGTCACTGTCTAATTTTCCCCATATATGCTGTTGTTTGTACATGTCCTTGGTCTTTAATGTCTGGCTCTCCAAAGGGGAAAAGGCAAAAAAAAAATGGAGGAAAAAGAGCACTGGTCCTTTAAATCCCCTGGAAGTCAAGTGGACTTGTGACAATGAGGGAATGTTAAAACAGTGGCTGCCTGCCCATTTGCCTGTACCTCTGTGGTCAGAAGCACCAATCGGGGATCAGGGCAGAGATCCCCCGTTATTTTGGAGAACAGGGCCCTTAAAAAAAGGCTCACTCTAATTCCCAAGGCTGTGCTAGACTAAAATTAACTACAATTACCATCCAAGCCTTCCCCTGGAAGTTGCAAGCTTTAGTAGACTCCAGAGTTCCAAAATGGCTTTATCAGATTCTGCCAGTGCGATCGCTGTCCAGTGGGGACACAGATTCCTGATGGTCCTACTCTGCCATCTTTCTCTATTTCAGAGTATTTTATTTTTTTCTTTTTGCCGCTATTTCTGCAGGAATATGGTAACTTTCTCTTTTGAATGATCCTTATTCATATTTGGTGATGTTTGCTTTTTTCTTTTTTTAATACCAGTGGAGTGAACTTTCTAGCTATATGTCCCCAGGTATCTATGAAGGGATCGTCTTTCTTGCTATCTTTCAAAAAACTTTTTATAACTTCTGCAGTTCGGCCCAATACCACTAAGGAAATCTCATACAGGGGCACCTGGGTGGCTCAACCGGCTGAGCGTCTGACTCTTGATCTCGGCTCAGGTCATGATCTCACAGTTCATGAGTTTGAGCCCCACATCAGGCTCTGTGCTGGCAGCACAGAGCCTGTAGGGGATCCTCTGTCTCCCTCTCTCTCTCTGCCCCTCCCCTGCTCAGCCTCTCTCTCTAAATAAATTTAAAGAAGGAAAAAGAAAATCTTGTACATATAAATGTACAAAAATGGAGAGACTAGTATCATGAGTCCCCAAGGGCCCATCACCAGCTTCAATACTGATCACCTCATAGCCGATCTCCTTTTCCCTAGACCCCACTGACTTCTCCGCCTCCCATATTATTCCAAATTCCAGGCACGTATCATTTCATCTGTAAGTACTCCAGTAGAGCTCCCTCAAAAGATATGGGCTCTTTATCGTAACCACAGTACCATCGTCACATCTAAAAAAACAAAAACAAAACAGTAATCCTTAATACTGAATATCCATGATCCATAAATGATTGGAGTTTTTAAACTGTTGGTTTGAATTAGAATCCAAATAAGATCGTACTCTGCAGTTGGTTGTGTCGTTAAATCCCTTTTGATGCATAGGTTCCCTCTCCATCTTGTTGTCCCCCTGCAGTTCAGTTGTTGAAGAAACCAGGTCACTCTTCCAACAGTGAAGTGCTCTTTAGACTCTGGAATGGCTCCTAAAATCAGCACTTCTGACAAACACTCAAGTGACGTGCACACTGGTCTGAGGCCCGCTGCTGAGCAGTGGGTCCCTTATGCCTCTGCATTCCTGTCAATTGGTGGGATTTCACCGAGAAAATCCTGGCCCAACAGTGTTACATTTCAAGAGAACTATTTGGGAAAAGGTATCTTTTTATGCCAGTTACCCTGATAAGAAATAGAACAACGAAAACCCTACCACCACGTCCGCAGACCAAAGGCAAAATAGCACTGTACCAGCTGTAGGATCACACCTAGCAGTTAAGGCAATGACGGTGAAGGAAGTATTTAAGAAAAAAAAAAAAAAAAAGGTTAAAACTGAATGCAGTCACATGTCCTTTGGGAGGAGTACCACTGACCCCAAATGCACTCGTCCCTACGATGGGCACTCTGGGTTGGAGGGAAATTGGGCCTGACACCCAGGAGGTGCTTTATGCTGTCATCCCAGGTGACCTGCATGAGCCCCACCAGCACCTGGGTGGGTGGGTGGGGATGAGCTGCATGTGGTCTCTCTGGCCACCCACCAGCTGGTCCGTCTGGCCTGACCAGCTCAACCGCCCTCACACTCACAAGCTCCTGGCCTCGGCACTCAACCCCATAGCCAGGGGAGTGTAGCCTGCACCCCTGTGCTGGTGCATGTGACAGGCCGTGGGACCCGCAGCAGGCAAAGGGCCAGCAGCCCATGATGCTTTGTTTGCTTAGAGTTGAGAAAATGTCCGTGGGTCCTATCAACAAATGGGGAGACAGCCACAGAATCATCATGGGGGTGGCAGGGTCCCTTTGGGCCTCCCAGGCACTGCTGGGAGTGGCCCGGTGTCCATGTGCTCTAACTGGGACCTGCATGCAGCTGACCACAATGGGTAGACCTCTGTCAGCCAACACATGATGGTCGGTGTCTGCCATGACTGTGAAAGATCTTTACTTATTATTCTTTATTATTTCACTTAAAATTTGATTGTTGGAATTCTATTCCTAAATATATGCCCCAGAGAATTGAAAACAAGTCCTCACAAAAACGTGTGAGTGTTCACAGCAACATAATTCCCAGGAGTCAAAAGGTAGGACCCCCCCCCCCCCCAAATGTCTATTTCAACACAGTGTGGTCCATCCATATAGGGGACGGTCACACAATCATAACAAAGAACAGAGTTCTGACACACGCCACACTTTGGAAACATTCTGCTGAATGAAGGAGCCAGACACACAGACCACTGACGTATGGCTCCAGGTTTACCAGACGTCCAGGAGAGACACGCGGTGGGGGGGAGGAGGAGTGGACAACAGGGAGTGACTGCTAATGGGGACTGGGTTTCTCCGGGTGGTGAAAATGTTCTAAAATGAGATGATGACGATAGTTGCAAATCTGACAACTACCGAATTGTACATTTTAAAAGAAGTGCCTGAGTGGCTCAGTCGGTTAAGCATCTGACTCTTGATTTTGGCTCAGGTAACGATCTCCTGGTTCTTGAGATCAAGCCCCATGTCGGGCTCTGTGCTGAGCGTGGAGTCTGCTTGGGGTTCTCTCTTCTCCCTCTGTCTGTCCCTCCCCCACCTGTGCGCATGCTCTCAAAATAAGCATTTAAAAAAGAATTTTCTAGGTATGTGAATTATACCTCAATAAAGCTGTTACTTTTTTTTTTTGTAGTGTTGATCATTAAAGATCTTAAATCTTTTTAATTTTTTTAATGTTTATTTACTTTTGAGACAGAGACAGAGACAGAGTGCGAATGGGGGAGGGGCAGAGAGAGAGACACACACACACACACAGAATCTGAAAAGGCTCCAGGCTCCCGACTGTCAGCACAGAGCCCAATGGGGGGCTCGAACCCCCGAACCGTGAGATCATAACCTGAGCCAAAGTCCAGCGCGTAACCAACTGAGCCACCCAGGCACCCCTAAAGACCTTAAATCTTACCCCTGCATCTCAGCAGCATCTCTGACCCCTGGGCCACGCAGACCCTTCACAGTCATGGCCCCTAAGCCCTCAGGACCAGTGGCAGGGTGGTCGGGCTCTGAGAGGTGAAGTGCCTGGAGCAGCGCTGAGTGGGCGGGGCCCTGCTGGTCCCCTATCCAGGGACAGGGAAGTCAACCAGCTGAAGCAGTGGGTCAACACGCTGATGACGTCCATCGCCAAGGAAGAGGAGACAGTGGCCGAGCTGCAGCTCAAAGCTCGAGTGTTCCACTTCGGCGAGTACAAGGGCGCTCAGGAGGTAGGCCCCCGGTCAGCGGTCAGCGGGTGTGGAGGGAGTGTGGGCGACCACAGGCCTGGGGCCCGGTCCCTTCAAGAGCACCCCCGGGAGCACCCAGTGCCCAGCACTCAAAGCCAGTCCTGAGACACTGAAATGTTCTGGGGCAGCCACGCCCCTCGCCACTTTCCAGGCTCTGTAGGCCTGACTGAGGGGCACCGGCTGGAGAAGGCCCTTGGTCCCCAAACTGGAGCCACCCCATGTACTTACGCCCCTTGGCTGCTCAGCTGCCCCCAGCACACCACCTCCATTCCTTTGTCCTTCCATTCAACAAATACGTCTGCTTCTTCCACACCAAGTGTCCGGAAGGTGAGCCTGCCAGGAGGAAGAAGGCATGTCCCCAGGCCAGGCTGAAAGAGTGAGAGTGTTCTGAGAGCACAAAGGGCCAGGAATTCCTGACAGTGCCGCTGGGGTCACAGGCATGGCCCCAGCTTCCTAATTCAAATTCCTTCCTTCATTCAAATTACTGATGAGCACCTACTGTGTGCCAGCACCAGGCCAGGGACAGAGGATGCCACGACAAGCTAGGCCAGTGCCACCGGCCTCCTGCCAGACAGACTCACTGGCTGCTGGCCTGAGCCTTTCTGTCGGCTGTTCCTCACTTAATCCTCACACCCAATCCATGTGGCAGGGGATGTTACATTTCTGAATGTCAGCGGGCTCAGAGGGAGGGGTTCATCTGCCCCAGGCCACACAGAAAGTAACTCACAGGACAGCGTCCAGTGGAGAGCCGAGGTCAGTCCAAGGGTGGAACAGGAAGGCTCCCTGGAGGAGGGGACTAGGCCACGTGCACAGCAAGGCAGCTGGGGTAGAGGCTGAGGCACAGGTGTGAGTCCCAGCGTGGGGGCTGGAAGCCTGGACCGGGCTGACCACAGGAGGGCAAAGGGGGTCAGGCAGCTGTGGCCTAGAAAAATCCAAGTGTCCAAGCTGTTTCTCCCAGGGATCCTGAGTGTGCCGGGCAGAGCTCGGGGAGGCCAGCCGTGTCTCAGCAAGGGGCCCTGGGTCTGGCAGGCTGTGCAGTGGGGGTGCACGGAGGCCCACGCAACCCCTCTGCGGGCCTGCCTGCCTTGCAGGACAAGCTTCTGGAAAGCCTGAACCACAAGGTGCTGGACGTGTACCGGCACTGCATTGGCACCCAGCAGGAGTCCAACCTGGGCACTGTGCAGATGCTCACCATCATCGAGCACTACCTGAACGAGCTGCTCGAACACCTAGAGCATGTACCCCAGGTCAAGATCGAGCAGGCTGAGAAGGCCAAGGAGAAGGAGCGCCGCATGAGGTGAGAGCCCAGGCCCCTGTCCCACCGGGCCGCCTCACGCAGTAGGGAGGGCCCTGAGAGCGAGGATGCCCTCCACACCCCTGCCCCTGCTCCGGGCTGGCCTGTCCTCTGAGAGCTCCCGAACCAGGGAGAGAGGACCCTGATGCTCTGACCTCAAAGACGAAGCCAGGGGGTCTTCCAGAGGGGGCATCAAACTCAGCCCAGTGAGGGAAGGCCCTCTCCTGGAGTGGGAGACGACGTGGACTCGGGGAGCCCAGGAGCCAAAGTGAGGGTGTGGACAGCATGGCCTTGCCCTGAGGACAAGGGGCAGCATTGGCCATTTTCTCTGATGGATGGGAGAGGGAGAGATTGGCGTTGCCAGAACCCAGGGGAGGGAAGGTGCAGACTCAGGGAGAAGCTGAGGAAGGCTGGTTTAAGGGCAGAGGCAGGCAGGAACACTTGGCAGTCATGGGTAGCATGGACCCATCCTCCAGGGGGAGGCCCAGGGAGCTCCCCACAGACCCAGTGGCTCCGCTGGCCTGGGGGGCTGCCTGCTTCATTCACTCCTGTGCAGGGCCGTGAGACACGGCCACCTGCAAAGAGCCATCTGCCTCTCCCACAAGCAAAGGGGCTCTTCCTCTGTGTCCCCTGTCCCGTATCCTGGTAGAAGCAGGCACTGGGCAAAAGTTTGATGAGCAGAGAGGCACACACAGAGGTGGACCAGTGACCAGGGAGGGGGACTGAGGAACGTGGGCCTCCAAGGGGTAGGAGCCGATGGACCAGAGCTGGGACCTCCAAAAAGCAGGGGCAGCAGCCAACCTGGCCTGGCAGGGAAGGGTGAAGAGTGGGGAGTTCTCTCAGAGGGAGGGCCATGGCCTGACAGAAGGCTGCATCAAGGAGCTAGGAAGGGAAGCTGGCAGCCTTCCCAGGCTCCTCCCGTCTTTTGATGTGTCCTGTGCTGCCCCCCACACCCAGACTCCGGGAAGAGAAGGTGCTGATGCAGAAGCAGCTGCAGGAGGAGCGTCTGCAACGGGCCCAGGCTCGGGCCCAGGCAGAGATCAAGAAGAAGGTGGGCATGGTGGCCCTGGGGAGTCACTGCTGGGGAAGGGGCCCCACCGGCAGGCATGGTTGAGGCCGGGAGGGGCTGAGGGCCTGGCTCGCACCGTTTGCAGAAGCTACTGCTGAGACCCTGGGGGAAAGACGGAGCCATCAGAGCAAGGCGGGGGTAGAGCAGGGTCTCCCGGTCCTGGCCCACCAATCCCGCTGCCCCTCAGGGCTGCCCTCCACCTCCGGACCCGCTTCCTCTGCGAGTCCTCCCCTGGGGCTGCCTGCCCTCTCACACAAGCACTCCTGGTGACTGGCCTGGCTGCGCACTCCCGGCCCTGCCCAGGTGCAGGCCCCCGGCTCAGCCCCTGCAGGGTCCCACTGTACCACCTACACTCCAGCACGACCCCATCACTGCAGCTCATCCTCTGTCACTAGGGGTCCCCCCGGCCACCCCACAGGGAACAGGTTCTGGCCCTGGCAGCAGGAGGTGTGCTCCCTCAAGCAAGCCCAGGCCTGAATACAGCCCCCAACAGACAGATGAGGCCGAAGGGCCACTCTCTGAAAGGTAGCACTCTCCACGCTGTCACGTGGGGATGGCAGACACTGGGGCGGGGCGTCTCCTCCTGAATCCCCAGCGCAAAGGAAGTAGGTTCCCTCTGTTCAGCCAGGCATTCCCAATCCGTTTTGAGGTACATCCCTGCGCGCACACACACACACACACACACACACACACACATCTAGGGGCCGGCACCCCAGGGAACAGGCTTCATAAACGCGGGCTGGACTCACTCCCGGGGCACTGAAGGGCAGCTCTGGCCCAGAGCCCACAGGCTGAGCAGAGGCTGGGACCTCCACGGGGTCCCCCGGCCTCAGCTCCGCAGCCTCGAGAGGCATGCTGCCCGGTGTCTGGGTGTCTAGGCGGCACCTTCCGGCGCAGCGAGGCTGCAGAGCGCAGGCTCACGGGGTCTTACTCTGCAGAGAGGCAGGAGGCTGGTGTGTCGCTCCCAGCTCCCAGTCCTGAAAATAAAGGTGGAGCCTGAGCACGTGCTGATGGACAAGGACAAGGAGGAGCAGCTGCTGTTCTTCACCTAGCCCTCCGGCGCTGGCCGGCCCCTCTGCCCACAGCACAGCAACAGCAGCAGCAGGAAGCCCGGGCAGGGCAGGGCAGGGCAGGGCGGTCGGCTGGACGTGGCTGGCGCAGGATCGCCGTGCCCCCCCCCCCCCCCCCGCCGTGGTCTCCCGCTGTGTTCCCTTACCTGTGTGAAATAAACTCTTCCTCTCTGGTGTCTTGATGGCCTGTTGCAGGAGGCAGGTTGCTTTCCACCTCCATGCCCTGCCCTTTAATCCCGGACCACTGAACAAATGCTGGAGGGAAGGAGCCCCTGCTGCCCTCATCCGAGGTGGCTACTTTGAGAAACAAGGGCCAGTTCCACGCAGAGGTGTGATGGGGGACTAGCCCCAACGCAGGGACAAGAAAAGGAGGCAGCGGGCTGAGCAGACGAAAGGGTTATTACTCCTGACTGAAGGAAAAACAGGACCTCGACGCTATGCACACAGTTCTGTGAATGAAGCCAGGGGACATCTCCAGTGCGTGATTATACAAAAACTTTTATTCATTTGTACTAGAAATTGGGCCCGTTGCCACCAGGGAACCTAGTGCCCAGAAAACTGACGGCCAGTACCAATCACTTCACAGTGGTGGACATTCACAGGGGGACGTTCCGGGGAAAGGCCCAGCGACACACCCGAGAGAACATTCCTGTGGCCCGCCCCCTCCTCCCATCAGAAGGACAGCACAGTGTGATCAACAGGCCACTTTGCCCCCAAGGCCACCCTGGCAGGCGGGCTGGCTCCTCGTAGAGAGAAGGGGCTTCCGGGCGACCTGGAGGCCAAGGTGCCAGATGGACACAAAACTTTAGTCTGTGCCGCAGCACAGAGTTCTGTGGGTAAAGACCATTCATAAATGGGGCCCAAGTTCCTTTGGAGGGAGCAGCAGCCTGGACAGACAGCACCTCAGAGCAGGACAGAGAGAGGACTCACAATCAAATGTTGGGGTGATTCTCAAAAGCCCAAGTCCAGAAACTCAAGTAATGAAGAAACACAAAACAGAGTTTGGACAATTCCAAGTCCAACAACCCAAACAGCATCTGAACAAACATGCACTTCCAAAGGCACAAGGCAGAAAACCAGCATTTCTGAGTGACCCTGTGTCCAGTCCCGCTAACAAACAAATAAATATGTGCAAGGTTATCAGCTCGCCTTCTCTGGCCAGACAGACCGTACTCCGTAGAAACGTACGGTGACACAGTAGATGCACATGTGCGGCCTCAGCAACAAACACACACGCCACTGTCCCTGTCCTACATGTGACGTGTAGGACTCAGGACATGACTTTAGAAGCTGCGGACGAATTATCGTTAAATATTAATAGCCAAATCCAGAGTTCGGAAAAATTACCTTTCAAGTTTTAACTCTAACATTCCCGAATCGGGAGCTTCAAATCTGCTCTATGCAGAGGCCTCACTAACAGGACCCCAGGTGCTCCACTTCACCCCCATCATTTTCTTCTCATGCCAGCCACCTGCCTGGTCCTGCCAAAACGTGGATCTGAATTTGGCTTCACTGGGACAACAGGGCCGCTTCTGCCCCAGAGGGTGACAAAACCAACCCAACTACAAACACCCAAGGGGGTGGGAAACAGCCTGTTAGCTGAGAAAGGGAAAACGGTTTCTAGGTCTGTCTCAGGCCAAATGCTAAAACACAGAAGCTGAAAGACCCCACTTAGATTTACTACGGATATAGTCGTACTTGACTAGGGAATCTGTACCCCACCCGACTGCCTGCAGAAGTCTGTTTTCTTAATGCAGCAGGTGCTCCACAGTTTAGATCAAATTGGACAAAGGCTGTCCGTGCACAGCCAAGTACAGAAAAGGCATGTGCTTTTGCCCCTGAAGGCAATCCTTGCCTCACGAAGCACTTTGCTCAGATAAGGCAATTTCAGCTAATACAGCCCCAAACCGGTTCCTGATAAAATGTAAGGAAGATATTTTTGAGAAATGTGCCCAAAAGTCTCCAAAGCACTCGGCTAGCCTCCTGAGCAGAAACCACGTGGGGGCTCACTCAGGCCTGCGAGAGCACGTAATGGGAGTCCTGGGGGACACGGACCGGAGGCATCACCCTCGGGTCCCCAGGCAGAGGGCTGCTGTCACTGTAGGTCCTGCAGATTGATGGTGCTCCTTGCACACTGCACGTCCTCAGGCTCGGCGTCCCCTCCAGCTGCAGGAAGCACTTCCTGAAAAAACCAAGCAGAGCAGTGAAGGACGGGGCAGGGCTGGGGGCGGGGGGAGGTGCGGAACCACCTCCCGGACGCAGCCCTGCAGCCACACACAACCAGCAGCATAACCCATGGGCCGGCCGGTAGGGCACCTCTCCCTGTTCTCGACTCGAGTCTTGCTTTCCCCTTATTATATATTCTTCGAAGAAAGGAATTTTAGCATAAACAAAAAAGGAAAAGTGAACTTAATAATACTGTGTTGCAGGTTTGCTCATAAATGTTGACTGTCCTTGTTTATCTCATAGCCCTTTTCCCCATTTTGTATGTGGGCCGCACCCTTCCCAGTTCCCAACTGCCCCCTGCATCATCACTGACCGCCCAGGACTCTGGCCTCCCGGCCACACCATCACCCACCTAACCCACCCCCTCCTGCCTGAAGAATATTCCCACAGCATTAGATTCAAGGCGACGGTGAACATCTTCTGGCTAGTTATTTGTACACTACCAGGCTTCTTTAAGAACCATCTAATGAGTGGGAATACCAGACAGAACGGAGTTGACATCTGTGAGGTTTTCTGAATATAAGTTCCCAAACTACGTTCCAAGGACAGTCTGGGGCCCCACCGCTCCTCTGTATACCAGCACTTGACTCAATAGTTATTTTTGGTATTGAGGAAAATGCTCAACAGCCCAATTTGAATACAAGAAAACTAAAATTACTGTGTATGTGGATTTTAAAAACATGTATTTAAACTGAATTGTTAGAAGTTCGATTAGCTACATACTCTCACTATTGTATAGCCAAATCTAAATTACCCATTGCCGCCTATACCCACTGGCTTATCCACTTACTTAAGCAAACTAATTTTTCTGGGTCTATTTTCCTACAGGTTAAAAACTGGCCAGCCTGCTTCCCAGAAAAAGTGACTAGAATTTCTAAATATAAAATACTTGAGGAGTATATCCAATTTCACATTACAAGTAGGAGCTACAATGGTGAACATATCTGATCTTTCTTACCAGCCTTTTATTTCTTGGTCATTCACCCATCTTTCTAGAAAGCCGCAAAAGATCCTGGCAACGAACCCAATGGGTCTCCATTCAACGCCTACCTCAGTAAAACAAGCCTCAGAAAGCCAGAAGCTTCTGACAGTCTTACTAACAAAGCCAAAGAGTTGTAAGGCATCCACACCTGGAGGACATAGACGGGCAAATCGACAGCCAACAGGGGGTGGAAGGCGGAAGGCTGCGGGCTGAGAACCAATGGTGAGACGGCTTCACCTGAGGGGTCGTCCTGGGGAGGCAACAGCACATGTTTCATTTACCAGCCATGGCAACATTCCTCACCTTGGCCTGAGGAGTCCCCGTCAATGTGCTATACCCACCCACCCCGGATTCCAGTCAGGGCAACACAGGGAGCCACGTGAGGCCTGAGGACCCAGCAGTAACTGGAACTGGGCAGGGGGCTGCCTGCCCTTCCTCCTGGTCCTCAGCCTCTCATCTTGCTCCCAGCTGGAGACCCACACCACCTGCCATCTGGCTGTCCCCCATTCCCAGGCCCTTTCCCTGGAGCTCCCCCCAACTCAATACCGCCCCTCAGTCTAGGCTGTTCCTCAACTCTGGCGGAGGCTCCCAGCCCCTCCAGCTCTCCAGTGGCCGCCTCACCCTACACAAGAAGGCCCCCCTCTGCCCCAGCCCACCGTCGAGAAGGGATAAGAGGGCACAGGTCTCCTGCAAGGGGGAGGCTCCTAGGCCCCTAATCATGCAAGTAAGAAAAGGGACACTGGCTACCATTTCAGCTTCATTGGCATGCCCAGCCCACAGCCCCGCCACTCAACTCCTGGTGCCGGTGTCACTGTCAACACCATCATTCCCACTTCTTAGACAATAAAACTGAGGCCCGGCGTACATAAGTAGCTTGCCCCAGACAACACTAGCTAGAGAGGGAAAGGCAGAGAATCAAAAGTGAGTTTTCTCCACCTCAAAGCTCACACCTTCTATCGGGTGTCTCTTAAACAGCAGCTCCTCCCTTTGCAATGAGCGCCTTTTCTGCAACGGTGCCAGCTTTCCCGGGGGAAAGCACCTTAAACATAAAGGCTACGTCCTCCGTCGCACTGAGCACCCCCCACACACAGTGGCGCCAAGCTGCCTGAGGAAGCCCCTTCCGCCCCCCCACTGAGAAGACAAGTGAGGTCTGGGGAAGGGCAGGCAGGGGAGGGTGAGGAGTCAGGCACCACAAGACGTCCTCTGGCCAGCCTCGGGCAGCCCTTACGGCTGCTAGGAGGCCTCAGGCAGGAGTGGGGCACGGCACCCCCACTTCACAGAACTCCAAGTGAGGTGTGGCACGCAGACCGCACGGGGGCAGTGCGGACACTGAAGCGTCAATCCTCATAAGGATGAAAGCTCGGACAAGTACAGAGAGACAGGACAGGAGGAGCTGTGGTGACAGAGCGATCATCCAGTGCTTGGGATGGTTAGAAGTCGAGAGGCGGTTAGAAGTCTCTCAGTTCCTGAGAGGAAGCACTGGACAGCTGCAGGCCCAGGGAGATGCAGCCTGAAGCCTGGCCCCCGGCTGCCGCCCGGCCAGCGTCCTCCTGGCGACCAGTGTCCTCCTGGCTCGCTGGGTCTTACCTGCAATAACTGGACCTGAACACACGGCATCCCGGCTGCTGGAGCGGGTCCTGGCAGACCTCCACCGGGTACCACAAGGTTCCCACACAACCAACCGGTCTGGCTTGCGTGCAAGTGAGTAGGACTGACTTTGCCACCTTTCATCTTCCTCTGAGCAGACCCCGAGGCTCCTGAAATGAAACAGACCAGCCACATGCAATATACAGTGTGACTGCGCAGGCCCCTGCCCTCATGGGGGCCCCACTCTGGGGCCACACGGTCCCGTTGTCGCGGTGCACAGCTCTGCAGGCTTAACACGAGTCAACAGGGAGAGTCGGGGGGGTTAAGAGACGAAAAGAGCCGAGATTATGATCAGAAAGTTTAGCAAACTCACACACGTCTCCTGGACGTGCAGCAATCAGACCCCAGGTGCCCATTTCTTGGCGGGGGGGGGGGGTGCGGAGGCTCCTCCTTACCCTGCAACCCCAATACTGCAGGCACACAGGAGACCCGACACCGTGGCGCACAACCACTGCGCAGAGCAGCAGGACCACAGAAGCAGAGAAGGGAAGAAAGCGGCCATCACACCCCACCCTCGGGCACCACGGCACGTGCCCAATCACTGCCAAATCCTTCAAGCTGTTTTCTGTCCGGCTTCCTCTGCAAGAGTCATCGCCTCACTGATTTCATAAAAACACGCTTTTCAAAATACTTAAGTACAAAGAAGAAAGAAACGATCCGGACGCCCAGAAAGGGGTTTTCTAACACCCATGTGGCTTGTGAGCAGGGGGGGAACCCCAGAGACCAGCGGCCTGGATTCAAATCCTGGCTCCACCAAAGACTCTGGTACCTGACCTTGGACAAGAAACCTAAGCTCCGGCCTCAGTGTTCCCTACCTGTGACATGGGAACAATACTCCTTACCTCAAAGTTTTGGGAGGATTAAATAAGTATGTGATACGAGTTGAGAACAGTGCCTGGGTCACGGTAAGCGCCAAGGAATTTTAGGTGCTGGTGATTGCTGGGTACAGACAGCCCTGGACACGTGTACATGAATGGCTTCGGAAAGACAGTTTTACAATGAGTATCGCACAACTTCATGTTAGTAAAAGCATTTGCTTCTGTTGAATTTAATAAAATGAAAAGGAACAAGTGAAACTGAACAAGTGAAACCGAAGGACTTGCTGAACGTCCAGAAAGCATTTCCTCATGAAAATTTCTAATGATCTAATGGGAAAAGAGGAAAAACGTGAGAGGCTGCATTCTTCCTTTAGGTCTCGTACTCTGAGTTTCCATTTTAAACGGGAACGGTCAACTCTGGCACACAGGACGGGCCACCCCCGTTGGCAGCGAGTTTTCCTTTCACCTTGATGCCAAAACCAGCCTAGAGGGCCCAACTCTGGAGCCGCGCTATGTGCTACCTGTGTGCACCCCACCACTGCCTGCCTGATCCTGCCCATCACCCTCGCGGTGTTTCCCGCACGCCCAGCGCACAGGACTGGCAGGAAACTCCAGGATGATGTCTCCTTAACCCTCAGCACTTGACAGACTCAGCTCGGGGGGGTGCTGTAGGCCGCAGTGTGTTTCCACCCACGGCCTGCTCTTTCCCCCCTGGGTGTCTGAGGGATTCATCTTTGTGGCAAGTCTCGGTTTTTCCCGGGGGCACATTTAGTGCCCCCCTTCACTGCAGGGAATCGCAGTTCCATTACAGCCCTGAGTACTTCCTTCTCGTTTCTGTCTGCCAGGTTCTCTGCCTCGGGGAACCCAATCCCTCCTGCTGGATTAGCTCTGGCTGTTCTCCATGCTCCTCCTAACTGCTCTGCGTGCTTTCAGACAGCAGAGCAAGGCTGGGACAAGGGTGAGGAAGCAAGGCGAGGTGCTAAGGCGCAGGATCCACTCGCTCTTCTTTAACAGTAAAGAAATTCCATGTCACTTCCTATTCTCCCTGAACATGCTTGATATTCCACTCCACTCTGAATTTTACCTGACGCATTGTTCTGCTTTGAAGTCTTCAATGACCCTAGCATATCTCCCTGAGATAAAAAATATGTACATAAATTAAAATTTTAGGGGCGCCTGGCTGGCTCAGTTGGTTGAGCGTCCGACTCTTGATTTTGGCTAAGGTCATGATCCCAGGGTCATGGGATCAAGCCCTGCATTGTTGGGTTCTGCACTGAGCATGGAGCCTGCTTGAGATTCTCTTTCTTTCTCTCTCTCTCTCTCTCTCTCTCCCTCCCTCCCTCTCTCCCTCCCTCTGCCCCTCTCCCTGCTCACTCTCTCTCTTAAAACTAAACTAACTAAATCAAATTAAATTAAATTAAATTAAATTAAATTAAATTAAATTAATTTTAGGGGTGCCTGGGTAGCTCAGTAGGTTGAGTGTCTGACTCTTGATTTAGACTCAGGTCATGATCCCATGGTTCATAAGTTCAAGTCCCGTGTCAGGCTCTGCACTGACAGTGCAGAACCTGCCTGGGATTCTCTCTCTTTCTCTGCCCCTCCCCTGGTCGTGTGTATTCTCTCTCTCTCTCAAAATAAATGAATAAACTTTAAAAAGACAAAATTTTAGTTTAAAAACTTATTTCAATATACTTTCTAGGAGTTAAAATCATCTGAAAACCTGCATCACCATTGCAATTAGTAACACAAACCCAACCAAAATAACAGAACATACTAGAAACTCTGATAATTATGAAATGTTAAAAATAAAATTGTACTGATGTATCGAGAACAGTGTGACGGCCTGTCTTCCAGGAGGCTCATGTGGCTGTGTGTAAGTATTACTCATTGCTAGACTCAAACGGGGTCAACATACATTTTTGCTACTTAAAAAAATATTACAGATAAATGCTTGTATGCTTTAAATGTAATTTCATCACAATTATAGCACCCTGAAGCTGCAAATTCAGCTCCTTTGGGCAGCTCAGGGCAACTACACGAATGAGTGCAAGCACCACGGTCAGCATGCACCGTCAGGATGGTGCCTGTTTCTCACAAAAGGTCCGATTTCATTTTTCAGGTCAAACAAACATATTGCAACATGGATCAAGGGATGTTATGAAAATCACTATGAAGGAAAGCACCAAGTAATGTACCTTTTTAAGCTACTTTTAAAAGCAAGATTTAAATATGTGTATCTAATACTTACTAGCCAGCTCTATAAGATAAAAGCAAGGTCATTCTGAGCCACTCCTCATTTATTTCACAATGATTCAATGACAAGTGCATAGGCCACACTCTATCTTACCTATGAAGCAAGAACTATGATCAAAGCATCGTATCTCTTCAAAACATGTGCTAGCCTGTATGCCATGCAACTAGGGGGAAATGAAGTAAAAATGCTGAGAACAGAATCAGAAATAGATCCCACTTAATTTTCCCAGACAACAGCATTAACATGCTTCCTTTATACCTCATGAAAGACAACAGTATTCCCTGCTGAAAAACAAGCCAGTAACTAGAATATGATTGTATTTTTGTTAAAGGGATATAAGAGGTATTGATTCTGTAACAGGAAATAAGATGGACTATGAATGAGAATATTCATGATACACGTAAGCTAAACTGGTTTTAGCTACTCTATTAGCACACACTCCATCTAAAAGGAATCACATACATTCTCTTTTCAGTGTGTACCTTCAAGCCAATACCTAAGAATCTGGTAGTCCCACAGACGCCACAGTTAAACACTGAGATGAGAATCACTGTCTAACCTGGAGGGCTCTAGCACCTTCTCCGGTTAATAGTCCGTCCTAGGGATGCAGTGTCACCAGCTAAAAGGAACTGCTCAGGCTTACGTATCTGAACACTGCTGTTTTCATGGGATCCTCCTTAAAAGCAGTTCATGCTAGATCAAGAGCAGAAAGGTGGGAAAGGTGAGGGCTCTAAATGAACGCAGCTCCCACCCCCACAGCTCCCTCTACACTGTATCTTGGTGCAGAACCTCTCAACATGGCCCCCTAGGAGAACCCATGCACGAGAAATGCCAAGCTGGCAAGACTGCCTCAAGGCAGTCTTGACGCCTGTGTGAGTTAATCCATACACAATGCCTCCACGAAGCCAGCACTCTCAGGTGTTCTGGGTCTGGGGCTCTGGAAGAGCTTTTATATAGGCCCTAAGGGGCTGCGCCACAGGGAGCTTGGTGGAGGGACGGGACTCGCTGTCATGAAGGAAAGGCGGACAGGAGAGCCTGCAGAAGTCCTAGACCCAAATGCATGGTCTCAAACTACAAATGGAAGATGACGATCTGAAAGCAGATTCCCTTCCAACTAGCCATGCTCGCCTCCCCTTCCAAGTCTTCTCATCCATCCAAGTTCCTGGAGCCAGGCCAAGGGCTCCCATCAGTACCCTGGGGAAGCTGCGAGGGGAAAAGGTGGGCCATAAGAGGGAACCTGAGCCCGCACACACTGAGCGCCCAAGTGCTTGAAATCTAGACTCCCTGCTCAAGAGAAAAAACACCTTTACCTGCTGGAGCCATCAGCACAGGGTGCTGGGGTACATGGCCCCAAATGATACACTGTGCCATCTGGTAACGTGCCATCAACATGTAAAACAGCTAAAAATGAATTACACACTGCCTGAGTTAGTTATGCAAGCCCACCAATCCACGGATGCTTGAAGGCTTACAGCCAACACATGGTGTCTACATGGAACTCCATGACGGCCATGAGGCCGCCCTCACTAGTAAAGATGCCATGACACTACGTGCAACGTGACTTAATAAACTTAATAAACCAATCTCAAGAAAAACTAAAGAATCCCTTTCTCACAGTGGAAATCCAGAAACCTTTAAAAGGCAAGTCATCTTCATAATGAACGAATTTTCCTTCGATAACCTCAACACTGATCCGAAACACTGGTTTTGTGCTAGATAACTTGAAAGAGCCGGGAGAGGAGAGAAGGAGAAATCCAGCTGGCAATTAAGTTTCTAGTTAAGTAGACCTAAAAAGAGAATCCTGTTCAGGCATGAAATAGCCAGGTGAGCCGGAGTGCACAGCGAACTGTGGTGCAGCATCACCTCACCTCACCTCACAGAGCCATCATCAGAATTAGGTGAGACCAGCAGCACAGAGCCTGGCTCAGGCAAGGTGCTCCACACATCTCCTGGAGATGCCCCTATGCTAACAGCTACAGAACCCAGTGCCATCCCAAGCACGTGCCATCCTCGCCCCCAGGAGGGATGTGCAATGGAGATGGTCAGCTCCCTATCCTACACACCGCTGGCTCAGAGGGCTCCTTCCCCCCACCAGGTGTGTACCGGGGAGCATGATGAACTTTGGGCTTCATGCTTTCACACTTCCTGTTGCTTAGTTCTACGCGGCTGTTAAAGGATGTACCACAAGAACATGTTTATTCACAAGAAAAAATGTTCGTGTTTAATAGCAAAAAGGAGGTAAGAAATACACGTGTATCATTTCTTCAAAACAAGTAACAGGTATAGTTTAGACACGTAGGCAAATGTTTAACATCAAAACGCTGGAAGTGGTTTTCCCTGGGTGGTGGAGCTGCCGGGGAAGGTACGTTAAGAAATCCATGATTTTTCCCTAAGAGCACACCAACATTACCGGAACCCGACGGAACGTGCACCCTCAGTTTACAGGCCCGCACGTCTGTGCTCCGGCTGTCCCCACTTGTTTGGGGGCCTTGCTCTCCACCAGAGCACTGGCTGGCTTTCATCATAGACACCCTTCAGCAGGCCTGGGTCACCTCCAGCACAGTGGTCTCCCTGCCCCATCAATTCTTTTTCGAAGCCCGTGTGGAGATTTTAACCAAGTAAGTCTTCCAAATGAACTTAAACCTGACGGGTATTTTTTTTTCTTTTAAAAAGTTCCTTTCGGGGGGGCACCTGGGTGGCTCAGTCGGTTAAGCATCCAACTTTAGCTCAGGTCATGATCTCAGGGTTCATGACCTCAGGCCCCCGAGTCAGGCTGTCTGCTGTCAGTGCAGAGCCCGTTTCTGATCCTCTGTCTCCCTCACTCTCTGCTCCTCCGTCACTCGCTCTCAAAAATCAACATTAAAAAAAAAGTAATAAAAAGTTCCTTTGGGGGTACCTGGGTGGCTCAGCTGGTTAAGTATTCAACTCTTGGTTTCGACTCGGGTCATGATCTCACGGTTTGTGGGTTTAACAGCGCAGAGCCTGCTTTGGGATTCTCTCTCTGCTCCCACCCCCTCAAAATGAACGAACTTAAAAAATAAAATAAGAAATAAAAGGTTCCTTTGGGATTTTAAAGGAAATGAATAAAAAATGTAAATTAACAGTACGAATTGAGTGTTCCATCCAAGTACACGGTAAGCTGTAAACAGGCCCTTATCCAGGCCCAGCATATCTGTCACTAGTAGTTCTGATACTTTATTACTTTCATTGCCATTATGAGTGACATCTATTTTTCCAGATTGTTTTTCCGATTATTCTGATAGAAAAGCAACTCATGTGATATATGCAAACATTTTTTATACAATTAGCTACTGGTTTACCCTTATTTGTAATTATTCGAGTCTATTCCCTTGGGTTTTCTAAGGCTGATAATCATCACTGATGGGCAATCACATCTTCCTATTGATTTTTCTCTAAAGTTTCCATAAAAACGTCCAATGTTATTGTAGTGCTGGTGTGGCTGCATCTTCTGATTATAACGGGAAGAGGTTCCCCACTGAAAATGACTGTTTTTCTGACTTGTTCTCCATTATTAGGGAAATCTTTTTAGTTCCTAGTTAAAGGTTTATGATTTTTGAAAATCAACAATGATGAGTTTTATCGACTGCCTTGTTTGGCATCAGTGAAGATCACGCGGTTCGCCTCTGGCTCTCTGATGTGGCAAATCATACTGACAGCTGCCTAACCGTGACTCACGTGGAACCCTGCACAAGCCCTAGTCATCTGGAATTCAGGGGCTGGTATTTTACTCGGGTTCTACGCCCACTTCACTCGCTGAAGACGAAACGCTCTTTTCTTGTGTGTAGTACCGCTGGCAGGCTGACTGAAGGTTCTGGAGCCAGTCGGCCTTGGGTGCCATCCCCGGTGCGGCCATCCATCAGCTGTGCAGCCCCGTCAAGTCAATCTCTCTGTGCCTCAGCTTCTTCATCCAGAAAGTGGAGCATCAGCACTTACATCTCATAGGGTTGCTGTGAGCAGTACATCAGAACAATGCTGGGTATATGAGCTTCGATGAACTGTTAACGCTTCGGTCAGGCGTAGCTCTGGGGTATGCTAACTGAATGCCTCTTATTTGAAATGTGGCTGGTGATTAGCTATCTGTTCATGGTTTGCCGTTCTTTCAAATACTGCCTGGATCTTTACTTCATTAGGTACTGGGCTGTAACGGCAATCCTCACCGTGAAGCTTACGACTGCTGCCTGTGTCCTAAGCACACATACGTATGTTTTCCAGGGACATACAGATGAAGCTACAAACAGAATACAATGATGAAGCAGTAGAGCGTACCCTGGAAACACTGAGACGGCCAGTGCCAAGAGATCTCGAAAAAGGTTTGGGATAATCTAGCAGCCATAATGCAGTCATCATAGCCCTTATGAAACTGTCCATAGAGGATTAGTCAGGGGCCCATCAGGGCCCCAGGAACACTCTAGGTATAACACCCAGAGGGATTCCACGCAGACGGTGGGGTACACCAGTGACAGCACACTAACGAGCAACCACCTAAGTTGGCACAGCAGGTAGGCACCACCACCCCAGAATCCAGAAGAGGGACAGTGCCCAGGTGCCAGAACTATATCAGGGTCAAGGGCTGCCCAGCAAGAACTGGGACCGCGGGGGAAACACAGCCATTGTCATAAAACTCCTACCAAAGCAGAGCGTGAGCAAGGTCCCGGTTCCTCCTTCCTCCGTCCACCTAATCCCCTGCCAATGCTCCTGCTGGCCAACCTAGGCTAGGAGTCTAGGAAAGACAGTCCTGAGGTCGTGAAGGTCAAACTGGCAAGCTGGAAAGGAGGACTCTAATGGTTCACATGAAAAGGCTGTCCAGGAGCTCCCAGGGTGACAGAGAAACAGGGGCAGGATTTGGGGACAGAATACGCCTCCATGTCCCATCCAGAGTTCAGGACCACCAGACCACACACATCTGGCCTTGGCTCCCAGGGCCTGGCTCCCACCCCTGCCCGCTGAACTCCAAAAGCCAGCGGACTGGAGCCACATACACACGAAGTCCTGCCACTGTTTTCCTTATTTTGCTCCAATAAAAACTAAATGAATGTACAGAAGCACATGCTGTGATGAGCAAGACATACATGCTACTGGACTAACCACTGGGTCCTCTAATCAGCACTGGGCTAAGTGTTTTACTTAGAATCCTTTACCATAAGAATCGTCACGGGTAATCCACACAACCACCTGGAGAGGCAGGTCCTGTACTGTCCCTCGAAACAGAGGAGGAGGCTGCAGCCGAGGGGTCAGACACCTGCCCAAAGCCACTGCAACCAGAGGAACAGATCTCAACCCCATCCCTGACCCCCATGGTGGTGCTCCGATCCCTAACCACTTAGCGCTGTCACAAGTCGCCGCACATGGCGGCACGGATATAGCACAGCTCTCCAAAGTGTGGCAAAGCCAATCACATCTTCTATGCTGCACAAAGGCCCCTCCTCACAAGGATCAGGAACCTGCCAGAGAGAGTTTTCGGCAGGCTGCCAGGGTCAGACTTCCATGCTCACTTGACAGCAAGGTGAGAGGACCTGCAGGGGGAGCAGGCGTCTACCAAGGAGACAGAAGGGGAGGGAGACACCCGCTCCAGAAGGGAACAGCACAGGGCACGCTCTGTAAAGGTAACAGAAACAAAACAAGGGACAGCAGCTAGTCAGTAGAGGGCAGGCCTGTATGACCAGGACTGAGAAGAGCCTCATCACCAGCTCACCGCCGGGTGCAGGATACCTCAACTCCCAGCCTATTCGGGGACAGGGGTCACATTTCACCACCACCACCACCACCACCACCACCACCACCATCACCACCACAGGAAGTCCGCTGCCCTCAAGCCCCTTTATCTGCTTCAGATCTCCGGCCATACCAGCTCTTCAAACCATCGCTCTAGTCCAGGAAGCAAACGGAACCTGGGCCCCAAGGGATGGGCGCTGCCCTGCCCACAAGTGTACTGCCAGGAGGCTCCCTCTCCGAAGAGCTGGTCAAACACGCTGTGCTTACGCTAACCTGCACGGTCGAACCCTGGGTAGGTGAAGGTCAGCGGTGCAGAGGGTACTACCATGGACAGCTGAAGCAAAATCATCCTAAGGACAAGACCAGGTGGCCTCCCTCCCCATACCCCCCCCCCCCCCCCCCCCCCGTCTGCAATCCACTTTGCTCCCCCATCACGGGCCACGCCAGCCACCCTGGGCGCCTACATGGAGCCTATGGGGTGTAAAACAGCCCCAAGTGATCCTGACACACATTCTCCCACACCACCAGGGAGCGTTTACTCCAGCCGCAGTCCAGACTCCCCATCCACCCTGCCGGGGGCCTTCATGACGCTCAAGTTCACAATCCACTCTTGCAGGTCCAGTGTCTGTGTGAATGTTCCCAGAATTCTCTTCTAGAAAACAGGCTGTAACTGAGGCATGTCCTCAGTTAACGGCCAGCCTGCGCTGGGGCCTTTCTCCCGTCTTCCCTTAGTGTGGCTCTCCTGCTCTCAGCATGGCAGCGCGGGAAGAAATGGAAGGAGCCTAGTGACTCCGACGCCTAAAAATTTTTGCTTTAATGTGGGGGGGGGGGGAAATGTGTGTACATGTATTATAAAAAACAGATTTTTGACTTAATTTCAGAGCTCAAACCAACCCAATTAATCAAACATTCCAGTGGCACAGACTGACCAGTGGCAGCAAGCACAGCATCTCACCTGGCCGTCCACCCGCACGCCCATCTTCCAATGTGGGACAAGCTGGCTGTGCTGAAGGAGCAACAGAGGGCCCCACCCCGTGCTGCCAGGCCCTCACCTGTTCCTTACTGCTTCCATCACCCCCTTCTGGGAAGGGAGACCAGTTCCAGACTCCATGTCTCGGTTTACAGGTAAAGCAGCTGGGGAGCTCGCCCAAATGCCCCAGGTGTGCCCCCCCCCCCCCCCCGCCAAAGCCTCCACTGGTGTGCTCCATCCTGGCAGAATAGCTGTTCTACTTCCCACGACTTAAACTGGGGGTCGATATTTATTAATTACATAATTAATGTATTTTCAAGTACAAAAAACAAAAATGGTGAAAATGATTTAAAAACCCATAATCTTAACACTCAAGAAAAACCACTATCCATGCAAGGATATATGTTTGCTCTACCATTTGTGTTTCTATGCAAATACATGCACAAAATGTGTCTGTCAAAACACACTCGGCTTTTCTTACAAACACGGACTTACCAAACCTATGCACGTGTGCTTTGCTGGCATAATTATGAGCTATAAATATTTAGTAGTACACAGCTCCACACTGAGCAGCAGCTGACACGTGGGCCCTTACGTAGATCCCTGGATACTTCCCTGAGAAAAGTCCCAAAATAGTTATTTCATGATGGAACGTTACGCAGATCTTTTGGCTCTCGAAAACAGTATCAAATGACCGTCCAAAAATGTCACACAGCATCCCCAGTGAGGCTCTCCCCAGCACAGCCCGGGGACGCGTTCCTCGCGCCCCCGTGTGGGCTCTGGGTGTCCTCGCCTCCGAGTACCGAGCACACCCCTCTGACGACGAAGGGGACGCCTCCTCGTGTCAGCCGCCTTCTGCACAGCGCTTGCTCAGGTCCCCTACCCCTTTTCCTAAGGATGCTTCATCTTTCTTCTTATTTCATGCTGTGTCTGTTCATTCAAAACCTTTCCACGTCCGCGGATCTCCAAGGCCTGTGCCTCTGCTCTGCTCTGGGCATCTGTGCCCCATGAGGAGCGTGCTCCCCAGGGAGAGTGGCGTGGCGGCCCGGGCATGAGGCCAGCTGCTGAGAAGTGTCTACCTTAGAGAGCTACCGTGAAGATCAAACGCGAGCTGAACCACAGAAACCACAAAGCTGAGAACAAAGTAGGCACTGGCTATCTGAACAGCTTTCCATGCCTTTCAAACTCCTTAAAGCCCTCGTCTTCGTTCTTTATCCTGCACGGAACCTTAGTGTTTCTTCCCAAAAGGCCGTCACTCGTTTGCCATAATTGGAAGAACCATATTGACGCGCACAAAGAAGAACGGCCACAGGCCTGTTTATCAACGTGCGTCCCTCTGTGTCCTGGCCTAAGGCCACGGCTCCACCACGGTTTTCATGGCTGCAGCCTGTGAGGCATCCCCAGGCAGAGGGCACATCCTCCAGGTCAGTGTCCCACATGTCCTCAGGAACCTCTGCCCCTAGGTTCCTACACAAGTGCTCTGAAATCTCCGCGGGATTTCAGATAGAATTGTGTTAAAGCCTGCAGGAAGAGTCTGCCTGACTGCTGTAAAGGTGGCTTTCTCTTGAGCACTCCACTGCTGTTAGCAAATCTTGATGGCTCCATCAAGACAGCTCCAGCATTTACCCACTTCTTCCTGCCAGCAGCCACCATCTGCCCTGCTGGGGACAGCAAGGAACCCCTACCTGCTCTCCTTGACCCTTGACCTTAGGGTTTACTTTCACCAGAGCAGCTGGAATGATCCTTTTAAAAATATGTCACTTTCAGAAGGCGCCTGGGTGGCTCAATCGGTTAAGCGTCTGACTTCAGCTCAGGTCATGATTTTACAGTTTGTGGGTTCGAGCCCCGCATCGGGCTCTGTGCTGACAGCTCCGAGCCTGGAGCTTACTTCAGATTCTGTGTCTCCCTCTCTCTCTGCCCCTCCCCGTTTGCGCTCTGTCTCTATCTCAAATACAAACATTTAAAAAAATGGTTTTTAATAAATAAATTAAAAAGGTGTCACTTTTCTAATTATGTCTTCATGTTTCCCCATCCGACTGTGAGCAAAAGACAAAGTTCCAGCACAGCCCCAAGCAGCCTGGCCTCCCACCTGCTCTCTGATCACTTCCGAAAAGTGAGCCTCCTCAGAGGCCTTTCCACTGAGAGCACCCTCCAGCCTCAGGCTGGCAGGGGCTGTCCCTTTGTCCACATCTACCCACACGGCTATTTCCCTTCCTCCCCTCCATCAAGGGTCTCCTCCTCTGTTGAGGCCTCTGTCTACCCTATTTGAAAACTGCAAACCAACACAGACCCCTTTCCTTGTTTTATTCACATTTACCGTTTGAGTTACCGTTTTTGTTTATCCAAAACTCCCTTCAACTCCACCCCCACCCCCAACTCCCACATCAGAATGCACGCAGTGATGCCCATGTTATTCACCTGTCCCTGCATGGCAGGCACCAAGGACGTGTATCAAAAGGAAGGAGTCACCACATTTGAGAACATCATCTTTTCTCTGAGTCAAGTTTTGTTGTCTTCTTCTCTTCCTCCTCCTTTATGTCCTGCCCACTCACAAGATTTCCCCCTGGTTGCTCTGGAATTTTTGTCACTACTGTGAATGTGGTATTTTCTCCACTGTATTTCCTAACTAGCCACATCGGACACTTCTCATCGTTACATGTTTATGTTATAAGCAGTTACTTACATGTCTTTAAACCAAAGAGTTTATTAAGTTTTCCTTTGTTTTCCAAGTAATTTTTACTTTCTATTCTACCCCACTATGGTCAAAAACATGTACTACCAAATTAGGTTCTTTCCCCGAAAGACTTTACGGCTTTCCTAATTTGTTCAGTTTAATTTTGATAAATATCCCATGGTTATGGAGTAGGACCTACGAAATCAACTTTATTAACCCCATTGTAAATATCTTTCATATCTGTATTGTTTTGTGCTTAATTTGCAAATAATGAGCTAAATTACCCATTTCCAATATTGGTAGGTTTTCATTTACCCAGTTCTAGATTTCCACCACTTTTTACTTTATCTTATTTGGTATTATAAGTTTCATATAAATATTCACATAATGGTTATTCATATAACCATTATACTCATATATAAATATTCACAAAAATGTTATAAATCTTAGTCTTGCTGTTGATTACACATGTGAACAGCAGCCAACAAAAGGGAAAGTCTTCTCTGCCCCAATTGCTTTGAATTCTACGCTTCTGATATTTATGATTAACCCCTGCTTTGTGATGGTTTTATCCGGTCTTAATTTTAAGCTTCCTAAATATTCCCATCCAGGGTGTGCCACCTCTAGACAACCCGTGATAGAGATTTTCGCCTTTTGACTCTGGTCAAAAAAAAAGTTAGGGCAGTCACGTGCATTTACATTTTTACTGCCACACAGACACGGTTTTGCTGTTTACTGCCTCTTCTGTTAAGTGCTATACATTCTTTCCTTTCCCCAACCTCAGAGACCAGAAAAACACACATCCATTAGTAGTCCTGATGTCGGTTGCATTAAAAAAAAAGTTTGTTTTGCTATCAGCTTCAAGAATGAAAGTTTCTCTTTACTTTTTATATTTTTATATTTGGCAGGGGACCACAATACTAAAGATACAGAAAATGGCGCAATTTTACTTTCTGTACACAATAGCAACCCAATGAATAGTCTTGAATTTCAGACCCTATACCTTATTTTTCCAATCATTCAGATTGCACATTTTCTAAGAATCAATACGCACACTCTGCACTTAACTACACTGACAACGATGACCCCCAACGGTGTTTAAATGGCTTAACTCCACTGAGTCCTGTTTCCCTGCAACTTCTCTTAGACTTATTATTTTTTTGTTTCTTTATTTTTGAGAGACAGAGAGAGACAGAGCACGAGCAGAGGAGGGGCAGAGAGAGAGGGAGACACAGAATCTGACACAGATTCCAAGCTCTGAGCTGTCAGCACAGAGCCTGACAGAGGGCTCGAACTCACGGACCATGAGATCATGACCTAAGCCGAAGTTGGACGCCCAACCGACTGAGCCACCCAGGCGCCCCACATCTCTTAGACTTATTACACAATAATCATTGAATCCTGAAAGCCAAAAAGCTCCCAAACCCACATTTCCCCCTCTAAATCTGGTGCCAAACAATTATTTAGTGGCTAACATCTGACATGAACTCAGGAATATATTTAACTGAAAAGAGCTGACATATTAACTAGGCATGTCAAAAAATATAGAACAGATGTACCTTATTACCGTTTAAAAGGTAAAATATTCCAAGTCCAAACCTCAGCCAGCACAGGTTAACGTACATGAAGATATTCCCTGGCCCTTTCTGCTGGGAAGGCCTAGGCACAATGACACCCAGGTAGCAATGAGCAACAACCACAAAGAGTGCCCTGACCTTGGTTTCTGAAACCATTTTCCAATAAAAGGAGAAGTGGCTGAAAACTGGGCTGGGGCAGGGAAAATACAAGACGGTGCCATAAGTTAGGGAAATGCCCCTGAAAAAAAAAAAAAACCAGGGCATGTTGAAACAGCACAAGAATCCTGGGGCACCTGGGCGGCTCAGTGGGTTAAGCGTCTGATTTCGGCTCAGGTCATGAACTCGCAGTTCGTGGATTCAAGCCCTGGTTGGGCTCTGTGCTGACAGCTTGGAGCCTGGAGCCTGGAGCCTGCTTTGGATTCTGTGCCTCCCTCTCTCTGCCCCCCTCAAAAATAAATAAAGATCACACTGTCTCTGTCTCGCTCTCTCAAAAATAAAGATCAAAGAAAGAAAGAAAGAAAGAGAAAAAAAGAGAAAGAAAGAGAAAGAAAGAAAGAAAGAAAGAAAGAAAGAAAGAAAGAAAGAAAGAAAAAGAAAGGAAGGAAGGAAGGAAGGAAGGAAGGGAGGGCGGGCACAAGAATCCAACTGAAAGAGCTGCCAGGAGCCAGAGCTGGAGCAATCTGAGCAGCAAATAAATACTGATAATACTGATTATTGTCCAGTACTCCTCACAATAACCTAAAGGATAATAAACACTTCTGAGTCCACACTAATGTAACCAAAACATAAATGAGGGAGAAGAGACCGCTTTCCCTTAGAGAAGTACAGGGATGAGGGAGAAAGAAAATCACCACTAGAACACCACAGTATCAAAGTCCACCCTTAAGCACTGAATGAGGGGAGGCTTAAGGAGAAACAGGATATTTGTATGAGCGCAGGAGCAGATTAACCTTGCCCAAGGACAAGTCTGGCCTTTGCCTCTCGATCCTGAAAAGAAATCGCAAGGTCCCTGGAAGGTCCAGCCTGGTAAGTGTGTCTACCTGGGAGCCCTCAGGCACTTCAGACAGTCTACCGATGTGATTTATGGTGGAGGTCTCGGGTCGCAGAGTCAGCTCAACCTTCGGAGGGGCTGGAGACTGTCAGCCACATGGACAGGCACCCATCTGTGCAATCGAGACACGATCAACGTGTGGATATGAAGGCCCAGGTGAGCTCCCCTGGTTGGCAATACTTTGTCACACAATGGGAGAAGTCAGCACTGTCTGCAAACAGGACAGACTGCCCACCAGAGGTCTGGGACCTCCAGAAGGAAGAACACCTAATCACTTGCAAGGGAGTTACGCCACCCGCCAACAACTGACCCACTGGATCAAAGCTCAATTAGATCCAGCCTCTAGATGGGATCACTGATTTATAGGAACCACAGAAGACAGAGGAACCGGTTAATCTCCAGCACAGTGGTACAACCAGCCAAATCTAGACTGGCCAACTCCGCGGGACAAACCACCCAGATTCTCCCACAAGCACACGGGACAAAAATGGAGGGAGAAACCTACAGATGACAAAGAACATTAAGAAACATATCAACCAATAGTAATATGAGGCTTACTTGGAATGCGATTCAAGCAAATAGCTATAAAAATCATTTACAACGTTTGAGACAACTGAAAATTTGAACACTTGTTAAATATTAAGGAAATACTGTTAATTTTTAAAGAAGTGATAACATCATATGGGTTTGCTTTTTAAGTGTCATTGTTTAAAAGATAATGTGGAACTATTTAAAAAATTAAAAATAAGTAAAACCACCTCTACAGATAAAAACAATTAAAAATAAAAGTACCTCCACAGATGCCACCCAAAAGCAACGCAGTCAATGTAACATGTACCATACACCTGAATGTTCAGTGCCCTTTGTCCTTCAAGTGGAGGTTACCGATCGGGTTAAACAGAGGCATCTGCTTCCCTTCACTGACTCTGCCTAGCAGGTGCTAGATTCTTCCACTCTATGGACGTCCTCTACCACCACATACTTTCTTCTATTATCTCTACAAGTGCCATGGGGACACTGTGTGACCGCTGTGGAGGTAACCCTTCCCCAGTCACAGGGAACAGGGCCACGAACAACATTCGCTGTAGGGCACTATCTGCTTTAAGAAAACGGATTAACAGAAAATAGGGAGTGATTTTAAAGAAGCCAAGATATTAAGAAAGATACAAACTGTACTGCTAACCCTACATACTCTTTGATATTCTTCAAATAAATTTTAGACAAAGAGACACATGAAACACTCGAAAAACGGTACTAGAAGTCGTCGCTGTTTCCTTTACAGAAGGATTTACCAGTTTCTTCACGCACGGCATCCCGCCATTCCATTCTCTAGACAGACAACAGACAGATGCACGAGGCCACAAATTAACAGGTCTTGTCTGGTCCACTCAAGTGTTTTTTAAAAATTCGACAAAGTTGCTGACATTTTAAAATTACAAGATTTTAACAGAACGCTGAACTACGCATCCACAATGCCACATGCCACCCAAGGGCTGGCTCCGCAAAACCCTGCTCCTGGGACAGCAGCAGCCCCGTCCCCAGGCTGTTCCCAATGCCACGGTCAGGGGCCAGTTGCCATCTGGCAGCAGGTTCCCACCTCCGCTCTTCTGACCCTTGGCCTGGCTGTTCTTTACCTTAGCGGCCTACTAGGCAACAGACACTGGCGTCTGCAACCGCTAACTCTCGCACAGCCTTTTCAGATCAGCAAGATGTCTCCAGACGGATGCTGGAAATTTTGCGGTATCTTCTGGAGTTCACATAAAGGGCATTTTGAACGTAAAAGTAACACAAAGAACACAGAAATGCCTATTCGTGTGTTTCTTCTCATTAAGGCCCAGGGTGACTCAGAGCCCTCACTCCCCCAGGACACACAGCCTCACCTGCGATGCTCCCAGCTCCTTTCTGCTTTTTTTTCTTGGCTAGTTGAATGGCTCGGGAATCAGTTCTTGCTGAGCCCCCACTTTCCTGGGACCAAAGAAAAGTGTGTCAGTCACTTGTTCCAAATGGCAAAAGAAGGGTAGTAAGGGAACTATGGAAATGTACTAAGTCTGCCTCCTGAACAGAGTAGAGTCCGATAATCTCTGAGGATCTCCAGCAAAGGTTCACCGAGAATCAAATGCTACATCCAATTACGGTGACAACTAAACAGAACGAGAGGTGGAACAATATACATGATTTTATTATCCAGAGAAGCAAAGTTTATTCCTCCAAAGTCTAAAACATATTAAAATATTTTACACAGAAACTGTTATAAAAGGAGTTACATACTTCTCTGCTGTCCGAAACAAATAACCAGCTTCCCTCGGTGGTTCAAGATTAATTAACTGCAGCACTTCTCAACATTTTCCAGAACATGCCACACGATACTTGTACGGCAGACCTAGGGAGGTCCTATTTCACATCCCCACTACAGAAGCCGCTCTGGTGGTGAGGCCTGACTCAAAAGTTATATACACCAAAACAGTAACTACATTACCGAATTCAGGAAGTTTACTGAGGGGGCCAAACAGTATTCAAATGGGACTTGGCTTCTATAAGTTTGTGAATGTGCTGATACGAAAAAGAGTTTAATACTTATCACTACAAGAAGAAAAAGAACAGCCCTCATCAGCTCGTGGCATACCTGTAACCCATTCACCACACACCATCTGTGCTCAGAGAATCGAGGCAGCCCAACGTCACACAGCTAGTGAGAAAATGAACAAGGAGTCAGGATCAAGGTCATGGCGGCTTCTCCTGCCTCAACCCACAGTTACAGCTCCGGAGATACCGTGGTACCAAGGATCTCCTATTTCCCAAGGCACCAAGGCCCTCTACACAGGCCTGGCCTCCCCACTGATCGCTGAGCCTTGGCCATCTCCCCTCCTGGCCCAGTCACCTGGTGGTTCAGCAACTGCTGTGGCCACTTAGGCAAAGGCTGGCAAGTATGGCCATGCCACCGCCAAGCAAGAGCCGTCAGAAAAGGTACGACTGACCGTGCTTCTCTCAGACTGAAAGGCTCCATGGTAGATGGGTTACCACATCCCTCACAATGGATTCTAATTCAAAGGATTTAATTTTTTTTTTTAAACTATGGTAAAATAGGATTTAACGTTTTGAACAACAGAAGTATCACCACCAAATTTAACCCATGCCACAAAGAAACCTATTTGATCATTCCCATCTGAGACTGAGGAAAAAAAAGAGACTCTCCCAAGAATCTTTAATTAAATTATTTTAAATTAAATTATATTAAATGTATTAACTGACATAAATATAATTAAAAGTATATTAACTGTGGAGCCTCACAACTGGAGAGGTCCTCTTATAACCCTCCAGAAACAGAAGCTCACAAACCACTCCTTTTCTTTCTTGTTAATTCTAATTTAAAAAAAAATTTTCTCTTTTGCATGGTTTTAAAGTTTCCATTAAACCTGATGTCATGATTCCTCTTCCTCTGGCCGTTAGGAAGTCTAAGGACCTCTTATCCCACAGAAAGCACAAAGGCAAGACATTTCAACTTTACGAAATACCTCATTTTTTTTTCCAGAAAAGAAACATCATCACAGAATCACAAAACTCAAAAGGACCTTAGAAATCATCTAGCCAAACCCCCTCATTTGAGAAATAAATGAGAATTTAAGGTTCAGACAGGATAAGTGATTTCCTCAAGGTCATAAAAACTAGTCAGTTCCAGACTCAAGATCAGAATTCAGATTTCCAGACTTGTAGTCCAGGGCTCCGTCTCTTTTCGCAAACCAGTAAGAAATGTCTGCACATGAACGATTAATCCAGAACATCCTCAAGACTGAGTGTAAGAGAAGCGAGTTACGCAGTGGTGACTGAATAGAGCACTTCATACCAAATAGAAGCTGCCGGTCCCCGCACTGAGCCCCGTGTCTCTCTGAGGACTGTGCTTGTCCGCAGGGCTGCAGAACGCTGACCGGGGCGCCCCTCGGCTCCGTTCCTGCTGCCTGACGGTGTCAGGGCCAAGAGGCGAGTCCGGTTCCACTTTGATTGGCGCCAGCAGCTCCGGGCCACTGGTGCTTCCTGGTGGGGGGCTCGGAGAGGTCAATGTGGTGGTGTTGTCTGCTAAATTACCTCCTGAGGTCAAAGCCTGTGGGTCCTGACTCAAGTTCTTCACAGGCACCGCTACCAGACAGCCTAAGGCTCCTGCACTTACAGTCTGTACATCATCCATACTGAAGCTGCTCTGCTGAAGAACTGTGGCTGCTGTCCCAAGAACGAGAGGGCCGTCCAGGCTTGGAGGAATGTCACTGTGGGCCACCAACACCAGCGGGTCCATGGACCCCAAGGAACTATTATTAGCAGGGAGGGTCCCTCCAAGAGAGGAGCTCACCGAAGTAACGTCAATAGTCAAGATTCCAGAGTTCAGCACCTCATCTGAGGCCCCCGCGGCACTCCCACCGTCGCCAGGTGCATCAGAGAAGAGGGCCGCCAGGTCTATGTTGTTGAGCTCACTTTGGCCTGGGCTGCCGAGTTCACTGTTGTGTGTAAGAGAACTCGGAGCTCCAAGCTGAGGGAAGAGATCTGAAAGAGAAACGAATACTCTGGTTGTTATATGCCCTTTAGGAGATCATGAAGTTCTTTCTGAGCTTTGGATGTCATGCTAGCAAGCGACCCATCAAGGTAACACGTACACTTCCTGCACCTGCTGCCTGATGCATCGAAGGTGGCCACACACCAAAGAAAGGCACTGCTTGATAACCTTATCAGGCTTTTTACATACATTGTCTCAAATCCTTAAACCGACAGGGATTTCTGCAACCGGAAATAACTTGAGAGTCTACATAATGTTTTGCGAAGTCACATCAACTGGTGACAGGAAGTGGCAAGACTTGAATTCACATCTTTCTGGCTTCAAACCCAATGCTCTTTCTGCTACACAACATGAACTGCCCTCAAGAGGACTGTAAAACCTTCCACGGAACACAAATCTTCAGAAGTCCACGGAACACAAATCTTCAGAAGTCAAACATAAGCTGAACTCTGGCTCTGAGGTATTTTTGGAATCAGCTTGTGTCAGCTCATGTCTCATCAAAATCTAGCTACCACTCCAAAACAAATTGGAGTCATCGGAGGGTGATCAGAGGGAATAAAAACTGTTCTGCCTGGAGTGCTCTGGGATCAAGGCCCTGGCTCAAGGCCCCAGCTCTAGGGACCGCAGAGAACTTAGACATCAGCCACAGGGCACCCAGGAGCTACATTCCCTCCATGGGGCCTCTCCTGATGGGCTCCCCTCCTCCCCACCACCACTGTATTTCCAACCTCTATCACTCCTACCTCCCCCTAGGCCATGATCACCTGGAGGTGGGGAGTCTATCTGACCCACACGGTCCCTTCAGCACCAGGCACTGGTGCCTGGCTCCTAAATAGCATTTAATGATTATAGCAAAAATAAATCTAATAAATCCCTCTTGAGTCTTAAGTGTTCATTCAGTCTCAGTTGTTGGTCATATCACTCTTTAAATATTTGAATCTTTGTCATTCAATTAAACACTTTAAACACACTTCCCTTGGAGGAATAATGAACATTAAGTATATTTTTAAAATATTTCGAGGAACACTCAAAGCAGGGATTTATACACCACTACACCCAATCAATCACCCCAAATCCTAGGACTCTTCAAGCACCAAGCAAACACAAAATATTGGGAGCACAAAATATTTGGGAGCCAAACAGGGCCTTGAAATTATTCCTTCCCAAGAAACTTCTACCTGAAGCTTCTAGAACGTGCCAGTGCCTGGCCAGAGGGAAAAGGCTCTCTCAGTTCTCTGGCTCTATTCCGCCTACACCAACTGTTAGCTAATCCCAAACTCCTACTTTCCAGTTGTGCACACCAGCTCCGAGAGCCTATTAGAGTTCCAACACAAATCTATGAAGAAAATCCGCTACAGAGAAATAAATTAATAACCAAATTCTGAATATATCTTCTTTAGGTGTCACACTACTTCAAAATTTAAAAACAGTATTAAGGGGTGCCTGGGTGGCTCAGTCGTTGCGCGTCTGACTCTTGGTTTCGGCTCAGGTCATGATCTCACGGTTCATGGGATCAAGTCCCGTGCTGGACTCCTCTAACAACTCAGAGCCTGCTTGGGATCCTCTCTCTCCGCCCCTGCCATGCACACATGCACACACGTGCACGCTCTCTTTCAAAATGAATAAACTTAAAAAAAAAAATCGCAGTGCAAACAGAGACCAATTTGCTCATAAATTTCCTATTTAGCATGACATTAATTCCATAGGTATTTACTGGACACCTATTATTGCGAGGCCCAGATATTCAGAAATCATTAAACATTAATTACTACAGCTTCTGGCCCAAGGTTACAATCATGACCTCGCTCCACCAACTCTCTTTGACCTTAGACAAGTCCTTCTCCTTTCCACCTCAGCTTCATCAGTGACAGGGCCGTGAGGACGCTCTGGCCCCAGAAGCACCACGGGGGGAACTCCCACAGTCAGCCCAGGGCCTGGCAGAGCCCCTAGCAGTATATATCCACAACAACGGACGTTCCCGAGCACGTTTCTCACGGGGCTAGCACTGGGACACTACCTAGTTATCCACCCCTGACTATGGCAGGGAATAACGACACCCAGGTCAATGTCATATTATAAATTCAGAGCCCAGGAAACACAGGCACTACAGAAGCAGCTGAGAGGCTCTCATATCCAGACAGAGACTAAGGAAGCTCATCTGAAATAAACAATGCCATCACTGACTTGAATGAGCCAAGCCAGGAAAGTGGAAAGAACAGGAGCAAAGCAGAGGCCTGGGTGCACAGCATCCCATAGCACCTGCTCAGAACTGGGAGTGGTGAGGGGTAAGTTTCGTAGACAGAGGGAGGAACCCAACCACTGAAGGCCTCTCAACACCAGCCTAAGGCTCTTGACTGGACTCTGTGTGTTGAGGTGCCAGTCCCTGACAGGAGCCTCAGAACACCTAGAGGCTAGAAGGGCAGGTTCTTCAAATACAAAGCTAAATGGCAACTGCTGTTAGGGCCACAGGAGTGAAGTGACCGCATATCAACAGGATGGAAAGAAGGAGAAGAAGGACGTTTCCCTCAGAGAACTACTCAAATTCTCTTCCGTGCTTGAAAGATGAGGAAACGGGGGACTGCAGACCTGTGCCCTGCCCTGGATCACACAGCTAGGAAGCGGCTGTGCCCCAAGGCTGGTGTTGCCTGTTGCACAGATGGCAGGGAGCGGGGCCCAGTTAGCAGCACACTCAAATGACCTGAAGGCCAGCCAGGACTTCACCAAATAGGCCCCGTTGGGAGAGCAGGCTGGTGCCAGTGGTCTGGGGCAGCGGCAGTGCAGTCGCCCAGACCTCACAACATCCTGCCCACAGGGCTGTGCACGCAGCCTCTACAGGCAGCCTGTCAGTCCCACGCCACCATGTAGCCAGAGAACCAGGCCCTCACATCCCCGGAATCCCCACTCCAGGCTACTACTGTGGTTCCCTCTCTGCTTTCCCTTCCCCAGACCCTCAAGCCAACTACCCCCACCCCCTGCGCCTCCCAGCCCCACCACAATGTGAAACACAACTCTGTCTGGTCTTCGAGGACTGTCCTCACCTCGGTGCTGGGAGGGAGAGGAGACAGAAGGGAAGTACCCAGAGACCACAATGGGACAGAGAAAGAGGAGTGAAAAAGACAAATGGGGGAGAGGCACACTCAGAATTCAGGACAGAGATCACAGAGCGAGACAGATTTAGGAGACACATATTAGGAAAAGCCAACCAAGTGGAAGACTGATAGGTAGGTAGAGAGACAGACAGCTACCTAGCTACACACACACACACACACACATATATGTAAATAAATAGTGGAGGACTGAATACTCCTCAAAAGAAGCACTTCAGACACAAGGGAAGGAATAGAGGGTCAGAGGCAAGAAGCGGCAGGAGAACCCAAAAGATGCCACCAGACTTGGCAGTGTGGTCCACAGGCTGGTAAGGCTTCACTGTGTTCGCCTTAGTGACTTCTGACCACCTCTGAAAGGAGGAGAGGAAGGAAGGACGTGCGTTTGCTTCTCTGACACACATCGAGCTTACACATCTGTGCAGCACTCTGGGAGGGAAGTAAACCGAGCAGACCTGGGCGCTGGCTGTGCTGTCGGACCACATGAGCCTTCATGCTGTGCTTGGAGGTGAAGAGTCTATTACAGCTGGAGACCGGGCAACGGCTTTTTGGAGCACCCACGTCCTGCAGGTGTTTCTTGGAGTGAATGTAGAGGCTGCTACGAGCAGAGAACCTGGCACAGCACCCTGGAACAAAAAGAACAATAAGCAATAAACCTAAGGATTCCCAAGGAACTAGTGGTTTCCTTTCTTCCCATCAGAATCGTAAGACAGTACATGTCTGTGCTCTGACCTCTGGCAAGGGACAGACACAATATCCTTTGGGGGTATCACAAATGTAGGGGCCAAAGCTAACTGCCCCCAAGCCCACCACTTTGGCATGCAGATTATGCCAGCTGGAAACAATCAAGGCCTAAAAGACTCAAGAATAAACTGTGACACCCCTCCTCCCGAATGCCTAAAACAACTTAGATGGAGGACCTGCTCCAAGAAAAAAGCTATCACCATAGATAACTACGTTATGACACTAACGAGGTATGGTGGACAGGGAAGGCCTAGCAAGGCCTATTTGATCAAAGTCCTCTCTGTGTCCCATTGTCATCCATGGACCCAGTAAACATTTGTTCCCCAAACATTCACTCTTTTCATCTTCTTGTGAATTGCTTTTCTTCCCTTTGAAAATCCCAGATCCCAACCCCCACCTCTTTCTAGCTCAGGATAACATATATACCTCATTTTGCCTGTACCTGGAATCTCACGTCTGTGTGAGTTTCCCATATATATGAAATTAAATTTTATTTCCTATTAATCTGTCTCCTGTCAATTTAACTTAGTCCAGCTAGAACCACTTGGAGAGGGCAGAAAAAAATTCTTCCTCCCCAATACAAAGGAATTAAATTTGAAAGCAAACTGGATTTAAAAGGAGATATAAAATTCCCCTGCATAGAAGACACATAACCTTGGACTACTTAACTCTGAGCCTGTTTCTTCACCCATTACACGGTGCTGCTGGGAAAAGTCAGTCAAATTAAGTGCTAAACAACCCCTTCAAAATTCAATTGCTAAAAATGTATACCAATCATCTACACTTAGCTACCACTATAAAAACCATAACCCTAGAACATTTAAGAGTTGGAAACTACCTCAACAGATCACCGAAGCCAACTCCTCTCATTTTACCACTGAGAAACTGATGCCCAAAGGGACCCAGCAAATGACCCTAAATCGGGTGTACAAGTGGAGCCTGCAGGTGGCATCACCTTGCTGGCTGTTCGACAGCTTAGCCGGAGTCAACAAGACCACAGACCTGTGCACACATCAGAAGGTGAACAAGACAAATTCAAAAACTCCCCACTTTCCTCTTGCCCTGATCCCCCACTGCTGGAGCTCTGCACCACAGGGACACAGAGAGGGCAAGCGGGGTTCTTGGCAGCTACAAGCTTGTGACCTACAAGCACATGACCAACCAGCTGTCCTGACAAAGGGGAAAAATAAAACCAGTGCGAGTGCCATGAAGTGTTCTGGAAGCAGAAGAAAGAGCGCACCTCCTGAGGCGACAGAAAAGGTCTCAAGAGGCAAGAAGCATCTGAGGTGACTGGGTCCTGACATGGAGTCAGGGCTGCACAGCAGAGCAGGAGGGGCGTGCAGGCCAAGGAGCTGCCTTCTAAGGTGTGGAGGCCACAACAGGGCAGCAGGGTGGGCAGGGCCTGGACTCTGGAGCCCAACTCTAGTTCAGCCCCTACTGGCCACGCCTCATTTCTTCTTTCCAGGTCTCCTTTTCCTTTCAGGTGGGAATGACAACCCGCCGCACAGGGTTATAAAGACAACGTGAAAACGTTCCAAGCTACAGAGTGTTCGCGCAGTGCCCAAGAAAATGGAAAGCGCATCAATGCACTGTGGCACCGTCTTGGAATGGCGAGGTGGAAATGCTGGAGTCTGGGACCCGTGGGAGGCCTATTTCAGGAAAAGAGGCTATGAGGATAGGATACGGCCAGATGACGAAAGGCTCTGGCTGCCTCTGAGAGGAGTTTTGAACTTATTTCATTTTCAAATGCAGCTTCAAGCCTGTTTCCAGGACAGGCTCCTAAGAGAACATTTGGAAAACACAAGAGAGAACAGACGCCTCCAGTCCCAGGTGCACCGTCTGTGCTTTGCTCCACACAGCACCCAGGAGGGACGCCTCAGCCCCTTTTCCAGCTGGGACCCCTCAGCACAGACTTACAGAGGAAGATCGCAGAGCAGAGGTGTCAAAAACACTTCTTACTAAACTGCTTTGCCAAGGACGGGGCAACCACAACAAGGATGTCTGTCACACTCTTGCCACAGTGGTTTCGACTTTTAAAAATATTTGCTAATTAAATAGGGAACCAAATACATTTCATTTTAATTTGTACATCCTTTGATGACCAGGAATATGACCATTTTTTCCATGTGTGTTAAAGGCGGTCTTTTTCTTTTAATGTTTGATAATCACCTTTTTTGTTTAAGATGATTGCATTTATTTAAGACTGTATTTTTTTAAAGTAATTTCTACACTCAACGTGGGACTCAAACTCACAACCCCAAGATCAAAAGAGTCGCACACTCCACCGACTGAGCCAGCCAAGGCGCCCCATGGCTGTCTTTTCGTAACTGCAACATCACCTGTTGAGATGCGTACCCATTCTTCAAAATCAAAGTCATCAATGCTCGGCACCCCACATTTATAGCAAGTTACCCCCCCCCCCGCCCCGAGGAGGGGCAGAGGCAGCCCGTCAATGACAAACGCCAAGGGAATGTCCTCAGCTTGAATTCACCACTTACATAAGGACCACACATTCCAACCTCGACTCGGTGCACATAGTGACACACCATACTAGACACGCCCCAACACACACACACACACACACACACACACACACACACACAGTCCTCATTCCACCACCTTGTCCTCCCTCAACACACTCACTGCTGTGTGGCCCTACCCTCTCCATCTCCTCCAGTTACTACAAAAAGATGGGTGGTGGTTGTTTTTTGACTTTTTGTTATGAAACAGTTCAAACAAAGCAGGAAAAATCACCCAGACTTAAGAATCATCAACTTTTCCTTAAAAAAAAAAAAGTTGATAACTCAGCCAACCCAAAAGAGTTCTAGGATCCTTTGCCAAGGCTCCAGCCTTTACCTCCACTCCCTCGAGAAGCACGCTCTTTGACCAAGCACCACTCGATCTCCCCACCCGCACCCGCCTCTACCAGCTCAACGCCCAGACGTGCCCACAGCCCCCAAGGATACAAATACAGAAAGGCAGAAGCCACCCCTCCTCTGTAGCCAGCCACCACCCCTTCCTCTTTCCCTCAGTCACCTCCAGGAGAGGGGTCGGCACAAGCCACCCCCCCCCCCCCCCCCCGCCTCACCAGAGCTCACCGCTCAGGGCACTAGAGCGGGGCTCTGCCCGAGTCACTCCACTGAACCTCGACCCTCCCCCTGCGGGACCCCGCTGACCCTACCGGAGGAGCCCCTGGTTCCTCACCGCCCTGCCGCACTACCTCAGCGCCCAACCCCTCTCCTTCCCCGCACATCCTCCTCTACTGGCTTCAGTGCCACCAATGCTCCCACTTTCCCCATTCCTTCCTAGGACCCTCCTAGGACTCCCCTTCTACTTTCCCACCGGCAGGAGTGGCGGTCCCCAGGGTTTTGTGCTAGGCCTTCTTTTTCATTTAATAGCATTTAATTTCATTTAATGGTAACAACGGCAGTAGGTGACATCTGTGGTTTTTTCTATATGCCTCCATTCAACCTGCTACCTATAGAGCCCTCTCGTAAGCACCCTGTGTGGGTTTATGACCACTTCAAAGATGAGAAGAGGCACAGTGCCCTCACGCTGCTTGCCGGAGGTTACAGAGCCACTTACGTGGCAGGCTCGAGGCTGGAGTCCAGGATGCGTGGCTCCGGCACTCAGGCCTTCAATCGCGCCACACCACACCGCCTCTTTTCAGAGCACACCTCTCTTCGAGCGCCACATCCACTTCTGCGGCTTAAATCATCACCACGTGCTGCCTGCCTCACCCCCGGCCCACCTCCTCACCGAACCCCGAAAGCAGTGCATCCCTGCCATCGGAATGTGGAAAGCCTGTGGGCACCTAAAATGCAGCCCGTCCTCTTCCTTCAACCACCAGCCTGTGTGCCCACCTCAAGTGAGATACGCCCATATCCACCACCCAGCACTGCTGGTGCATGAACTTCTCTCTCTCTCTCTCTCTCACTCGCTCGCTCGCTGGTGCCTTCTCGCCCTTCCCACCGCTAAGCTCCAGTACGGGTGCTGGCCGTCTCCCCAGGAAACCGGACCCAGCCTAAGCTCAAACAAGGGTCCCACCACTCCCCTGCCCCGAGCACTCAGACTGCTGCTCTGGGAGACTGCCTCGAAATGGCCTCCCTGCCTCCTCCACTGCACTCCACCCCCCCACCCCCCCAACCCCCGCTGCCCCGGGCTAGCTCTGCCTCATTCTTTGGCTGACTGGGAGGCCACTCCCATGCCCCCATGCTCCAGGAACAGTCCGGGTGACCTCTGTCCCCACAGCACCCTGCACATTATTGGCCTACCTGGAGCGCCCCAACTGGAGCTCTGACAACAGGAGGAACCGTGTCTTGATTAAACTATGTTTAATCAACACATTATCTTCTTGACAGTCTAGCAACTGGTCTCAGTTTCACACTGGTCTTTATTATCCACTTTCCAGATAAAGGAAACTGAGGCCCAGAGAAGCCGGCCTGAGATCTCCAACCAACGGGTGAGGGCCAAAATCAAGATTCACAACCACACGCTGACCCACTCTGCCATCCCGGCGCCTCTGCGGCACCTACAGCAGGGCCAGCACGGACAAGCCACAGAGCTGACTTCTGGCCAACGAATCATGCCTTCGGTGTTTCAGAGAAAAAAAATTCCCAGTACGTTTTTTTAAAAAGCCAGCCTGACTACTGCCATCCATGTGGCTACCATTTACTGAGTCCGTGACAGGTACCAGATGCCAAAACAGGCATTTTCACACATTCTTTCCCCTGATCCTCACAACCGCCAAATTAAACAGGTAATAACTAGAGCCACGGATCTCGTGAGTGCACTTCAGAGCCAGGAATCAACCCCGGTCTGATTCTGAAGTCTGTTCACTACACTGCTCCCAAGGTAAGACAACGAACTAAAAACCAGCCAATTAAACCCAATGCTGCAACTTGTGCTCAGCTTGTCGTTATGTAAATAAAACTTACCTTGGAACAACTTAAACTTACAACAACGTGGACGTGTGCTAGTTTAGAGCTCAAAGGAATGTGTTAAAAATCTACCTTCCACAGGACACTCGAACGGCTTTGTGCCCAGGTGGGTGATGCTATGGCCTTTCAGGTGCTCTGCTCTCGTGAAGGACTTCCCACAGCCTTCCACGGGACAGGTAAACCTCCGATCGTCATCGTGTTTCCTGGGAGAGCAAAGAAACAGGAACGGTGATTACGCACACCACCCGGAGACACCAGGCCTCAAGAGGGGATTCTTTGTTTAAAATCCCGCAAATTACAAACTCTCAGCATTTAAAGAAAATGATCAGTACATTTCAGAAAATCTGAATTCTCTCTAGCCCTTATGGGCAGGTTTGCAATTTAGCTACCCTGTAATTAGAAATTCTACTTTAATGACAAGGCTGACTTGAGAGTCAGACACAACAATTAGTGCTGCTTCCATCGGAACAGCTGGGTCCCAAATGTATTGACGAAGCTACTTCTGACGGTTAGAGATTCTGGTAACAAACAAGGTTTCCAAGCTACGGAGGGCAAAGAGAAGCGTGCACAGAAAATCAACTGCAATCCTCAAGTCCTTGCATAAACACCACCCTTTCCTGAGTAACGTTTTTACAGTAAACCCCTCAATCCCCAGCTGTGCAAACCACTCAACCTCTCTGTGCCCCAATGCAAAACAGCGAGAAGAACATCAAGGCCAGAGTTGCTGTGAAGGTTAAATGATATCTCGTTTACATGAAGTGCCGACCAGTACCTGCACACAGGTGAAGCCTCCAGGGTCGTCGTCATCACCACGGAAAGTTTGTAATGACATAAGGAAAGGTTCTTCCACAGTGTTAACTTTTTTAAAAATATTAGCTTGTATATAAAGTACACAAATTACATTCAAAAACAAGTATGCATAAAAAACCTGACACTAGGTGATCAGATTCTGAGTGGTTTTCTTCTCACAGCTCTCTGAATTTACCAAATTATCTACAACGGGCTCCTTTTCTTGTAACTTAAAAAAAACCTCAACAGATACATGTCATCCACAGGCTTCTGCTGCGGACAAACAACAAATTCATTTCCCATACTGGTAACTGAACCGAAATGTAAAGAGTACCTTTTGTGCCGTAGGAGTTTAGACATGCTGGTGAAGGTCCAGCCGCAACTGTCAGAGTCGCAAATAAAAGGTCTTTCGCCTTGGAAAAGACAAAAATTACACCTCATCACCATAAATGCAAGCTACCACAATGACAAACTGTGGGTGCAAACGATGTTGCATTCTCTAGCTCATTACCTGTATGACTTCTCAGGTGAATTTTCAGGCGACAGGCTTTGTCATATTGTTTGCTGCATCCAGGAAAGGAGCAAGAAAAGAGTTCTTGTTCCCTGAAGTGGGCTCGGTTATGGGAAAACAGAGCACTCACTGTGATGAATGTCTTCTCACAGCCTGAACAAAGAAAACACAAACGCTGCTCACTGGTGTGACAAAAATCACATAACACGGCTAACCTAGCCACCACTCCAGGACACCGTGAAGCAAACAAGGAAGAAAATGAGTCAGAAGCGCCTCCAGAAAGTTACAACCATTGTTACAACCGCTGACATCTGGCTTTGTAAAGGCAGCCGATAGGCACACGCAGGCCACCTGTTGTCATCTGACTTCAATATGAAGCCACCAATCAAGGGAGCTCCAATCACAGCAATGTGCTCCCAGTTCCACAGCACAGATCTTGCTTACATTCTGTGAACTCAAATGTCAGGGCTGCCTATGCGAGACCAAAGAAAACCCAATGAAAGAGATCAGATGCTAAGGAACAAGGATTTTGTCTGGCAGGGGTTGCACTTGGAAGGACCACAAACCATTGTTATGTCTGAGACTTTTTCACCCCTTGGGGGTGATGCACTGTCCTATACACACTCTCTGTGTCCTCTATGCATCCTCTGTAACCAGCAGCATCCCCCTGTCACCAGGTTTCTTTTTTTTCCTTTTGCCTGTTTCCCCAGGGTACTCTGCTGTCAAAGGAGGCTACCAGGGTCATCTTCACTCCCCTAGCTTTTTCCTTCACCTCTATCGCCAACCCCAGTGGAGCCACCAGAAAGGAGCCTACTTCAGCAATTCACAGATTTTCCACATCGAAAGCTCTCCTTTAACAAAAAGGTTCAGTGCTCAAATGGAGTAGAAAATACCAGGTTGTAAGATGCTTCCCAGGTATCTTTGTTGCAGCTCTTCTCAGAGCCTTTAACATGCTACCATCGTGCCTGTAAACCACTAAGCAGATACACGCTGTGCATCATCACCGCATCAAAGCACTAGCCCAAGGAACCCTACTTTCCCTAGCAATGCTTAATTGGGAAGTGCTCATCTTCCTAAACGCCCTAAAATCCTCCTCCTCTTTAGCATAAATCTGCCCTCCCTCCCCACTCCCACCCATTCCCTATTTTGGGCTTGGATGTATTTTCATACACTCCAACAGGTAAATCTCTCAGCCCTTAGCAAGATTCACCCACCCTGCAATCAACAACTAAGGCCTATGATCCTCCCTCTGAAATCTTTCCTACGTGGAACTCAGGCCTAGAACATTTAACGGGGCTTCACTGGTCCCTCTCCTGACCCCACCCGTCTTAAAACACCCCACTGATCATCCAACTCAAAACTTTCGGGGGGACTTCATACCCGAAAGCAAGCTACAGCCCTGATCTTCCTGGTATTATACGTGGAACAACACGCTTGGTGCATTTCACTAGGGAGCAGACTATAAGCCATCATCAGATTCACGGTATGTAACTGAGAAAGGTTCTGAAACGGTACTCTAAACTCATATTCTCCACAAAGAGGATGCACAAGACAGTCTACAAGCATGTGGGAAGAAAACAGAAGAATCTATTAACATGTGTTTTTCATTTCACCCTTTAAAAATCTCTATATATGAGTGTATTTTTTACAACATGCACATTACTAGGAGACCGCTGCACGTATGTAATACATCAGTAACACGCTGGGTGTGTGCTAGGCATATAGTTGAGTTTTTGTTTTGATGAACAGGAAGTGGAAGGCCCCTCACGCTCTACGGGCCCTCCCACACCCTTCCAACTTCATTCCCCACCCCACACCACCACCACAGCCCATATTCCCTGCCTTGGCTTGGCAGTGTCACTTCCCCCCCAAGTCAATTCCTTCCCAGGCTGGAATTTTCTCTTCCTCCTGGGGAGGCACATTCTTCCCCTTAGAGCACCTGAAGCTGCCAATCCTGGTGGAGTTTACTCTTGTGGAGCCTGCATTCCCTCTCACTGCAGACAACGAAAGAGGAGAAAACCCTCCACTGGATTTTACCTACACTGCTGGGCCTCGGACTCTTCATCTGTGAAACGAGGATAATTTTTAGGACTTCCCCAAACTGAAGTCCAAAGGAAATAAAAGCAGAAAAGCCACCAAAAGCACAATGCACCACACCTGTGACCATCCCCTCAGGCCTCAGGGCCTTAGGATGTGGCATCTGGCCAGATTCATCTGTGTTCCTCCCACACTGGTGCGTGCCAGCAGAAATATCTGATAACTGACCATTTCTAACCGATGAAAGCCCGAAGAACACAAACACCTGACTCATAAGACAAATCTCTGCGAAGATGCTTTATCACTTTCATTAACCTGAAGCACTTTAAGAGAGAGACCTGTTGCCTCCACCGCGGGGAAGGAAGGCTGTAATGATTTGTTACTACCTTGCTGTTGAAATCCCCGCAGCAATGCAGGGTTGAGATATCTAAGCGAATCACCTGGAAAGAACTGGAACACAGACACCAGAGTGCTCCGTTCCCGCCCCTCACTCTAGGCCCACGGAATTTAAATCCTGCCCAAGTGAGCAGCAGAAGGCAGGGCGACGCCGCACCCACTGTGAGCGACTGAATTTGGCCCTGGGGCCCCGGGAGCCCCCCGAAGCCCGCCCGCAGGCCCGTGGCGCGCGGTTACCGGGAAAGTCACACTTGTAGGGCCGCTCGGGCTCGAAGTGGCTGCGCTGGTGGGAGCTGAGTTTGGCGTGCGTGGGGAAGCGTTCGGAGCACACCTCGCACTTGAACAAGTTCTCCTGCTCGTGGCCCTTCATGTGCGCCTTGAGATTGTACACTGTGGTGAACTTCTTGCCGCAGCCGCCCACAGGGCAGCCGAAGGGCCGCAGCTTGTCGTGCGACTGCAGGTGCCGCTTGAGCTTGTAAGAGGTGGTAAAGGCCCAGCCGCAGCCGTCCAGGGGGCACTTGAAGGGCCGCCGGCCCTGGCTGCTGCCGTGCGTGAGCAGGTGCACCTTGAGCTGGTGCTTCTTGGCGAAGGAGAGCGCGCACTGCGGCTCCGGGCAGCGGTAGCCGGGGGCGCCGGAGCCGGGGCCCAGGGGACCGCGGCGGCCCTCCGCCGGGCTCGCGGCCTCCTCCCCCGGAGGCGCGGGCGGGCCCCGGGGCGGCTGGTCGGACGGCGGAGGCGCGGCAGCCAGCGTGAAGACGCCGTGATCGAAACGCACCAGCAGGTCCTGGCTGTTGATGGTGACGGTGCCCGCGAGGCCCGCTCCGGGCCCGGGGGCGGCGGCCGCGCCGCTGGGGCCCTGCTGGGGACGGCCGGCCGGGCTCGCGCCCGCGCTGGGCCCGACCTCCCGCCGCCCGGGCGCCTCGGCCGCGGCGCCGCGCGCCACTTCCAGCAGCACCACGAAGGAGTCGCTGCCATCCTCGGGGGGCGGGGGACTCGGCCCCGGGCCCTCCGACGCCGCCCGGGCCTCCCCGCACAGCGGCCCCGGCCCGCCATCTTCAGGGCCCCGCAGCAGCAGCAGACGGCGGCGCGCGGGGCCAGGGCTGGGCGGCGGCCCCGGGCCTCGGCGGAGCCGGCCGGGACCGCCGGCGCCGCCGCCATGTTGGGCTCCGCGCACGGTCGGGGCGGCGAGCAGCTTCGGGAGGTCCATCTTGGGCCCAGCCGCGGCGTCGCAGCCGCCGCCTCGGAGGAAGCGCGGTCCGCCCCGCCCAGCCGTGCGCGACGCCGTGCGGCCGCCGCGGCGGATCGGCGCCAAAGCCCGGCGCGGAGCACGGCCGGAGTCCGGCCTGGAGCTGCGCGTGCGCGTGAGCCGCGGGGCGCTGCGCGAGGCCTGCGGGTCTCTGGGTGGTCAGCGCGGGGCCCGCGGGGCCTGCTGGCCGCCGAGCCTCGGGGGCTTTGGCCGGCCCCGACCTCGCGAGCTGCGGTCCGTCTCCCTCCGTGGGGAACGACGCTTGCCCCTGACTTAACAGTACTGGCTTTCCACTGGGTAGTGGATTAGTAATAGCAGCCAACTATCTTCACACTCACAAGGGTGAGGAAGCTGAGGCACTGACGGTTCGAGTCCCTTGCCCGAGATCACAGCCAGGTACTGGGAGAGTCAGGGTTCCGGCACCAGGCTGGGCTCACTGGACTGGAAACCGCCCCGCTGGCTCTGGCTCCTGGCACACAGACGTTGTGAGCAGTGCCCGCAGATCCTTTCCCCCTGGACGGGACCCCCGCCTACACTCTGCATTTCCTACTAAACTCCCTAAAGCCTTACACCTCCGCAGCCCTTACTCCATTGTTGCCTGAACTCCCCCACCCCACCCCTCAACCCGGATTCAGTCTGCTCTCCTGACCCAAACCCCTACTTCACGACTAGCTTCCTAGCAAAATAACGCTGCATCCGCCATGCCCTCCACCCAGTCTAGTACTCCATAGGGCATAGCTGTGTACTCATTTGGTGCACCCCATTGCTCTTATGCGTAGCTGGTCTCCCCTGCATTTGTCACCACTGTACCCCTCACTCTACAATCCCATTGCCCCCCCCCATCCTTATCACAGTTCCTCCAACAGGCCAAGCCAGTTCCACCCACAGAGACTGCACAGCTGGTCTCTGATTCCTCTAGGAAGAGTGGCCTTCTGATCACGTACACCCTCACCCAGCTTATTTTCCGCCTCCTCTCTGATTTGTGTCCCCTTATAGCTCTCAAGTGCAGTTTTTTTTTATTTGCCCTTTTTGTGGCTAATTCATGGTCTATATCCGCCTGTAGAATGTAGACTCCTTTAGGGCAGGAACTGTGTCAGTCACATTCAAGCTGTATGTCCAGAGGCTAACAGCGAAAATTCTCAGTTAAATGTTTATTGATGAGTGCCTTATTATTAAAAGTACTTTATTTTTTTTTAATGTCTATTTATATTAGAGAGAGAGTGTGTGTGAGCCAGGTAGGGGCAGAGAGAGAGGGAGACACAGAATTCCAAGCAGGCTCCAGGCTCTGAGCTGTCAGCACAGAGCCTGATGCTGAGCTCACGGACCCGGAGGTCATGACCTGAGCCAAAGTTGGATACTTCACCGACTGAGCCACTCGGGCACCCCAAAAATATTTTAAAAATAAGGTACATAAATAATATTGAAAAGAATAGGACAGGGGTGCCTGAGTGGCTCAGTTGGTAAAGCGTCCGACTTCAATTCAGGTCATGATCTCATGGTGCCTGAGTTCTAGCCCCACGTCTGGCTCTGTGCTGACAGCTCAGAGCCTGGAGCCTGCATCAGATTCTGTGCCTCTGTCTCTCTGCCCCTCCCCCACTCACACTTTGTCTCTTTCTGTCTCTCAAAAATGAATAAACGTTAAAAAAAATTTTTAAAGAATAGGAAACACTATATATATATATATATATATATATATATGTATATAATTTATGTCCGCAAATACATTGTTCCCAGGCCATTCCATGGAGGAAAGAATAATCTTTTCAAAAACAAATGGTTCTGGGACAACTGGATATCTACATAGGAAAGAATGAATTTGGACCCGTACTTCCCACCAGACACAAAAAGTAACTCAAAATGGATCAAAGACCTAAATGTAAGAACAAGAACTACTAGAAGACAACAGTATATTTGTGTGACCTTGGATTAGGGGATGGTTTCCTCTAGATGTGAAACTAAAACACAAGTAATGAAAGAAACAAATTTGGCCTCGTCAAAACCAAGAACTCTTTTACCTCAAAGAACACCAAAAAGAAAGTGAAAAGACAACCCACAGAATGGAAGAAAAATTTGCAAATCCTGTATCTGATCAGCAACTACTACCCAGAATATAGTTTTAAAAACTCATGACCCGACAGCAAAAAGACAACCCAACTTAAAAACAAAGGATTTGAATAGATATCTCTCCAGAGATGTACAAATGGCCAATAAGCACACAAAAAGATGCTTGATATCATTACTCATTAGGGAAATGTAAATCAAAACCGCAAGGATATAACATTTCTTCTCTATAACAGCTATAATTTTTTAAAGTGAAAAAGAACAAGTGTGAGAATGGCAGAAAAATTGGAACCCTCATAACATTTCTGGTGGGAATGTAATATGGTGAAGCCAGTGTGCAAGTAAGCTTGGCAGCTCCTCAAAAGTTAGATATAGAATTTCCCTATCACCCAGCAATTCCATTCCTAGGCATATACCCAAGAGAAATGACGTAGGCTACAAGAGTGAACCTTGAAGACATGCTAAGGGGAGAAAGCCAGACACGAAACCACATGCTGTAAGATTCCACTCATGTGTAGAAAAGGTAAATCCATGGAGTCAGAAAGTAGATTAGTGGTTGCCAGGGGATGGACAGTAAAAGGAAATTGGGACTAACTGCTAATAGCTATGGAATTTCTTTTTGGGGTGATGGAAATGCCCTGGAATTAGACATCGGTGATGGGTACGCAACACAGTTGAGTATACTGAAAACCACTGACTTGTACGTTTTAAAACAGTAACTTTTGCATTCTGTATGACTCTGCTAAAAATATATTGGTAGGAAAAGTCAATGCACAACATTGTTTAGAAGGATCCTGTTTGTATACGGAGGGAGAAACGATGTGTATGTTCACATATTTGCACATCCTTAGAACATTTCTAGAAAGATACTCAAGACACTGCCAGTACTTGCGACTGCTTCTAAAGAGAGGTGGGGAAAGAGGAGTACCTTCCCTTAGTACTTCTCTCCTGTTGGCATGACTTGCTTTTGTTTTAGATCATGAATGGATTTTTTTGTTTTTGTTGTTTCGTATTAATTCCAGCATAACAAACATACAGTGTTATATTAATTTCAAGTGTACAATATAGAGGTTTAACAATTCTGTACATTATTCAGTGTTTCATCACAGTAAGTGCACTCTTAATCCCCTTCACCTATTTCACCCACACCCCACCCCCTCCCCTCTGGCAGTTTGTTCTTTAAGAGTCTAGTTTCTTGTCTCTTTCTTGGTTCATTTCTTTTGTTTCTTAAATTCCACATATGAGTGAGATCATGGTATTTGTCTTTCTCTGACTTATGTAGCTTAGCATTATACTCCCTAACTCCATCCACATTGTTGCTAATGGCAAGATCTCATTCTTTTTTAATGGCTGAATAATATTCCATTGTATCTTTACACCACTTCTTCTTTATCCATTCATCGGTGGATGGACGCTTGGGCTGCTTCCATATCTTGGCAATTGTAAATAATGCTGCATAAACATAGGGGTGCATGTATCCCTCTGGATCAGTGTTTTTGTGTTCTTTGGGTGAATACTCAATAGTGCGATTGCTAGATCTACAGTTCTATTTTTAACTCTTTGAAGAACCTCCACACTGTTTTCCACAGTGACTGTACCAGTTTGCATTCCCACCAACAGTGCATGAGAGTTCCTTTTTCTCCACATCCTCGCCAACACCTGTTGTTTCTTGCATTGTTAATTTTAGCCATTCTGACAAGTGTGAGGCGATATCTCATTTTTTTGATTTGCATTTCCCTGACAAATGAGTGGTGGTGAGCATCTTTTCATGTGTTGGCTGGCCATCTGGATGTCTTCTATGGAGAAATGTCTGTTCACGTCTTCTGCCCATTTTTTAATTGGATTATTTGTTTTCTGGGTGGTGAGTTGTATAAATTCTTTATATATTGTGGATACTAACCCTTTATCAGGTATGTCATTTACAAATATCTTCTCCCATTCCATAGGTTGCCTTTTGGTTTTGTTGATTGTTTCCTTGCCTGTGCAGAAGCTTTTTTTATTTTGATGTAGTCCCAATAGTTTAATTTTGCTTTTGTTCCCCTTTTCTCAGGAGACATATCTAGAAAAATGTTGCTGTGGTCAGTGTCAGAGAAATTACTGCCTGTGCTCTCTCCTAGGATTTTTATGGTTTCAAGTCTCACATTTAGGTCTTTAATCCATTTTGAATTTATTTTTGTGTAAGGTGTAAGAAAGTGGTCCAGTTTCATTTTTTTGCCTGTTGCTATCCAGTTTTTCCAACACCATATGTTAAGAAAGTGGTCCAGTTTCATTCTTTTGCGTGTTGCTCTCCAGTTTTTCCAACACCATATGTTAAAGAGACTGTCTTTTTCCCATTGGGTATTCCTGCCTTCTTTGTCGAAGTTCATTGACCATGTAATCATGGGTTTATTTCTGGGCTCTCTATTCTGTTCCATTGACCTATGTGTCTATTTTTGCCAGTACCTTACTATTTTGATGACTGGTGCTTTGTAGTAGATCTTGAAATTTGGGATTGTGGTACCTCCAGTTTTGTTTTGTTTTGTTTCAAGATTGCTTTGGCTACTTGAGGTCTTTTGTGGCTCCATACAAATTTTAGAATTATTTGTTCTAATTCTGTGAACTAGATTGATATTTTGAAAAGGATTGCATTAAATCTATAGATTGCTTTGGATAGCATGGACATATTAAAAATATTTATTCTCCCAATCCATGAGCATGAAATGTCTTTCCATTTCTTTATGTCATTTTCAGTTTCTTTCACCAATGTGTGTAGTTTTCAGAGTACAGGTCTTTCACCTCCATGGTTAAGTTTATTCCCAGGTATTTTGTTATTTTTGGTGCAATTGTAAGTGGAATTGTTGTCTTAATTTCTCTTTCTGCTACTTCCTTATTAATGCAACAGAGTTCTGTGCATTCATTTTGTATCTTGTGACCTCACTAAATTCTAGTAGTTTTTTCAGGGAGTCTTTGGGGTTTCCTATATATAGTATCGTGTCATCTGCAAATAGTGAGTTTTACTTCTTCCTTACCGATTTGGATGTGTTTTATTTCTTTTTGTTGTCTGATTGATGTGGCTAGGACTCCCAGTGCTATGTTGAATAAAAGTGATGAGAGTGTATGTCCTGGTCTTATTCCTGACCCGAGGGGAAAAGCTCTCTGTTTTTCCCCACTGAGTATGATGTTTTTCACATAAGGCCTTTATTGTGTTGAGGTATATTCCCTCTAAATCTATTTGTTGAGGGTTTTTATCATGAGTAGGTGCTGTACTTTGTCAAATGCTTTTTCTGCATGTATCAAAATGATCATGTGGTTTCTATCCTTACTCTTGTTCATGTGATGTGTCATGTTGATTGGTTTGCAAATATTGAACCACCCTTGCATCCCAGGAATAAATCCCACTTGATTGTGGTGAATCATTTTCTTTTTTTTTTTATTTTTTCTGAAAGTTTATTTATTTTTATAGGAGAGAGACACAGAGTGTGAGCAAGGGAGGAGCAGAGAGAAAGGGAGACACAGAATCCAAAGCAGGCTCCAGGCTCCGAGGTGTCAGCACAGAGCCCCACGCGGGTCTTGAACTCACAAACCGTGAGATCGTGACCCAATCCAAAGTCGGGCGCTTAACTGACTGAGCCACCAAGGCGCCCTTGGTGAATCATTTTCTTAATGTGTTGTTTGCTTCAGTTTGCTAATATTTTGTTGAGAATTTTTGTGTCTATGCTCATCAGAGATATTGCTAACTACAGAGTTCTCGAGATCATGAGCAATTTTTATAATTAAGAAACTTTTTCCACTATGGAAAACGGTATGGCAGATCTTCAAAAAACTGATCATGGAATTACCATATGACCCAACAATCCCACTTCTGGGTAGATACCCAAAAGAACCGAATGCAGGGACTCAGACAGATATTCACACAGCCATGCACGTAGAAGCATTATTCTAGCACCCAAGAGTTGGAAGCAGTCCAAGTGCCCACAGATGGATAAATGGCTAAACAAAATGTGGTTTATGGATACAGTGGAATATTCTTCAGTCCTCAAAAGGAAGGAAATTTTGAACATGTCACAACATGGATGAACCTTGAGGACATTGTGCTGCATAAAATAAGCCGGTCACAAAAAAAGGATAAACCGTGTATAATAATACATGGTTTTATATGAGGACCATTTATATGAGGACCATTTAGGGGCACCTGGGTGGCTCAGTCGGTTAAGCGGCCGACTTCGGCTCAGGTCATGATCTTACAGTCCATGAGTTCGAGCCCCGCGTCGGGCTCTGTGCTGACAGCTCAGAGCCTGGAGCCTGTTTCCGATTCTGTGTCTCCTTCTCTCTGACCCTCCCCCATTCATGCTCTGTCTCTGTCTCAAAAATAAATAAACGTTAAAAAATAAATAAATAAATAAATAAATAAATAAATAAATGAGGACCATTTATATGAGGTCCCTAGACCTGTACAATTCAGAGACAGAAAGTAGGGTGGTGGCTATAGGGGCTGAGGTGGGGGGAGGGGGAGTCAGGACTTAATGGATATGGAGTTTCAGTCTGGGAAGATGAAAACATTCTGGAGCTGGATGGTGGGTGCCGGCTGCGCAACAGAGTGAGTGCTTCATGCCCCTGAACTGCACTCTTAGAAATGGTCAAAATGGTAAATTTTATGTGACATATATTTTCCTACAATAAAAGAGAATTTAAAAAATTTTTCAAGTTTCATTTATTTATTTGGAGGTAGAAAGAGAGAGTGAGTAAGGAGGGTCAGAACAAGAGGGAGAGACAGAATCCCAAGCAGGCTCTGGATCATCAGCGTAAAGCCCGATGGGGGGCTCAAACTCACGAACCACAAGATCATGACCGTAGCTGAGATCAAAAGTCAGATACCTCATCGAGTAAGCCACCCAGGCGCCCCGAAAATTTAAAAATTTTTAATAAAACACATTTGGTGGGAATATGGATGCATTCCTCTTTTGGATTGTTCAGCTTTTAAGAGATACTTTGGGTATTTTTCATAACGCTTTTAAATGGGTGAAATCAGCCTTATTTAACATTTGGTAAGGATTCATCTCACCCTTCCTACTGCCCTAGGTTCTCCATCGCAGCGAGTAATAGGGCTTACAGTGAAGAGCGGGTGTGCTAACTCATGAGCTGGGCTGGAATAGTTGTTGTTCCTCAGACAGAGAGGAACTCTCCAAGCATGTGTGTGTAGGAAGTGGTTTGGGGACAGCCAGGGGAGGAGACATGACACACAAGTGCTTGTCCTATTTGTTTGCATCTGGGGAGAAATCCCACCAGCCCAGATTTTGCTGGGCACCCAGCACTACAGCCAGGGCACAGGGGTGCCAGAATACCTAGCTCCGGGGGTCCCAAACAGACCAGGTTGAGCCACCTGCCACCGGCAAAATCCAGAGGCAGAGACACCCATGTAGGGAAACAGGAAAGGAATTTATTTCAGGCAGGCCAACACCAGGAAGACAGCAGACTAGTGTCTCACAGTCTCCAAAGTGCCAAAAATACTTCTAGGTTTATATAAGGAAAACGTGGGGCAAATGTGGGTGGGTACAAGCAGGTGAGCAGTGAGGGTCATATCACGGGGGGGGGGGGTCTTGTTGGCTCAGGGCAGTGCTTCTTGCTTGAGGAGGTAGTTTCCTTCCCACTGGGGATGCTTTGCCCGAAGAGTCTTTTTCCTGAATTAAATAGCAAAGAACTGAATCAATTAGAACGTACAGACTGAGGGGCACCGGAGGGGCTCAGTCGGTTAAGCGTCCGGCTCAGGTCATGATCTCGTGGCTCGTGGGTTCGAGCCCCGAATAGGGCTCTGTGCTGACAGCTCAGAGCCTGGAACCTGCTTCGTATTCTGTGTCTCCCTCTCTCTGTCCCTCCTCTGCTTGCGCTTTGTCTCTCTCAAAAATATAAACATTAAAAAAAAAAAAATGTACAGACGAAGATCAAAATGGAGGGAACTGAAACGCCCTTTCAGCACTCGGATGGCATCGCTGTGGGCTTTGAATTGCCAACGTCGATGTGCAGGGCATCGAAAGTTATGGCAGGAGTAGGACGGGCTGAGGTTGGGAGTTCGAATGTGCATTTTTTTCCCCCAGCACCACTGAGCAGGGAAACTAAAGGGAGACCATGAAAACTGTTTTTTTTGTTCCTTTTCCCACTTCCGTTCTTGCTCGGGTCTATTCCCCTGCCTTATACATGCCTTATAGGACAGATGATATATGTCCTTCTTGTAAAAAGTCAAGGACTTAATGATTTCTTTGGGGTCTTCCAGCATAGTAGAGAACATCTAAGGAGGGACCAGGTGGGGTCATTATGAATATCTTGGAAGATTCCACTGACTCACCAAGACCCCTGGCTCCTGGGTATAGGTGACTTACAGAGGACACCTACACACTCCTCTTTGTTCCTGTATGCCTGCGAAAACACAGGCACTTGACTATAATTCTCAGTAAAAAGCCCAGACTCCAAGCAAAGATGAGACTCACTCTTTTTTCCATTCCGAGTTTCCCAGGTGCTCTGCCTGAATCTGCACTCTCTCTAGGTCTGCAATAAATTCTGCTCTCACTTCATCTCAGTGCATTTGGTTTCTATTCTGCGCGAAGCCAAGGGCCCCCTTGACAGGTCCTGTGAGACCCCCCTCTCCATCCTTGGCCCCATCCAGCCTGCAACACCACCAAGCAGTTACCCCAATTCTGGTACTATCTACCTGGATATAGTGTCAGACGGCATAGGTTATGGGCTCAGGCCTAAAAAGACTGCCCCCCCCCACACCTGCCCCCTTGTCCCTTTCCCCCCTTGTCACCTGTGCTTCTGAGGGGCTGGAAATAGACTGGAGGTTCCCATGACCCCGTACTTGGGTTTGATACATGTGCTAGAGTGGCTCACAGAACCGAGGAACATGTTACTTACCAGCTTACCAGTTTTTTATAAAAGGACAGAACTCTCTGCGTGCCATTCTCCCCAAATCTCCACGTGCTCCCCAACCCAGGAGCTCTCCTGGCCCCGTCCTTTAGGGCTTTTACAGAGCCTTCAATACTCAGGCACGATTGATTAAATCATGGGCCGTTAATGATGGATTCAATCTCTAGCCCTGCCCCACTCTCCAGAGGTCAGGGGGTGGGACTGAAAGTTCCAAGCCTCTAATCACTCCCTTGATTCCCCAGGCAACCAGCCCTCCAGCTTTAGGTGTTCCCCAAAAGTCACCTCATTAACATAAACTCACGTGTGCTAGAAAGGAGTTTAACACTATAAAAACACTTTTTTAAAGAAACTTTTAACGTGTATTTATTTTTGACAGAGACAGAGCGCGCGCACTAGAGAGAGAGAGAGAGAGAGAGAGAGAGAGAGGGACACGCAGAATGCGAAGCAGGCTCCAAGCTGTCAGCACAGAGCCCCACGCGGGGCTCGAACTCATGAACCTCATGAGATCATGACCTGAGCCAAAGTCCAACGCTTAACCCACCGAGCCACCCAGGCACTCTTAGAATATAAAAACACCTTGATCACTCTTATTAGGAAATTCTAAGGGTTTTAGGAGCTCTGTGCCAGAAATGGGAATGAAGATCAAACATATATTTTTTATTATAAATCAAAATACCAGAGTAGGAGGAAACCTCTCCATCAGGGTTGCCTGTGATGGTTAATTTTACACGTTAATTTTAGTGGGCCATATTAAACATTGTTTCCGGGTGCGTCTCTGAGAGTGCTCCCAGACAGGATTAGCATTTAAATGGATGGCTCTTCTGCAAATAGGTGGGCATTTGCAATCTGTGGAGGCGGAGGAAGAGGAATTTCCTCTTTTCCTGTCTCGGACACCTCATCTCATCTCCTGCTCTTTTTTTTTTTCTTAATTTTTTTTTTAGTGTTTATTTATTTTTGAGAGACAGAGAGACAGAGCACAGACGGGGGGCGAGCAGAGAGAGGGGGAGACGCAGAATCCAAAGCAGGCTCCAGACTCTGAGCTGTCAGCACAGCTGGAACCCACGAACTGTGAGATCATGACCTGGGCAGAAGTCGGGCGCTTAACCGACTGAGCCACCCAGGCGCCCCTCATCTTGTTCTGGGATTTACACCATTACTCCCCTGGTCCTCAGGCCTTCATAGTTGAACTGAATTACGCCTCTGGCTTTCCTGGGCCTCCAGCTTACAGTTCCAAGGGACTGCCATGATATACATAGCAAAAATATGTATCTATAGACATCTATAGATGTGCAGATACATCTCCTACTGGTTCTGTTTATCTAGAGGACAATTGTACACAGATCAAACCCCAACAGAGACCCTGCAGGTGATCCACAGTGGGAAGCAGGCAGTGTAAGAAACTGGCATCACCAAGCCCAAGAAGGAACAGCCACAGTTGGCCTCACCATTGGAGGGCAGTAAGGATTGGTAGGGACTGGGGCAAATTGGAAAAAACAGCCCAGCCCCAAGGAGCCTCCAGCTGCTTGCTGATACAGAGGTGGGAGGGCGCAGTGTCACCTGATCTCTTGATTTCTTTACGTAATCGGAAAATCCGGATATTTAAGCCAAAGCGTCCAACTTGTAAAAACTGGTGACAAAGTCAAACATTTTTTAAACGGGCACGCCAAACAAAATGCAAAAGCAGGTCAAGTCTGGCCCCCTGCCCTCACTGTAGGAACCTACTGCATAGTTTGGGACAGGAGAGCTCATCTCAGCCCCTGGCTGTCAGTAGAACGTGCAGCTCTTGATCTTGGGGTCCTAAGTTTGAGTCCTGCGTTTGGGGAGTGAGAGTTTAGTTGAAAAAGGAGAGCACATCACTCCGGTGAGCCCTCCTGGACTGGCCTGGGCAGGCCAGCAAGGGAAGCATCTGGTTCCCAGGGAGTTCCAGGTTCAGAGAGGACAGAGGCTACCCAGGAGAGACCCTGACACGTTCACAACCTTGGATTTTCAAGGCAACTGAAGCCAATGCCGGTCATGGCCAACTGGTTTCTGTTTTCATCATTTTGATGAAAACATTTCTCAGTAGACCACACATCTCTGCTTTCTTAAAAATAACACTGAACTGGAGACGGAATCCCTTTAAAATATGGACTTCCTGTGTCTGCCTGAGACACCACCTAACAAGCCACGTGTTCCATCCTCTCTGTGGAATCTAGATGAGGTGTCTCTCGATCGGATGGGGGCCCCCGGAATGTGGGGTGACGATCGAGTGGAAGCGGGGGGTGCAGGAAGTGAAAGAATTCATCTGAGGCAGAACAAAGGGGCTGGAAGTTTATAGAATACACTGAAGGGAGCAGCGAGCAGGACCGAAGAGAGGCTATCTGCAAGAATGTGGTGGGTGGGGGTTGCTTTTAAAGGGGGACGATTGGGGCGTGTGGGTGGCTCAGTCGGTTAAGTGTCCAACTCTTGATTTCAGTTCTGGTCATGTATGATCTCACAGTTTGTGAGATGGAGCCCCACATCGGGCTCTGTGCTGACAGTGGGGAGCCTGCTTGGGATTCTTTTTTTTTTTTTTTTTATAACTTGTCTTATTTTTTATTTTTTTTAATTTACATCCAAATTAGTTAGCATCTAGTGCAACAGTGATTTCAGGAGTAGATTCCTTAGTGCCCCTTACCCATTTAGCCCATCCCTCCTCCCACATCCCCTCCAGTAACCCTCTGTTTGTTCTCCATATTTATGAGTCTCTTATGCTTTGTCCTCCTCCCTGTTTTTATATTATTTTTGTTTCCCTTCCCTTATGTTCATCTGTTTTGTCTCTTAAAGTTCTCATATGAGTGAAATCATATGATATTTGTCTTTCTTTAATTTCACTTAGCATAATACCCTCCAGTTCCATCCACATAGTTGCACACGGCAGGATTTCATTCTTTTTGATTGCCGACTGATACTCCATTGTGTATATATACCACATCTTCTTTATCCATTCAGCCGTCGATGGACATTTGGGCTCTTTCCATACTTTGGCTGTTGTTGATCGTGCTGCTATAAACATGGGGATGCATGTGTCCCTTCGAAACAGCACACCTGTATCCCTTGGATAAATGCCTAGTAGTGCCATTGCTGGGTCATAGCATAGTTCTATTTTTAGTTTTTTGAGGAACCTCCATACTGTTTTCCAGAGTGGCTGCACCAGCTTGCATTCCCAGCCTGCTTGGGATTCTTTCTCTCCTCTCTCTCTGCCCCTCCCCTGCTTGTGTGCACTCTCTGTCGCCCTCAAAATAAATAAATAAACATTTTTTTTTAAATTAAGGGGGAAGATTGAGAGGTATGGTGACGTATCGAATTCTCCCCTTTTGTGGTAACCATGCCTTGGTTGTATGTAGCCCTTTGGCCAGTTAGGGATGAAGGATATTTAGAGGCGGGTCGCCTGATGGGCTTTTTCTACCTTCCATTGTTCAAAGTGGCCTCTGCACACTCCATGGTTACCAAGGCTGTGGTCGGCTGCCCCAGCTCCGTGCGGAGCCCCGTGATGGCCCCACTCTGAATGTTAGTCATGCCTTCTTCCTGCTGGTGGAGGGCTGACGTACCGCCCCCCCGGGAAGTAGCCTGCTTCCTGGCCTGGCTTGGAATGGAGCCAAGAGGCTCGTGGCTAGAAGCCCCCTGAGCCGTGGCCCAAAGCTGGCCATTGAGCCCTGCCTGCCTCTCCTTAATAAGGGAAGGTGCTGGGGGTCCCTGGCTGGCTCAACCAGTAAAGCGCACAACTCCTGATCTCGGGGTTATGAGTTCAGGTCCCGCACTGAGGATGTAGCCTACTTTAAAAATAAAATAAGGGAAGACACGGGATGGGAAAAGGTCTTGGTCTTAACATGGAACACGGCCTTTGTTTCTCCCTAGGAACAGGGAAGGGGCACGCCGATACATGCACCAGAGCGCTCTCCATGGAGACTTGTTGACAGACCCTATGAGGATTTAGAAGTGAGCTTGCTGCATAGAACAGAAGCCCTCCTGGGATGGCTTTAACAGGTGAGGACTGTGGAGTCTGGATGAGGGCCAGTGGGGCTGGGACAGCAGCTCTACTGCCACCAGGAGCCCAGGGAACCTCTGCCTTTCCATGAACGTCCTCCATGCAGGGTTGCTGTGCCTCCAGGCGTCACAGTGGAGGTTCTCATGGGGGAGGAGGGGAGAGGGCCAAAAGCAATCCAGCCTCATCTGACCACTTTTATTCCGACTTTCTCAGGAGTCCTACCCTGTAGACTTCCACATCATCTCAGGGCCAATAGTCCCTCCTGATTGCAAAGCAGTCTTGAAAATCAACTATTTTTTCATATATATACTGTTGCCCAGACCAAATTGGGGTTTTGTTAGTAAGGGGAAAGGAGAACATGGCCCCTAGGGAGGAGACAAACAGTGCCGAGTGGCTGAAGACTCAGACCCCAGCTAGACTGGCCTCCTTGTTGCAAGCATAGAGGGGGAGGGGTGTCAGGTTTTCTTTGGCTCCTTAGACACCTGTCCCCCAATGTCCTTCTCAATTGTCTGTTTAGGGTGGGTGTTTGTCATGAGCTCCAGGGGCTGAGCTAAGGTTAGGAACTAATGAGAATGAAGTGCATAGCCAAAGCTGCCTTGCTTTGCACAGTGAGGTCATGGCCAGGGAGAGGTCTCCTGGCCTGGACAGCCAGCCAACGTGGTGGGGCTGCCCTCTGCCTGACTTCCTGTGTGGCCCTGGATGTTCCCAGGGAAGGGGGGAGGTCCCAATATCAGTCAATGGGGTGGGAAGTGTGGAAGAAGACAGGCAGGAAATTCACCCCTCCTCTTGCCTCTTTTTTATAACCCGGGGGAGAATAGAGCAGAACCATGGTCACCCCTTGACCGTGATGCAGGTGTTACCACTCTGTGTTAGCTTAGAAAACTGGGCTCTGAGAGCCCAAGGCCCCTGAGGTCCTGACAGGCAGGGTTAGGAGAAAGCTAAGGACTGCCTGCCACCCCCTCCCCATCCACCTCTTAATTTAGGAGAAATTTTTATTTTATAAAAGAAATGCACCCACAGGTTGGGGCTCCAGAAAGCAAGTTTGGCCTTCTCCGTTAAATAAGCATAAATTACATACATCAAAGTTTTATCAGACTCTTGGCATTTCATTTCTAAAGCCTAGTTAATTACAAAGGAAATGGGGAGTCTTGTCAAATCACTGTGTGCTACACCTGAAACTAATGTAAGATTGTGTGTCAACTAAGGGACGCCTGGCTGGCTCAGTCGGTTAAGCGCCCGACTTCGGCTCAGGTCACGATCTCACAGTCTGTGAGTTTGAGCCCCGCGTCGGGCTCTGTGCTGACCACTAAGAGCCTGGAGCCTGCTTCGGATTCTGTGTCTCCCTCTCTCTCTGACCCTCTCCTGCTCGTGCTCTCTCTCCCAAAAATAACACACACACACACACACACACACACACACAGATTGTGTGTCAACTCTCCTTCGATTAAACAAAAAGGGAAGGGGACATCTACAACCTACTGGTTGTAAGGCAGGGAAGCAGTACCCCCCCCCCCACCCCAACCCCATCTCCCAGACCCGGTCCCACAAGAGGTTGATGCCATGGTCTGCCCTGCATTGGAGGGAGGAGCCAGAGTCCTCTCCCCAGAGGGGCTTGTTCTGAGTAAGGCAAAGGGTTTGGCCTGGGTCCCATTGTGTGAACCAAATAAGAAAGTATCCTCCCCCCAGCATGCTCTCAGTGGCATCAGAGGGCAGTGCTCTCTTTGGGGGTCTTTCTCCTCCCTCTCTCCTACCCCCAACCCAGTACTACCTTGTGTCTTCCTCTTGGTCTCAGCTCAAGGGGCTAAGGGATCATGGGGAAAGCCACTCACACCCACAGCCTGCGGCACCCCAGAGGATGCGGACATCAGACAACTGGAGTCAAGGAGGCAAGGGGAGGGGGTCCTAAAAGTAGGGGAAACCTTAAAAAGAGCAGAGCCTACTTCAAAAGGAAGGCCTGGAAAAGCATGGCCACATAATCCCCTTTGCCTGGGCACTCTGCCTCTGAGCCTGGGTTATGGACCCAGCCATTACTGAGATCAGAGATCTGAGCGGGGGGTGGGGGGTGTGTAAGAACACAGCTTCAGGCCCAACAGGGCTCCTGCAGGACACATGGCCCCAAACGTGGCTCTCTGGAGCCACCAACTCCCCTCAGGAGTGACTGTGCTGCATTTTCCTGTGCCCCACGCTGTGTGAGACATCAGAAACACCCTCCTCTCTCCTTTTTTCCCCCCACAAAGTACCACTTACCTTTTAGGGCCAAGTCTTGCCTGCCCCTATCCCACTAGCCCGTGTCCTCCTTGCCCATGACACCTTACACGGCTTCTAGTTAATCCTTTATTTCCCTGTTTTCCTTCCCGGACCCTCCAAGCCCCAGGCCTGGCCGTGCTCCTTGGGTCCCACAGCTGGGGGCACTGAGGTGAAGAATGTACATCACAGACACCCAGACGGGCCAGCAGATGGAAGGACAGCTGTGTGGATGGATGGACAGGAGGCAGCATGATTCGTAAAACAGGACAAAGGAAATGCTGCCCCCTTGTCAGGAGAAGGACCGGCAGGGGCTTTGAAGGGACTTGTTGGTGCCCAGTATCCATGGCATGCACGCCCTCCAAAAGCTCCTGGAGTCCAGGCTCCTCTGTGGCAGGCTAGGGGATTTAGCCCTGGACAAGGGTGGTTGCCCCCTGCTCAGGGTTCCCAGCAGTCAGGGACAAATGGCCCCATCTCTCCTGGCTTGGCTGGCTCATCCGTAAAATGGGGGTGGTAGTGGCACATCCCCAGATGAGGGCTTGTGTGTGAAATTCCTACCCCAGGAGACAAAGGGGTGTGCTGAAAGGTGCAGTGTGGCTGTGAGGGTGAGGACAGGGACTAAGTGGGCGAGGGGACCGCAGCCGGCTCCTGGGCTCCCCTCACAGCCGCAGGGCCTGCTGGAGCATGTGCTCATCTGCCACCTCCTGTGGGAGTGTCACCATCAAGCCCTTGTTGTCCTGCATCGTCTGGCAGATGATCTCGTAGGCCTTTCGGTTCCCAGACCAGCAGCGCCGAGCCACCTGCAGCGTGGGGACAGATGGGGCGGCTGCTGGTGCCAGCACCGGGTCCCCGGCAAGGCATTCCGGACACACCGAGGGCGGGCTGCAGATCCTGACCGTCTCCCATTTGAGGGACCCTCTGTGCTATGTGTGATGCACCTGCCCTATCTGTACCTCTGGCTCAGCCACCTTCTCTCTTGGCTGGATGACTCACTTAGCTGCCTCTCCGATCTGAAACTGGCCATCCTTCGACCCAGCCTACTCCATGTCCAAAAAAGAGCTCGCCTTCACGCAGGGGCAGCAGGCCAGGTATCGGGGAATCACCCTCCACACCCTCCTCCCTCCACCCCATCTTCAGAGAATCTGCATGCATCTCAGCTCTGCCTTAAAGTCTCTCTCCAGTCTTCTTCCTTCTCTTCCCCCTCAGTCCTCAGGGCTCCCCCCGCCTCCCTGCTGTCATATTTGCCACCCCCCATCTTCATGCCCCCCTCACCTCCTCCATCCCTCCCCTCACTGCCTCACGGCCCTCAGGAGAAGTCCGCCGCCTCCTCTGGGAGCTCCCTGGGAGTCAGCCCCTCCAGGGATCCCCCCCCCCACTCTTACGCTCACTCTCTCACCCGACATCCACCCACTCACTCAGCACCCCTCCCCATCATCGCCTGACCTCCCATTTGGGCCCATCACCCCTTCTCGCCACGTGTGATGTGGTCACAGAGAGGGAGGGAGTCCCCGCAGGATCACACACACATGCACACACAGAGAAGACTGCATCTCTGCACACAGGTGATAGCAGGTGATCTCTGCCTTCAGAGATGTGGAAAGAAAATGCTTTAAAAGGAGGCCCTCAGCCCCAGAAGTTGGGGGTGCTCTCACTGGGAGGGAAGGACCGGGACTCCTTGTGCACACAGATGCTGAAGCTGGACTGGAGGAGTAAGGCCAGAGGCAGGGAGACACAAAGGGGACTCGGAAACAGCCCAGAAGGATACACAGAGGGACCCCGGTCGCTGGAGAGGAGAGACACTAATGTGCAGGTGTGGTGTGACTGTTTTCTGGGGAGGAAGGGAGCAGAACTCTCTCTCAGGTCTGCAGTCTGGGGAGGCAGAGCCCCCCATTGGAGACAAGGCCAGCGGAAAGGCCTGGGGTGTGACTTACCCCATTGGACACGTCCCAGCTGAGCATCATCCTGGCCTTCTGCTCAGCCTCCTGGGTCCCATCCAGCACGAGGCCAAATCCTCCATTGATCACTTCACCCCTGCAAGAGGCAAAGGGGTTTCCAGGTCACTCTCCAGGCCTGCCCCTGCTTGGAGCCAACAGAAGAACACGCACATTTGGGGACACTTTGGAAGCCTCGGCTCACAGAGGTAGTGTGTCAAGCACCTGCAGCCTGGAGCCCACGCCCTGTCCACAGCCTAGGGGACGCTGGGGTCGCTGGGCTCTGTGCTGCCCACCTGCACCTCTGGGCTTTACCCATCCCCCACACCCCCCTTCAGGATCCTCTCCTGTGTCACCTCCTGGAGGTGACCTCTTCCTCTGTGGTTCTAAGTGTATCTTATAAAGACACGCTTCCTTGAGGGTCTCTTGTGTTGCTCAATTCAACTGTCATTCTTCCCGATTTCCCTTTATGCTCTTTATTTTTCTTGCCTCTTCTTTCTGCTTGCTTACAGTGTATTTTGGGGTCCTGATAACTTGATCTGAAGGCTGAGTTCCTTTATTTCCCATATATCTTGTTTTCCAACGAACAGATTTCTCTGAGCACTGTTTGGACCCCCTCCTGTCACAGATCTGATACGTTCATGTGCTCATTATCGTGTCTTCCCAGTGACACGTGCCTCTTATTGAAGTACGTTAATGCTATCCGACTTTCCGCATGCTTGCCCTGAGGTTTTGTGCCATCGGCTGTGAGCACCCTCTCCTTCCTGTCACCCTGGATCTTCATCTTCACCCTCGGTGTCATTATCAAGGGCTGTGGCCTGTGCCGGACCTGACTGCCACTCCCGCTCAGTGAACATCACTACACCCCGCATTCCCCCATCAGTTACACACACAGGAAACGCCCTCCATCTCGTCAGCACTTGCCAGGACTTTACTGCCAAACACGAACCCCTGGGACCACGGCATCCAGCCTTTCAGTCTCCACTTCCAGCCAATTCGCTCTTGCTCCTTCCTGCACCCAAAAGGTGCATCTAGCTTCTCTAGTCTCAGATCCTTCAGGCCTTACCTGCTTCTCTGCCCAGTTTGGGCTCTCTGGACAATCGCTGCCAGTTCCCACCAAGAAGGCGAGATGCCCTCTACCCCAGGAGCCAGCCGTGCTCCCCTCCCCAGGAGTGGGAGCCAAGCACCCCCACCAGCGGGCAGCCGCCCCTGCCCTGCCCTCAGCCTGTGTCCCTGCAGCTGGACAGCCCCGTGCCTGCTGGCGGACTCCCTGCACATCTCCCACCAGCTCCTGCGCAGATTCAAGGTCATCGTCATTCACCTGCTGATGTTGGGTAACAGGGGAAAGCCGGTGCCAGCCAGAGTCACCAAGCGAGGACCTCAGTGTGTCCTTCGACCAGAGAAGTCTTTGGACAATCAGAAGTACATATGTCCAGTGCACGTTTAAGTATGAGATGTGCTCTAAGACATTGTTTAGTGAGGAAAAGTGTTGGTATTAGGATAAAGATAGTGGGTCAAAGGTATGCGTTTATTCCTCAAAGACGTGGACCCTCAGGGCTGAATCTTGCTGTGAGATCACAAGGTACATCTGAGGGTGACATGAAAACACGGATTGAGAAGTCTCAACACCCAACCGCGAAGCCCTGTCCCTTCAGCTCAGCTCCCAGAACTGGCTGCACCCTCCCTACAAGGACAGGTGACAAGAGCTGTGTTTACTGAGCAGACCAACCAGTCTAAAACCAGAGACTGAGCACTGACCTCTTCTGCTCTGCAGCCCATGGTCCAAAGGTCCATGAGCACACCCGGCCACGGGTGCCATCTCTGAACACAAGCAGACAGCAAGGACCACTGCACAGACAGCACAAGGACAGACTCCAAACAAGCAACCAGAAAGAGGGGCTCTGAGGAGACAGAGGGAGAGAAAGATGACACACAGCTGATGTGGATGAGGCTTGTCTTGGAAACGTAAGAGATCCAAAGCAGGGAGCAAATAGACAACATAAAAACTGAAAGCAAATAAAGAAATGGGGGGGGGGGGGGGGGGGGGGCTTATCACTTAAAAATGGATTTGTGTAGAAAAAGAAAAAATTAGCTGACAAGTTGGAAGTGATTTCCTCCTGGACCAGGAAAGGTTGAGGTTCAAATTTTTTTCCCTGCTGATTTTTGTAGTAAGCCTTGAAGGAGTATCCGACAGATTAAATTATGTGCGTGTGTGAGTATGATGAGAGTCCAAAGTGAATCTGAGGCACCTTCCCAAAAGAGCCCTCGAGGACTGCCAGGATGGGCGGGGGTGGGGGGGGGGTGGGTGTTGATGCCGGCCTCTGGCTAGCCTGCAGCCCTCTCTGCACAGCCTGGGGGCATAGCCAGAGAGGGTGGGAGCAACTTGGGAATTGGCAGGGAGCCTTTCCTCTCTTGGGAGCTCCCCACGCAGGGGGTCCTGCCTGGAGGCCCTCAAGTCATGGATGCTTTCTCCGGCCAGCTCTGCTCCGCCCCTTCTTGCCCTCTGTGGTTCAGTTGGCAAACAGCAGGTGGATTCTGGGAGGTGAAAGATCTGGGTTCGATCCTGGCTCCACCCCCAGCTCTGTGGCCTTGGGCACATTACTCAACTTCATTCTCTTCACCTCCAGCACCGAGTCAGCAAACCCAGTGCCAAGATGCCAGGCACCCCACAACCAGGCACTCTTCGTCCTGATTTTCTCTAGCTTGTGTATCGGAAAGAACAAGTACTCCGGTCACATTTTCCATTAATTAGAGCCACCTGACGGCTCCAGCTCGGAATTCTGGCCTCAAAGCCAGCCCACCGGAATGCTCTGGGAAGCTCCAGTGCTGAAGGACTTGGCTCGGGAGGGCAAGGCCAAGCTTAATCCGGCCAGCACGGGCTCAGAGATCAGTTCAGAGATTGCCCTCCCGGGAGCCGTCCTCTCCGAAGCAGCAGCGCCCCCTGCTGCCCGGGGGAGCCAGGAATCCAACTTGGCCTGATATCCCAGACCCAGCCAGGTGAGGCCAGATGAGCTGGGACAGGTCCAGCTCATTAACCTCCTGGTGCCTCAGTTTCCTCATCTGTAAAATGTATTTTCCTTCTAAGATTAGGTAAGAGACTAGATTCAAAGAGTTTATTTAGCAAATGCTTGCCACATCATCCATGTGTAATAAATTTTAGTTATTCATTATTCTTTGTGAATGACTATTCCTTGTGATATTGTGATTCATAATAAGAAATATACATTTATTTGGTCTTCGCTCCATTTCTGGCACAAAGTTCCTAAAAACACTTGGAATTTTGTAAGAAACAGAGCAGTAAACGTGTCTTTTGCTATGTTAATGAGGTGACTTTTGGACCACCTCTAAGGATGGGGGGGGGGAAGTGCTAGTTTCCAGGGGGATCCAACCATATCTTTAGGGGAATCAGAACTTTCAGTCCCATATCCCCAGACCTCCAGTGAAGGGAGAGGGGCTGGAATTTGAATGCTCATCAGGGATCAATGATCTTGTCAATCATGCCTAAATAATGAAGCCTCCATTAATACCTGAAAGGATGGGTTTGGAGAGGTTCTAGGTTGGGGAACCGGACTTCCACGTGCCACCATATCAGGCCCCAAATTCCGCAAGAACAGACACTCCTTTATTCGGGACCTCTCCCTATGGCTCTTGATTTGCACCCTTTGATATCCTTTGTAATACATAGATAATCTAGTGAGTATACCGGTTTCCTGAGTTCTGTGAGCTGCTCTAGCAAATTAGTGGAATCCAGGGAGGCTATTGTGGGAACCTTGGCTTGGTGGCCAGTCGGTCAGAAACACAGGCAACAACCTAGACCTGCACTTGGCAGTCTTGTGGGACTGAGCCCTAACCTGTGGGGTCTGCTGCTATCTCTGAGTAGATAATGTCAGAACTGAGTTGAATTGTGGGTGTTGGAGAATTGCCTGGTAGTGTGGGAAAAACCCCACATGTTGGAGTTGGGGGTGCAGAATTAGAGCATACCTACTCATGACGGAGCTACAACTGTCAGCCATTATAGGACCCTCCCATGGACCCCAGTCAGACTGCAAACAGGCCTGGCAGGGCAGAGCCATGAGCTGGGGACCCAGGAGAGCTCAGAACCCAGGTCTTCAGCCTCCCAGCCCAGCTGCCCTGAGAATGTCAGTGGAGGAGGCCCGGGACCAGATAGCGCTGAACATTCCTGAGAAAAACTGTGAAAGCGAAGGGAAAACTGACATGAAAGGGGCAGGTGTGGTTCCTACGGCCTTTGTGTCCCATGTGATAGGTGAGACCCCAAAAGGTAGAGTGGCTGGGGCACGCCCTCTGATTTCCAGCTCACGTGAAGAACACCTCACAGCCAAACCGTTAGCAGAGAGAGCTCAGGGGAGGCAGGGCCCAGGACCCTCGAGGGAATTCCCAAGACCTCTACACCAGCCGGCACCCACAGCACCCAGTTCTCCAAGAACCTTACCAGCCGACACCCCCGCCATTATGAAGAGCGACCCAGGTGGCACCTCGAAAGGCATCTCCCACGAAGTTCTGCACAGCCATGTCTGTGGAAACAGAGGCCGCCACCCATCATTCCCTGAATGAGGTGGGCCGGGGGAAGGCCAGGCCAGGCCAGGCTCCGCCCAGGGAGACAATGGGCTGAGTAGGGCCTGAAGGACAGACAGGGAAAGGGAACTAGAGACAGACTGTAGAAACAGCAATAATTTATGTTTGCAGAGCCGAGCAAAGCTGGAGTATTAACAAGTGCCCAAGTACCCACAGTTAGCCTTCTGGATAGTTATGCATTCTAGCACTGAATGCCACATAAAGTGCCCCAGAAGCAGAAAGAACACAAGGATTAAAGGCGTGGTGGTACTGATTTTAGCTCAGGCACACAGAGAGCCAAAGAGAGTCACTTCCGTCCTTAAAACAACAACAGAAAAATAAGGGTAGGGGAGAAACTACAAATTAATGACTGTCTTTGACCGCATCAGAGAACTGAGGTCCCAGGGCAGCTAGCTCATTACAATCTGAGACAGGCCCTTGCACAGAGAAACAGCACCCAGACTGGTCACTTTACATGTGTGTCTAACAAACTGCTAAATGACAAGCATGAGCTTGCCCCAAACCTTGAGGCCCCTGGGACACAGACATAAGGGGGTGTGTGTGTCCTAGCAGGCCCTTCCTCCAAAAATGCTGACTGGGTGCTCACAGAGAAGATAAGGGAGGACCCCGAGAATGCTCTTCTCCTTGTGCCAGGCTGTGAGATGTGAGAAATGCAGCTCTAGAAACTGGTAACGGCCCGGGAAACATTCTCCCCCAGGGCCTCCTGGGATGTCATGACCCTGCCACGTCTTGGCTCTAGCCCACTGAATCTGATTTCAGACTTCCGACCTTCAGCACCGTGAGAGAACACATCTGTGTTGCTTTAAGCCATTAAAGTTTGTGGTACTTTGTTACCGTGGCCATAAGATACTAACATCAACGATATTAATATCAGAGAATTTCAGAGCAAAGACTATTATTAGAGACACAGAGGAACATTACATGATGATAAAGAGTCTGTTCTCCAGGAAGACATCATAAGCTGAAATGAGTGTGCACCTAACAACATAGGTTTACAATACTTGAAGCAAAAATGGGTAAGACCTGAAAGGAGAAGTAGATAAATCCACAAACTCACTGCTCCCTTCTCAGTGATTTACAGAAAAATTAGGAAGAATATCAGTAAGGATCCAGATGACCAGAACGGCATTAGCAACCAACTGAACCTAGCTGGCATCTGTAGAACCCACCAAATAACAGCAGAACACATGTTCTTCTCAAGTGCACCAAAATAGACCATGTTCCGGGCCACAAAACAACACTTAACACATTTAAAAGAACAGAATGAATACAAACTAAGTTCTCAGACCATAATGGAATTAAACTAGTAACAGGGGCACCTGGGTGGCTCAGTGGGTTAAGCGTCTGACTCTTGACTTCAGCTCGGGTCGTGATCTCATAGTGGTTCGTAAGATTGAGCCCTGCATTGGGCTCCATGCTGAGAGCACGGAGCCTGCTTGGGATTCTCTCTCTCCCTCTCTCTCTCTCTACCCCTATTCTGTATGTGCACGTTCTCTCTCAAAAATAAATAAAATAAACTTAAAAAAAAAAAGACGTCAGTAACAGAAAGGTATCTGAAAAATCTCCTAAAACTTGGGAACTTAAAAGCATACTTCTAGTTTGGATCCAAGAGGAAGTCTTATAGGAAATTAACAAATATTATGAACTCAGTGAAAGTGAAAATATTTAAAAATTTGTAGGATGCAGTGAAAGCACTGTTTAGAGGGCCATTTATAGCATTAAATACTAGAATTCAAAAAGAAAAAAGGTTTCAAATCAGTAACCTCCTCATCTGCCTTATGAAGCTAGGGAACGAAGAGTGAGTTAAATCCAAAGCAAGCAGAAAGAAGGACACGCTAAAGATTGGAGCAGAAATCAGGAGTGCCTGGGTGGTTCAGTTAGTTGAGCATTGAACTCCTGATTTTGGCTCAGGTCATGATCACACTGTTGGGAGATCAGGTCATGAGATAGAGCCCTGCATCGGGCTCCACACTGAGTGTGGAGTCTGCTTGGGTTTCTCTCTCTCCCTCTTCCCCCGCTTGCACTCTCTCTCAAAATAAATAATAAATAAACATTAGCACAGAAATTAATGAATTGGGGATTAATTAATGAATTTGGAAGCAGAAAAACAATAGAAATGGGTGCCTGGGTAGCTCAATCGGTTGAGCATCCAACTTCGGCTCAGGTCATGATCCTGCAGTCTGTGAGTTTGAGCTCCATGTCAGGCTCTGTGCTGATAGCTCAGAGCCTGGAGCCTGCTTCAGATTCTGTCAGAGCCTGGAGCCTGCTTCAGATTCTGTGTCTCCCTCTCTCTCTGCCCCTTCCCTGCTTGTGCTCTGTTCCTCTGTCTCTCAAAAATAAACATGAAAGAAAAAAAGAAAGAAGAAAGAAAGAAAGAAAGAAAGAAAGAAAGAAAGAAAGAAAAGCAATAGAAAAAAATGAACGAAACTTAAAGCTTTTTATTGAGAAGATCAATAAAGTTGATAAATACCTTAACAGACTGATCAAGAAGAAAGAAAACACAGATCACCAACATCAGGAATGACAGAGGAGACATCACAACTGACCCCACAGACATTAAAAAGATAAGTAAAGGGATACAATTCTATACCTACAAATTTGATAACTTATATGAAACGTATCAATTCCTTGAAAAAAGTGTTACAGATTGGGTTCCTGAATGTCCACCTCCTTTCCTTGGGATCCCATCCATAATGGAGGGAGCACTCCAGTGCTGGGAATGAGCAAGCTATACCAGGCCTAGAACCCACCAGCCTCTGTGATGATTATAATTGTAGTGGGTACAGAAGCAGAATGGTAACAGCAGCTGCAGCAGATAACCAGTGAACACTGGCTGTGGGACACCTACTTAATGCTGCACAAGTATTAATTCATTTCCTTCTTCACAACAACCCTCTGAAGTAGGCACAATTGTTATTTCCATTTTACAGATGAGAATATTGAGGTTCAGAGACTTTAAGTCTTACTGAAGTTTGCCCAGCAAGTGACAGGGTCAGGTGCACACCCAAGTCTAGGGCATCCAACTGTCCCGTTTTGCCTGGCACTTACTCAATTTAAAAATGAAAAGTCCCAGGTCCCAGAAACCTCGCTGTGCTGGGCTGGGTGACCCTATGCCAATTCTCTCAGATGCCAGAACATTTTTTGCAACATTATAACTCGCTGAATGAATCAGTTGATTTCTAAACAAAGTCAAATCCAACATTAAAAAATTAAAAAAAATTTTTTTTGTCTTCCTCACCTGCACAGAAGGCAGAACCATCGTAAATATTGGAGGTCTCCCTAAAGGGACTGTCTGTGCCACTCACGTCATGGTGGTCTCGGCTCAGGACCACCGGTGCCTGCAGCAGGGAAAGATATGAGGTATCAGCTGACAGTGTTTACCACAGCTGCCTGGCAGAGGGCAGAAGTCAAAGGTCAGGCCACACCAGACACCCTTCAGATCCCTCCCCCTGGAAATAGACCTTCTTCAAGAAGAGGAAGCATAGGAGGCATTGTCTGTCTCCTACCTAACGTTCAGATTTCCTGGTCACTTCTTTGAGACATCCAGATGGCTAACAGACACATGAAAAGATGCTCAACATCACTCATCATCAGGGAAATACAAATAAAATCCATGATGAGATACCACCTCACACCTGTCAGAATGGCTAAAATTAACAACTCAGGAAACAACAGATGTTGGCAAGGATGTGAAGAAAGGGGAGCCGTCTTGCACTGTTGGTGGGAACGCAAACTAGTGCAGCCACTCTGGTGACACTATGGAGGTTCTTCAAAAAATCAAAAATAGAACTACCCTACAACCCAGCAATTGCACTAGTAGGCATTCACCCAAAAGATACAAAAATACAGATTCAAAGAGGTCCATAGACCCTGATGTTCATAGCAGCATTATCAACAATAGCCAAACTACAGAGAGCCTAAAGTCCATCAACTGATGAATGATGTGGTACATACATATAAAGGAATATTGCTTAGCCATCAAAAAGAATGAAATCTTGCCATTTGCAATGAGGAGGATGGAGCTGGAATGTATTATGCTAAGAGAAATAAGTCAGTCAGGGGCTCCTGGGTGGCTCAGTTGATTGGGCAACCAACTTTGGCTCAGGTCATGATCTCACAGCTCGTGAATTCCAGCCCTGCATCAGGCTCTGTGCTGACAGCTCAGAGCCTGGAGCCTGCTTCAGATTCTGTGTCTCCCTCTCTCTGTCCCTCCCCTGCTCACATACTGTCTATCTCTGTCTCTCTCAAAAATAAACATTAAAAAAATTTTTTAAAAAAGTCATTCCGCGAGAGACAAATATCATATGATTTCATTCATAGGTGGAATTTAAGAAACAAAGATGAATATATGGGAAAGCGGGGGGGGGGGAAGAAGAGAGGGAAACAAACCATAAGAGACTCTTAATGACATACAACAAACTGAGGGTTGATGGAGGGAGGTGGGTGGGGGATGGGCTAGATGGTTGATGGGTACTAAGGAGGGCATTTGTGTTGAGCACTGCATGTTGTATATAAGTGATGAACTACTGAATTCTACTCCTGCAATCAATATTGCACTGTATGTTAACTAAAATTTAAATTTAAAATAAGTTAAAAAAAAGAAGAAGAGGAAAAGCATAGATGTTTCAGATGTACCTTGCTAAAAGGGGAGCTCCCATTTCTCTGAATTAAGAGGCCCTCTTTTTCCCTTGAACCAGCCAGGCTTGCTGTCGCCTCTTTGTATGTGCCCTGAACTGCCAACCCCCCGGTATTCTAGCACCTCCCAGATATTCAGGTTTCAGTTCTACATCAGCAACTCAGAAGGCCTGTTCTGACCACCCATCAGACAGACCACTGCCCCCGACCCCCTCACCCCTACCTCATGTAGAGTCACCATTCTCCCTACTCCGTAACCCCTACCCCATCTAGAGGCATCACACACACACACCCCGTCACCCCCACCCCATCTAGAGTCACCGCTCCCCCCCCCACCCCATCACTCATAACCCATCACCCCCACCCCGTCACCCCCATTCATTTTCTTCTCATGTTCATCACCATCTGAAGTTCCCTCTGAATTTATGCTTTTATCCTGCGTTGTCAGTTTCCCTTCCCCAGTGAGTGGAGGAGGCCGGGACCCTGTCTACTTTGTTCTCTGCCACGTGGTCCCCAGTGCTTTAGAATAAGCCTGGGGTAGAGGAGGCCCTCAATCGAGCATGTGGAATGAATGAACGATTAAGACCTGGCTCTCTAGGCCGACCAGCCGACTGCAGCCTGGATGTGAGTGTTCCTGTGGAGCCCTCCTGGGGCAGCTGCCACAGCTGTCCTCATCTCCGTAAGCATGCTGAGCGGTGGCGCTGTGGCAGTGTTCCCGAGATGGTCTGGGAGCTGTCCTTGCTGCCACCGGAGCCACCCACCGGGACAGCCTTCACATTCATCCAACTTGATTTCCCTTTCACATCTGATCATTAGCACTGGCACTCCCAAACACAGGGATGCCAGCAAGAACCCTGCGGCACGCGCTTAGAAAATGAGCCCCCCAGAGGAGTGTGCCCAGAGCTCCATGTCCCCCAGGGTAGGCTGGCTGACGGGGAGGAAAATGAGGGAACACCAGGGAAATTTGTCATGGTTTATAAAAGGAGAATTCAAGGAAGATGTGGGAAGTGCTTGCATGGAAAGTGACTCTCTTAATCTTCCCACCCAGGCCTTGAGATTGACATAATTCTCCCCTCACAGAAGATGGCACCTGTGGCTCAGAGAGGGCATCTGACCGGCCAAGGTCACACAGCAGGGAACATGTCAGAGGCTGGGTTGCAGGACAGGCCTCATCACTTCAGGTCCCCAGTTATCTGCCTCCCACCTGACATAAACACAGAGCCGAGGGCCTCAGGGCAGTGCCAGCACCCAAGGGCAGGAGCCCAAGGGAAGCTTCCTGCCTGCAGCACAGAATGTGTCACCTTGATCTTCCCACGGGCGATGGCTTGGTTGAAGGCCACAGCGATGGCCACACGGCCTTTCTGGTCTGAGTACAGGATCCTCGCCTGGGAGCCCACCACCTGCAGAGAAAAGGGAGGGAAGAGGCACCTCAGGGACCTAGGGATACGCAGGGGATGGATGTGGGTGACAGGTCCCACCAGCAGCCAGATGGTCCCCTCTAGGGAGGTCACGGAGGACCCCGAGGTGTGTGGTACAAGGTAGACCCTCATGTCCAGCCCACCGGGCAGTCACACCAAACCCCTGCCTGTCCACGTGCAGTCTGGGACCCCAGCTGTCCCTCCGTGATCCACTGCCTCGAGGATCAACCCCAGGAGTGGGCTCTGAGACCCTGACCTGCCCATCTCAGGGATGCTACCTCTTATGAACATACCCTTGCTTGAGTCCTTCCAATGACAATAATACCACCACCCAATGCAATTGTGGCCTGTGCCCGGCACAACTACAAGCACTTTGCACACAGTCACTCATTGGTGAGTTAATGAGGAAGTTGCTATTGTTCTCACCCTAGGCTCCATGTTTCAGATGAGAAAACTGGGGCACAAGGGCCAAGAACCCTCTCACAACCGCCCCGGGCAGTCGGTGACATGGCTGAGAGCCCGCGGACTCATCCATCAGGATGCCGCACCTCTGGAGGGTAAGACAGGTTACTCCCATGAAACGGAAACTTCAGCAAGTAAAAAGGAGTCACTGGCACAGTGGTCCTCAACCAGGATGACATTAGGGAATGACTGGAGACACGGTTGAGTGCTGTCGGCACGGGCAGGGGTCCTGCTAAGCATCCTGAGACGGCCCCCCCATGACAAAGAGTTATCCAAGTCCCCAGGCACACAAGCAGATATTTGCACCCCCAAGTTCACAGCACTCACAATAGCTACAATGTGGAAGCAATCCAGGTGCCCACTGACGGACGAAGGGACAAGCAAGGTATATACATTCTATGCAGACGATGGAATATCATCCAGCCTTGAAAAGGAAGGAAACTCTGACACAGGCTACAACATGGATGAACCCTGAGGACATCACGTTCAGCGAAAGAGGCCGGTCACGAAAGGACAAATACTGTAGGATCCCACTTATACGAGGCCCATAGAGTGGCCAAACACACAGAGACAGAAGTAGGTGGGGGTCAGGGGCTGGGGGAGGGTGTTGGGGGAGCCGTTTTATTTGATGGGGACAGAGTTTCAGTTTGGGGAGTTGGAAAAGGTCTGGAGAGAGATGGTGGTGATGGGTACACTCAATGGAAGTGTACTTGAAGCCACCGAGTTGTACCTTCGAAATGGTTAATACAGTAACCACATGGAACTAGCCACACAAAAGTCTGAGGGAACAGTATTCTAGGCAGAGGGAACAGCAAGTGCAAAGGCCCAGAGGTAGAAAGAAGCTGGGCCTATCCCAGTAAAACAGGCCAGTCAGCTAAAGCGTAGGGGGCATTTTATGTCAAGGTGTAGTTTGCCACAATTGAAAAAAATGATTTGGCCCCAAACATCAGTAGTTCTGAGGCTGAGAAGCCCTGGATTCTCCAGGTGTTTCCCTTCCAGCCTGGCCACGCGTCCTGGAATGGGCTGGAAGGTTCTGGAGCCAGTGATGGAGCTATGCCACCCCTGACCGCGAGCCTGAAGCCAACGCTTCCGTCTGGACGGCCCCGCCAGCAAACGTGGCCCTTCCTTCCTCGTGACTTGCTAACCAAGGCCATACTGCCCTCACGCCGGCTGCCTCAAAGCCTTGTGGGAAAGACTATAGTATAAACCAGCACTGGAGAGATTTTCGGATGGCTTGGATCCAGAAAAAGCAAATTGGAGACAAACTGACATAGGACTGCCAACTCCGTCAAGAGTGAACCTTACGCGAAACTCAATTAAAATGTTTAAGAAGGATGGCCTTCTGCAATCGTCATCGTTCATGAGACAAAGAGCAACGTGAACTAAGTAGGGAGAACACAACCTCTGAAAACTCCAATTCAAACACAGAAGAGACAGTCCCGCTTATTCACGGCCCTTGTAGCGGCCTCCAGAGGGCCACTCCCCATGCCCCTGACCTCCCAACCTCCCGCCAGCCCCTTCCCACTCTGTCGGTGCCCCTCCCTCAAGGCTGGGGTCCTCCTCTTCTCCAGGCCCGCCTCTGGACTGGCCCTGCACAATACCACTCCCGCCCCATCCTCCCCGAGGCCCCAACCCTCCAGTTCAACAGCCGTCCGGTGGGTGTCTCAGACTCTGCGTGGTCACAGAGACCGCTGTTGGCACGGGGGTCTCTGTGGCTGAAACACGTGTGCAAGCCACTGGGCAAGGAGGAGGTGGCGCTTTGGGTGGGGGGTGTTGGGCCACAGAAGCCCAGGACATGGGGGCGGTGCTCAAGGGAGTCCCCCTTCTGGCCCTGGGACACCCAGGCCAAGGACACGCCAGTGCAGACGCGGCAGCTGCGTCTGACTATCGGGGTCTGTGGACAAAGCCACGTGAGTCAAAGGCTCGTTTCTTGCTCGTCTTCTGTACACCAAGGCCACTGCTGCCTCAGGGCCTGTGCATTGGCTGGTCCTCTGCCTCCCCCCACTGTCATATGGCTGCTCCCCCACCCCCTAGTCCCCCAGCATTTAGAGCTGAACTCACAACTCAGCTCCTCAGAGACACGTCTCTGACCCATCAGTATAAAGCAGTCCCCACTGGGCATCACCTTGAGTCACGTTCGCATGCCCGGGAGCACGCGCATACACCCTCTGCCCAGCCCGGGCCGGGAGTGCCTCCTGCAGACTGCCACCAGAGGACGTGTGCCAAGCACGTGCACCACCACAGCCCCCGTGTGCAGACCGTCAGCAGTGGCTCCACTGCCCAGACCAGCCGGGACAGTAGGCTCAGAGAGGCTGAGCCACTCGTCCCAGGTCACACAGCTGAGAAGCCAGGAGGCCCGACCTGAGAGAGCGGTTTGCAAATCAGCTGGGTGAGCAACGACCCGACCGGCCCTGGTCACTGCCCCCGGGCCCCAGGCCACCCTTTTAAGGTCCCACAGCCCGCCGGGTGAGGTGGCTGCTGCTGCCTCCTCTGAGGCCAAGGAGGCTGCCACCTAGGGAGTCCCACGGGGTGTGTTTGGCACCGTCCCAGGGCTCATGTCTGCCAGCCCGGGCATGGCCAGCAGTACCCCGCCTCGGGCAGGGCAGTCCAGTGGCCCACCCCTGCCTCCCGCCAGGCGGAGCCCTCACCAGCCGGTGCCTGGCGGCCTCCCGGATCCAGCGGATATTGTCCACATACTGCAGCTTCACAGCCGGGTTCACTGCAGGGAGAAAGAGTGGTGTCGCAGGCACCAGGAGCCCCCGTCCCGTGGGGCTCGGGCACAGGCCCTCCCTCTGGCAGCCGCTCATCACCATCCATCCATTCCCTCAACAAACATCTATTGAGTCCTCACTGTATGCGAGGCACTGGGCCAGGCACTGGGAACAGAGGAGGCTGTGGGCCATGGAGGAAAGAAATATGGTGAAGTGGTCACTAGGGTGACGGGTCAGGAGGGCCCCAGACCTCTCTGTGGAGGTAGCTGTCAAGCTGCAATCGAAATGCTAAGAAGGAACCCACCACACAAAAGGCTGAGGGAACAGTATTTGAGGCAGAGGGAACAGCAAAGGCAAAGGCGTAGAGGTAGGAAGAAGTTGAGTTCCTATCCCAGGAAAGCAGGCCGGTCAGCTAAAGTGTGGGGGGCATGCAGAGTCGGGTGGTAGCTGTGTTGCTCAGGAGCCTGCTTCCACTAGCTCATGAGAGCAGACGGTTAAATCCTCAGGGATGGTGTGACCCAGTGGTTGACACAGATACCATTAAAATTTCAATTAAATAAACTTACACTTTTTCAGAGAGAGTGCGTGCACATGCACACATAAGCAGGGGAGGGGCAGAGGGAAGGAAAGAGACTCTTTTTTGTTTATTTACTTATTGTGAAAGAGAGAGAATGCACGCGTGAGTGGGGAAGGGGCAGAGAGAGAGGGAGAGGATCCCACGTGGGCTCCGAGCTGTCAGCGTGGGGCCCAATACGGGGCTTGAACTCACAAACCGTGAGATCGTGACCTGAGCCGAAATCAAGAGGTGGTCGCTTAACCAACTGAGCCACTCTGGCGTCCCAGGAGAGAGAGAGAGAGAGAGAGAGAGAGAGAGAGAGAGAGAGAGAGAGAGAGAACCTTAAGCAGGCTTCACGCTCAGCCCAGGGCCTAACGCGGGGCCGGACCCCATGACCCTGGGATCATGACATGAGCAGAAACCAAGAATTAGACGCTTGGGGCACCTGGGTGGCTCAGTCGGTTGGGTGACTGACTTCAGCTCAGGTCATGATCTCACGGTTCGTGAGTAAGAGCCCCACGTCAGGCTCTGTGCTGACAGCTCAGAGCCTGGAGCCTGCTTCGGATCTGTCTGTCTCTCTCTTGGTCTCTACCCCTTCCCTGTTCACGTTCTTGCCTGCCTGCTGCAAACGCTGCCACTGCTGTGCATGGAGCTTCAATGGGAATCAGCCACTCTGAGAGTATTTACGCAGGGGCCATCTGCAGATGCCGCAGCTCAGGGCTTCTTCCCGGAGGACAGGTTTCTAAGAGAGGATCCCTTCCTTCCAAGGAGGCCTCCGCCTGCCCAGTTCCTCCCACCCTCCCCTTGTTCTCCAGCCCTGCACCCTGTATCCTGGACCCGTCCCAGCCCGCCCAGCCTGGATGTGGGCAGCAGGGGCGAATGGCCCTGGGGATCAAAAACAAGCAGCCAAAGGTTGAAGGACCTACGCAGCAAACCAGAGAGAAGGTGGCCCGGACCTGCAGAAAAGCTGCAGAGAAGTGCGGGTAGGAGTCCTGACAGCTGAGGAAGCTTCACAAAACCCCTGCCTTCTCTTCTCCACGTGAGAAGCAACGTCACATGCACTACACAGGAAACGACTGTGGTTAAACCAGGGGCGGGGGCAGAGACGCGGGGACGACCACCACCATCCACGTGGGAAGGCAGTGCAAACTCTCTGTCGCAGAGACCACAGACCCACGGACATGGGGAGAGCAGAGTGGGCACAGAGGACAGCTACGAAGAATCAGAAGCACCGCTGACAGGCACAAACTCCAAGTCCACGTGCTCTCGTGCCCCGGGGGCCAGGCCGAGCACAAGCAGGGAAGGGGGGGCTGCGTCAAGGGGGTGGGCTGCCCTGGAGCCTGTGGTGGGCCACCTGCCTGTGAACGTGTCCCATCCTGCAGCCTCACCTCCGTCAGCAATTGCTTCCTCCAGCACAGACGTGGCCAGCTGATCCGTGACCGCCAGGTCCTGGGGGTCCCCTGACGTGCATACCCAGCGGAAAGGCCCGAATCCCTGGGAGAATATGTCTCTGCGAGGACAAAATGCAGCCTGGCTGCACCCTCCATGGACCAAGGAGGGGGGGTCTATCTACAGTGCTCCAGAACTGAGAGGGGTGTGTTGGGGACGTGGTATGTGGGCCCGTGGAGTGAAGTCAGGGCTTCAGCATCCAGAACTGTTGCTGGACGCCCCTAAGCCGCTAACTGCACAGCAAGTTTCAGAGGCCAGCCCCCCAGGTCCCCTCCCCTGCTCAACCCCACCTTCTCCCCTCTGTGCCCCACCCCCACCCCGGGTCTCTGTCCCTCCTCTTAGACCGGCACCATCTCTTGCTGCAGAAGCCGGGACACAGGCAGAAATTCCTTTCTAGTGCAACTACTCTACAAAGACAACCTGAAAATCAGTGAACTAAAAGCAAGTAGTTGGGAGAAAGAGTTTAACTGTGGGGACTTGGCCAGGTTTGCCTTGGGTGAACTGACCTTCCTAGGTGGCCTCCAGGCAGAGGGATGGAGAGGCCTGGGCCCCGCCTGGCTCCTGCACTCACCCAGCCCCCTGGGCCCACCTTCCTCTCTGGACAGGCCCCCCACCCCCACCCCGCTGCCCCCTGCAGTGCTGGGTGCCTGGCAGTGCAACCCCCTGGGTCTCTGCCTCCTCACCCACGATGAATCCAAGAAGGAGACCATGGCCTTCCTCCTCTCCCTTCCTCTCTGGTCCCATCTTGTGCACAAATGGGCTGGCAAGCTTCCCATCCCTGTCCCTGTGTTGCTTAAGCCCAAATTCCTTCATGTGGCCTGGTGGCCTCCACCGTCAGCCCGATCTCTCTCTGGTTACCTCCTCCTTCTCCCTACTTGGGGACTTTTCCAACCTGAATGTCTAGCACCCAGATGCCGCAGGTGACCCCATCACTCACCCCATGATGTGCTGGACGTATGAGGGGTAGCGGAATTCTGTCTTGTTGGCGCCTTTCTTCTCCACGTCAGCTCCTGCGGGCACAGAACCCGCCCAGAATCACTTGGAGGGTCTGAGGGCTGGCGGGCCCCGCCCCGAGGTGAGGACTTATACCACTACCCAGATGGTGAGTTAAACAAAGTTTTGATAGGGAAGCCTCCTTGGGTCTCATTTTATGACAAAGAAGGGAGACAGCAAGTGCTGCCATTGGTGTGGGGCCGGGTAGGGGCATACACATGTTTGTGCCCACATTCCCGACATGACACGCCAGAACCTTCGAACTCCAGGAGGGGAGCTGGCACCAGAAAAAGGGCTGGGGGTGGGGGGGTGACTTTCCACTGTGTCTCTCTCTCTCTTTTTTTTTTTTTTTTTTTTACATTTATTTATTATCAAGAGACAGAGAGACAGAGCATGAGCAGGGGAGGGGCAGAGAGAGGGAGACACAGAATCCGAAGCAGGCTCCAGGCTCCGAGCTGTCAGCACAGAGCCCAACGCGGGGCTCGAACTCATGGGCTGTGAGATCATGATGTGAGTTGAAGTCGGATGCTTAACCAACTGGGCCACCCAGACGTCCTGGTACTTTGTGTTCTTAAGGCACATGGATAAACTGAAGCCCAGAGAAGCCAAGGACCTGGGAAGACCAGCTTCCAGAAGGTCCAGGCAGGGGCACAGTGAAACCTGCAGGCCGTGGCCCCCACCTCTCCAGGGCACCTGCCAGGCTACTCCTGGCTGGTGAGAAGGGAGTATTCCCAAGGGCCAAAATCTTGGCCCCTCCAAGCTTGGGAGGCTGGGGGCCCCTCATGTGACCTTCATTTTCTCTCACCTGCTCTCTGGGCCTCCAACAGGAAGGCATTGCCATAGTCCCAAAAGAAGAAGTTCTCTTTGGCCAGTCGGTTGATGGCTGAGACTTGCCTCCTCAGGCTGCAACAGGCCAGCAGTTAGTGATCAGCCCTACCCACCAGCAAGGCCCTGAAAGCAGGCCCTCTGTGTCTCACCGCTGTCACCCCCGGCCCCATCCGATGGAGCTCAGCCAGCTCTGCTTACTTCCATCCCATCTGAGAGATGAGGAGACAGTTCAGACAGATTCAAGGTCTTGCCTAAGGCTGCACAGCTGGCCCCTGGGGGACCAGGCAGAGGCCAGAGTCCCCAGTCTAAAAGCTCCTGCTGGCTGTGTGTGCCCCCTGGGCCCTGGGAACTCATCACCTTTCCTGGACCAGGCTCTTAAATGCAGCCGGGTCGGAGGCCATGAGGCTCTGCGCCTCTGCAAAGCCCAGCTGCACAGGGTAGTAACCGCCATTGAACGGGTTGTGGCAGGACGTCTGGTCTGACCCCAGGTCCACCAAGAGCTCCCCCGTCATGTCCAATTCGTGGACCAGCCGCTCCCTGGGAAAGACATGAGGCGATCAATGCCTGGGGCAGGGGAAGGAACCGTCTGGGGCCTGAGTTCGAGGCCCAGCCAGCAGGGGATTGCCCTTCTCTCTTGAAAGAACATCTGCTGGAAGGCGGCCTGCCATGAGCTCAGGCCAGGATCTGGGCCTCGGAAGCTGGGAGCAGAGACTCAGGCAGAGCACATTGGAAGCTTCGTGTCTGGGGAGCCTGGCCACCATCAGTACCTTGTCTGGAGGGGGAAGTTCACCCAGGGTCCCCAAGGCTGCCAAATCCCATCCCCCACTTACCAAAGATCTACTGCATTGCCATGGTAACCAAGGCTGAGCACCTCCTTCCTTTTCCTTGCTTCCCTAGAAGGGGACAAGAGCAGAGCAGATGGTCCATTGCACCTGCCCCACCAGTACCAAGCTGGCGAGAATGCAGAAGGTCACCGAAGGCACTGTGTGCCAGCATAGGGCCTGAGGCACAGGGACCTCCGAAGGGTGTCCACTGAGGACCCAGAACCGTAAGGGAAACAGAGACGTGAATGCTCCATCAGGGAAAACTGAGAACCGAGATGACAGCAGTGATGAGCCAACTCGAGGCAATTCACAGAATCAGGACCCTTGCCGTTAGGGCTCTGATTGGGATTGTTCTAGAACTCGTGCAAGGTGATCCTAAAATTGCACTAAAGATGATTCCAAACACTGTTTAGAAAATATAAATGGACAAAATTAAAAAACAAGAACCCCCACAAAAGCCTATTTGGAGGAGCAGAAGGTTTTCACACATGAAGCCCCACGGGTGGCAGAGGTGTCGGAAAGCAGCAACACGTGGGGCAGTGTGGCACCCACTCGAAGGCACCGTTTGACGGAACACCGTGCTTGGCAGAGAGATGCCAGTGGAGCCAACGCGCTCCTCTCTGCTGAGCGCGAGGAAATCGAAGCAAGAAGAGGGCCTACAGGCCCAGGGCTGCGAGGAGGCCTCTAAGCAAGTGGCGAGTGGAGAAGGAAGGACTGAATGGCGGCTGCAGGACCAGCATGGGGACTAGAGAACCCCCAGAAGCTCCCTCCGCGCCCGTCTGTGTCTTCCCCGGAAGTATGACCAGATGGGCTGCTTAGGGCACTTTGCTGAACTGACGGGAACTGATTTTGTGGTGAGTGTGTGAGTGTGCACGTGGATGAGTGCATGCACGTGTGTGCCAGCGTGTGCGTGCGTCCGGGATGCTAAGCAGCATTCACAGGCATAGGAGGCAGATCAGGCCAAACCCATCTGTGTCCCACCAGCAGTCTGGAATGTCTCCTGTATTTAATGGAAGCTCATCTGAGAGTTTTACACAGCGGTTGCCATGGGGCCAAACTAGCATTTTCAAGAGATCAGTGTCAAGCAGTATCCGATCCTAGTAATGGGAGTATTTCTCAGTTTGGTATGTACTTGGACATTTTCCTCCAAGCCCCCTTTGAAGCCCCCTGGGCGACTGATCGTGGCGGGGCTGGAGAGCCGCTGTGTGGTGCGTCCTCCCTGCACAGAGCTCAGCTCTCCAAAGTGTGTCGGTTGAGAGCAAGCTTCAAAAACGGCATCAGATCAGCAGCCCCCAGGGCTGTCCTTCCCCCGTTCCCGCAGTTTAGCCATCAAACCAGAGGGCAGTGTTGCCGACACCCCCCTCAAGCAACCAGACCACAAGTGGGGAGGGAGATCGGCTTACCCCGAACCTGGTGGAGTCACACCGAGGAACGGTTCCGTCTTTCAAAGTTTCATTTCCCCCCAACAGATGAGGCCAGCACCTAATACGTGCCAGGCTCCGGGCTGGGCGCTCAAGCCACAACAGTGAGAAATACAAGGCACAGCCTTCGCTCAGCCTGTGGCTGAGTATCAGGCATTTAACAGGCCCACGTACAGCAGCCCAGCCTCCGGACCCCTTCTTGTGGCCTCCCCAGGCCCAGGTCAGGCGCCGTACCTGAGTCTTTCAATGCAGTGGTCCAAGCTGTCGGTCACTTCCATCAGCCATCCTTGCTGGTGGCGTTTCGTGAGGGCGGCTTTATCCACCTGGGACCACGAGACACAGGGCCACCCAGTCAGTCACTGGGCATGTCAGGCTCCACCAGGAGGAGGCCATCCCCCGCGTAGATCACCCATGGCAGCACAGGTGCCACGAGCTGTTTTCCCGTAGTTACTCCCCCTCCTGCATTCCTTGTCAACAGAACCTGGATTTTCAGGGCGACACTGTGACCCCACTCCAAGCTAACTACAGCTACTCTTTCCACTGTCTCCAGCCTCCCTTTTAGGGAAGAACTTCCATTCGATCCAAAACTGACCAGTGAGGTAAAAGAACGAGTTTCTGAGGTATCATCTTCCTGCTAAAATCGAGTCAGTCACAGGTGGCACCTTCCCCCTTCCTCCTTTCTGCCTTCAATGTAGATGCGATGGCTGGGGTGGGGGCAGCCATTTTGAACGCATGAGGGAAACCCAAGAGAATCTAGCGATGTTGGCCCTGACATCGCGGAGCCGCTGAAACAATGCCAGCACTGCGGGCTGCGTGAGAGAAACAAAACCTTATTTGTGCAAGCGGCTGTAGTTTGATTTTACTATTGGCACCCAGGTGGGCTCCTAAGAAATATAAGAGTGTATGACGCAGGCTTAGTACCAACTGAGTATAAATCACAAAGGTGGGTGCCTCTCTATTTTTAGGATTGCTTATTTGCCATCTGGGAATTTTATTACAAATATGTACTGCTCTCTCTGTGGCAAACACTTTTAAAAAATACATGCTGTATTTAAAACATTTTTTTAATGTTTTTATTTATTTTTGAGAGAGAGAGACAGAGCACAAGCAGGGGAGGGGCAGAGAGAGAGAGGGAAACACAGAATCCAAAAGCAGGCTCCAGCCTCTAAGCTGTCAGTGATATGGGGCTCAAATCCACAAACTGTAAGATCATGACCTGAGCCAGTTGGACACTTAACCGACTGAGCCACCCAGGTGCCCCATATTGTTTTTAAGTTTATTTATTTATTTTGAGAGAGAGAGTGTGCGTGCAGGAAGGACAGAGAGAGGGAAAGAGAGAGAGAGAATCCCAAGCAGGCTCCCTGTGGTCAGCACAGAACCCAATGTGGGGCTCAAACTCATGAAGTGTGAGATCATGACCTGAGCCGAAACCAAGGGTCAGATGGTTAACCAACTGAGCCACCCAGGTGCCCCTGTGACAAACATGTTTTGAAGATACAGGGGGAAGTAGGTGAGGATGAGGGTTGAGGATGAGACGAGGGGAAGTCAAAGCTTTTTAAAAACATAGGCTATTTTTCTGCAGATTCCAGGGGATGAGCTAACGTTAGTTGCTGTAACTTATTTTCTATATAGGGGCCAAGGGCACCCCCCCCCCCGGAAATGTGCCACCTTGGCATATTGATTATTTTAAATAAAAGTTGCTTAAGGGACCCCGTGTACAAGGACACTCAGGCCCTCCTCTGTCCCCTTGGAAGCAGGAAATATATCTCCCATGAGAAAGGTACCCCCGACCAACCAAGGTTTGTCTTAAAGCCCCTCGCCTCCTCTCCCTGGCTCCCTTCCTCTCCTTGGCTCTACCGAAGAAAGTTGTAAGAACCACTGGCCAAAGGCTGTGTGCACACACCTCTACTGATGTCTGTCGCCCTCACCTGACTGTGGCCTGTCAGAGCTGGGGGAGGCTATGTTCATCTCCAGGGATAAGGGGAGCGGTGCCCACAGAAGGTCAGTTTCCCGGGGCGGGCGGGATCAGCAGGCATTGACCATGGGGGAAGATGGGCACTTTGAAGGCAGGAGGCATAGGCTGCCATGGGAACCCACCCTGGGAGGCTTGGAGGGCTGGTGGGGGGGTGCAGGAGAAGAGAGGGCTGTGAGTGGGGGTGGCTCTAGACTGAGGGAGGACACAGGTGGGCAGAGTGCCTGCTGGGCTCACCTCTGCTATCACGCCGATGCACCCCACGATGACCGCAGCTTTGGCCTGAGCGCCACTCATTCCGCCCAGCCCAGAGGTGACAAAGACCTTCCCAGCCAGGTCCTTGACCCCCAGGTACCGTCGCCCGGCATTCAACACGGTGAGCTGCAGGGAGAAGAGGAGGAGTTCACTCTCCACTCCGGCACGTCCGCCTCCCACCCCCGGCAGCCAGGCGTGGCCCCTGTTTCTCACCACTGTGCCATGGACGATGCCTTGGGGACCGATGTAGCAGTAGCTGCCTGCTGTCATCTGGCCGTACCTGACCACAGAGAAGGCAAGCTCAGGGCTGAGCTCGGTGCTAGGCACAGTTTAAAAGGCACATGCTTTAAAATTCATTTTCGATTACCCCAAAATGCATTCCTACATTTTCCCTTTAAAAAAAAGAAACCATTATAGAGAAAGCTACAGTCCCCCAATTCTGGTCCCCTCTGGCCTCCGGGACCTTTTATACACAGATTTTGATCTGTTAAACACTGTAATATAAGTGGCAAAATCACTGTGGGGGCCATTTGGCCGTAACGACGGAGGCGGAAGGTGATCGGGCACCTTCACTTTCTGCGCTCACGCCCATGTGAAGACAGGCCCGCCACTGTTCGCGGCAACTTTGTTTGCGGTGGCCAAGCCCTGGAAGAGCTGGAGCTCCCAGCACGGAAGAGAGAGAAACAAACGGCTGCGTAAGAACACAGCAGAACGCTTCACAGCAAAGAAACAGACCAAAGTCTTCCTGTGCCACGTGGCTCAGTGAAGAAGCCAGATGTGAAAGAACCCGTTCTGTGGGATTCTGTTGGTATGACATTCAATGACCTCCAATGGGGGGGTCTACCTGCTGGAAGGAGGGCACGGAGCTGCGGGAGGCAGGGGTGACACCTTCAGAAAAGGGTGCTCACAGAGCGGCACGCTTCATTCAGGTTTGTGGGCTATGCCATCACCGAATGGCATTGGGGTCACTGTTTGCAGGTGGGGTTATTGTCGTCATTAGTATTCGTATTATTTACATCAACAGCCTCATCTTGTAGGTATTGGTATTGCTTGTGCAGCTGGGCCCCTCACCTTCAGGGGCCTTTCCACATCAGCACACACGGGTCCTGCTGATGGCTACTCATGGTTCCACGCTGTGTGTATCAGAAACCACAGAATGTTCCCCTGCCCCCTCTGATCTCGTTACGCGAACCACACTGCAGTGAGTGACCTCCTGTCTGCCTCGCTGGCCCGGGGAAGAAACCAGGAAGGGGTAGGGCTCAGTCATCAGGTGCAAGTATGTAAAATATTACTAGACATTGTCAAATTCCAAAGTGACTGTCACCAGCAATGCATAAGGGTGCCTGTGTCTATCCCTTGATAATTATCAAACACTTGAATATTTTTGGCAGTGCATTTTTCTGGTTTTTTTTTTTTTCTGTTGCCTTAATTTTACTCTTCCCTGGAGACCCCTGAGGTAAGAGATGCTCCAAGGTTTACTGCCGCTTGCTTTTGTCCTTGGTCCATTTCAACTCCCTGTCTCTTTTCTATTGGGTTCCTGTCACCCAGCAACTCTCCCCAGCCCCCTTCTCTTCTAGATCCTATTCTTGCAGGTGTGAGTCTGAATGCCAAGTCTATCCTATAATTTAGATAAGGTACTGAACCACGTGGAACCTCTTCATCTTCTTCCAAAAAAGGGGGAGGCATTATCCTTACCGTGGAAGGTTGTATGACTATTATACAATATAAAAAATGGTTCTAATATAATAGCCATCCAGCCAGGGAGATGAGTGAAACCATCAGAACCCCCCACAAGGCTGCATGGACCCCCTAATCTCTGCCTCGGGGACCCATATCCACTCAAGCAGAGGGCCCACGTCTCCCTTTGTACCACATACTAAGGGTGTCCTCTTGATTGTTTCGTGAATTCTCACGGAACTCTTTGAGGCAGGAGCTATGAACAGACAGGACCCAAGTTCCGAGGTTATACAGGGATACACTGCAGAGCTGTGAGCTGACTTCAAATCCTTCTAATTCAGTCCTTTGTGCTCAAGTTACCCACTACATGCTGCTCCCAAAATAACTCTAGGAGGTAAAATTGTGGGATCAAGTTTCCTGCACTTGGAACTTTGACCCCAGTCACTAGGTATAGTCCTCCCGGCCACCCCCAGCCTTGCTAGACCTGCCCACAATCTGCGACCACCTGTTTTCCCACATCTACCCTGGTGCTGACTGTTATCTGTAACTTCATTGTGTCAGCCTGACAGCTTGGCTAAGTTAAAGGTTTAAACCCTTCCCGCCTGTGTGGGTGATTTGCAGCCATTTTAGTCAATTGCCCACAGCACCCGGGTCAATCCTCAGGTGCAGCAGACCAGGTCTGACTCTGCAGTTCTACTCTCTTTAAACCTCCACCCTGAATCTATAAAACAGAAGCATGCCACCTTGTCCAATGTCACACTTAGGAGGCAGCAGGTCCAGGATGCAGACCCTGTCCCTCTGACCCTGCGGCTGCTTCCACTGGTGAAGAAGAGGCCATCAGGCCTCGCAGTAAATAGTAGTAACAGTAGCTACTTAGGACCAACCAAAAAAGTAATCGGGTTTCTGAACCTCGGTTCCTTCCTCCACAAATTGGGCCAATAAGGGCGCCTAGGTCAGAGGCTTGTACAGAGAGCCAAACACCATGGTATCTATAAAGCTCACCAGGACACCTGACACCTGGTAGTGACGATTATGATGATAACATTGTAAAATCTTAGCCTGAGGCTTAATTGGCTCCCAATACTACAGACCTGATCACCCCTTGTCCCTGGCAAGAGTCCTTGACCCCTTGAACTCAGGACTCACTCCTGAACTCAGGAAATGCCTAGACACTCCTGCCTGTCAATTTCTTTTAGAAACTAACTAAGGAAAGGCTGAAACAGGAAAAGGAACATTTGAGAACAATATAAGCCCTGCCACAGATGAATCATAAAGTGCCTGACAGTTACCTCAGCTTCATTATAATATTAAAATCACCTTCTGAATATTCATCTTGAGCCCTCAGAAAAGAAGCCTGCTTAGCTGTTGAGAGAGTGGCTTTGGACACGATTCCCCATGACCTCCTTATTCTGATGATTAAAGTGACCTTGTGAAGCACCTCCACCTGGTGTGGTCTTTGTGTATAGCTCCTGGGTAGAGCAGACCCACTTTGGGCCAGGTAGCAAAGAGCAACACACCCAGAGATCCGTAAAAATGTACAGATCAGGACATTCGCTGTAGCATTCTTTATAAGCCCAAAGAACCTGAAACAACCCAAATCAGGTGGCAGGGGGGTTAAATAAATCATGGTACAATTGAACACTGCAGGTAAAACAAGAGTTCATTAGACCCACGTTTCCCGAAATGGAACAGTCTCCAGCTATACTGTCCAGGGTGGAAAGGCTGGTGCAGATGGCATCCATAATGGTCTACCTGACTCTGTATGTGCATGAGAAATTTTTAAAGACACAATGTGAAATGGGGAGTCTAGGGTGGGAAAGGGGTTTCCTTTTCGCCATACCTCTTTTTAAAATAACGTTCCGGGGGTGGGGGGAATGTTTGCAATTCAGAGCACGCATTGCATTAATTTTATGACAAATGAAATGGTTGTGCTCTGCATTTTGGGGTTTGGGTTGCACAGGTGCACACATTTGTTACACTCATCAAATGGTGCACTGGGATATGCGCCTTTCATGTAAATTTCACTTCCGAAGAAAAAAGCCCTGTAAACAAATACTGAATTCCTGGCTTGTATCTGCTGCTTACTTTGAGGCTGTCAAAAACCAAGTTGGACAGATGGATGCATGGAGAGAAACAAGACTTACATTGTAACTCCCATAGCAAAGAGCTTCTCATACTCTGTCCGGGAGGAGTAGTTGGGAATGACCTGGAAAAGAGGAATGGGAGCCAAAGGCTGGGGACTGGGTGGGGGGGGGGGGACAGAGCCCTCTGAAACAATGGGGAGGCAGGTGTTGGGGGCACCTGGCTCTCCTGCTGCCCCCAGGCAGGCACTGTGCCCGGCTGCCCCAGGACCCACCATCCCGTTGGTGATGACCAGCCTGGGGGCCCCGGGGCTGCTTGGGAAGAGCCCCAGAGGGTGTCCGCTATACATGACCAGGGTCTGCTCCTCTGTCATCTGTGACAGGTAGGACATCGTCAGCCAGAACTGCAGGGGAGAGCAAAGCACGGAAGGCTCTGTAAGTGGAGGGCCAACACTGAGCCCCAAGTCACCACCCAGGCCCAGAGAGCTCCCACAGCCCCAGCAGTCCTGCCAGTGCCCTGTCCCTTCAGGCCCTCATTACTCTCCAGTGGCTCCTGGTGCCTCGAATAATGCCACACATGCCCTGAGGGCCTTTAGTACCCCCAGAATGCCCAGTGTCAGCATCTCAGGCATCAGAGAGGCAGAGACCTGAGTCCCGAGCCTTAGATTGTTAGATCCTACCAGGCCAGAAGATGTGGGGAGGGGAAAGGCCATACAGTCCAGCGTACCTGAGCCCAGTTGCTGAACACCTGCCCATTTCCTCCATAGGTCACGAGCTCCTGGGGAAACTGGAGAAGACATGGTGGCATCTGAGATGGGGGTCTGGGAAGGGAGGGCCCCCACCTCTGTGCTGTGCCCAATGGCTGATGGCCCTTGAAGAAGGAGTGTTAAGGGCAGGGGGAGAAGGCAGAAAGGGCGAGGCCCAGACACAGTGGCCTCTGCAAGAACACTGGCCCCCCCATGACCTTGTAAGAGCTCAGCGTGAGGTGAGAGTCAGAGCTGGATCTGGGATCGCTTTGGGAAGTTAGCCCAGGGTCAATGTCAGGGGTCTGTCTGTGACCAGGTTCTGGGGTCAAGGCCAGGGCTGAGGAAGCTCTCACCTCTGGGTAGAATATTCAAATTCTAGGATCATATTGCCCTCAAGTATAATACTCAGAGACTCACCCCCGCAAAGGTTATCCTTTATCAGATATGGGTATCTGATGTACAGACTGGCTCTCAAGGACCCCCACGACAGATGCATGTGGCCAGACTTGCATCATCCACACAACAGTGTGGCTATTGAGCACTGGAACCATGGCTCATTTGACATGCCCTAAGTGTAAAATTCACCCCCAATTTCAAAGACTTAGTAGGGAAAAAGGTTGTAAAATGTCTCAGTGATTTTTATGTTCCATGTTAAAATGATAACATTTCTGATACATTGGGATGGACAAAATACAGGAGTATATCTGTTCGTTATTATTTGTTTGCTTTTTCATGTGGCTTTTAGAAAGTTTTGTTTTTTGTTTTTTTTTTTAAGAAAGTTTAAAATGCCATGTGTGTCCATCATACCAACGTTGATATCTGGAGGTTCATGCTGTACTCTAGTCACAGACGATGTAGCCACCGGGGGGAGCCGGGAGAAGGGTCTATGGTCCCCCTCTGCACTATCTTTACAACTTCCTACAAATCGATCGTTGTTTCTAAATAAAAAGCTTAAAAGCATTACATGTATGTCTTGAGTTACATTTCTATTGGGCAGTGCTGGCCCCTGCCTCAGTTTCCCCCGGCTGTTACCTGGGCTACGGCAGGGTCCAGGTTGTTCATGATCATGTGCATGATGGCTGCAGCGGCCCTCGTCCGGCAGGGGTACTGCTCGATTGGGTAGGCCCTGCAAGGGGAGTCCAACCACCAGGTGTGACGAGGGGAGGGCACCAGGCTTCCGGCCTGCTGAAGCCTAGGCCCTCCCTGGCCATAGCACAGCATCCGGCCACAGAGGTGTGCACAGCAAGACTTGGTATCCGGCCACAGAGGTGTGCACAGCCTGGGAGCTGCCAGCAGAAGGCGGTTCCAGACCACCTAGGCCGGCCCACTCTGGTGCTCACGTTGTGTTTAACACCCCTGCCCTTCCAAGGATGGCAAGTTAGGCCCCTACCACCCGCGGGCCACCCCTCCCTCCCCCTTGGCGGGCTCCAACTGGGAGAAGATGGACTTCAAAATAAAGCTGAAGTCTGCTTTCCAGAAGCATCTCCTCCGGGTGGAGTTTATTATCCATCCCTTCTTTCCTTCATGTCACCAGTGCTCCTGGCATCAATTCTAGAGCAGATGCCAGGCCAACAGGCCCCAACAGGAATGAAGGGACGTGGTGCCTACTTGATGGGGAGAATGACATCTCCTGGGGGTGGTTCCAGACAGGTCTGGACCTCTGGCACATTCAAGAACAAAGGTGCTTGGAGCGAGAGTCCTGGGCAGGGGCAGCAGCATCTGGGAACTGTGAGAAGGGCAGATCCTTCTGGCCCCCCTGCTCCCAAACTGCTGAATCCACAGTGTGGGGGGAGGCCCAGCCATCTACATTTTCACAAGGCCTCCAGTGCCATGCACAGTTCAGCCAGAACCTAAGCTATCTCCTTACTTCCTGGCAGGACAAGACATGAGGTTTAGAAAGGGATTTTGTACACAATTTGGCTCCAGAATTGCACAGGATTGACTACCCAGGATGGTAGGCCAAAGAGACCTCTCTGGAAAGGATTCCCTTATCGTCTGGCCAGGCTGGGGGGCCTGCAGCCAGCTCCAGGCTACAGACCCCCACAGGTGACAACACAGCCATCATGCCCTCTCCGTGTGAGGGGCATTGACTCAGCACGCCACAACTCAGCACGCCTCCTGGTGTGGACAGCCTGCACTTCCCCCTGCTGACCCCTGAATCGGCCCCTCCCTGGGAGCTTCTGGGCCCCCTTTGGAGCTGCACCTACCAGCGCTCACCTCATTTTAATGTCGGGGCAGAACCGGTACATGTAGATATGCCCGTACAGTCGCAGCTCCTGGGCAAACTCAGGGGCCAGCAGCTCCTGGACGTCCGGGGGGAAGTAGCGCAGGGCATTCCTCAGTGCGAGCTGGGGAGTTGGGGGAAGAGGGGTGAGGGGCAGCAGGGGGGCAGAGGATCTCCAGGCCAAGGATCACGAGGCTTCCATGATGCGCCATCCTCCTTCCCTACTCAGAAATCCATGGCCCCATCCAGAGACCACCTAGTTCTCACTCCAGGCCCATCTACAAGGTCACCTTTTGCAAGAAGCCTTCCCAGATTGCTCTCCCCCTTCACATAGGCAGACGTCTAGGCCCTCCCTCGTCTTGCTCACTGGAAACCAGACTGCCCTGAGGCTTGCAGCTACACTGGGAGATGCAGACTCAAGGGCAGGAAAGAGATGTCCCAGGAGCTCACAGGCACCTTGTGCAAATGCAGAGAAGCAACCCTCCACCAGCGCCCACCTTGGCAAGCCGCATTAGACAGCGCACCCTGCACATTTTCCCCCAAATTCAGGCAGGCCTGGGGCAGGCCAGGAGAAAGAAGAAACCTTCATAGGGCTTCTCAGGCAGCCCAACTCCCAAGCCCCCCAATACTCCTCCACACATCCCTGATGTTCCTGGTCCTGCCGCAGGGCCTTGACACTTACCTCTCTGCCACCCTGCCTTCTCTTGGAGGGTCTCTCTCTTTACTCAGGCCTCGATCCAGGTGCCCCCCTCCACAGAGGCCTGCCTTGACCTCCCCCTCTTGACTCCTAGCCTCTCTCCCCACCTCCGTTTCCTTCCCAAGCTTTTCACTGCTGGGTGTTCTACTGGTTGTTTGTTTCACTGCTTACAATCTGTCTTACTAAGCACAAGGAGGGCCAGAGTTCTAGCAGACCCCTTCATAGCTCCCTTCCTTCCAACACCCGGACTGGAGCCCGGAGGCAGCAAAGCTGGGGAGGCGACCAAGGGTATCTGGGTGGAGGTTGAGGCCATTTATGCAACCAGCTGACCCTGGGGAGCAAACTGTTTTGGGGGTGGGGAGCTGAGGAGCTGAGAGTGGTGAATTTATTCCCTCATTCATTCAGTGCATGCCTACTGAGGGGGAGAGGTGGTCTGATAACCTGAAGACAGGTGGGCTTTGGACACGGGGAGGCAGGAGGTGATGGGAGAAGGCCAAGGCCCAGGACTGGGGACACCAGCTTTGGGCAGGGGCAGAAGTGCCCCCAGGGAGATGGTGCTGGAAGTCCAGCCAGGAGCACGGATTCCTGCCGGCCAAGGGCAGAGGGCTAGGAGGAGGGCGGCTTGTCCGAGGCACCCAGCAGTCCAACACTGTGTGGGCTAAGACACATCCCAGGACTGAGTGACAAGGATGTCACTGGGGCCTCAGCAGCGGGGCAGGGTGGGAGGAGAGAAAGGAGAGGGGTAATCCGGGAAGGAGCAGATAGCAAGAGAGGCGATGAAGAAAACCCCAGCTCAGGGTGTTACAGAAACTTGGGAAGGTCTGCAGACCCACTCCCTCATTTAATTTTCATGTGGAACAAAAGCCCATCATCCCTTCTCCCTTAGAAAAAAAGCTGATGAGAAATATGAGTTTCTCCCTCAAGAAGAGTGGCCAGGAATACCCTGCAGCAGGAGGGTGTTGAAGTCCAGCTGACGCAGGGGTTGCCCACAGGGTCTGGTGTGGCCTCTGCTCTGCGTTCCTCACCAGTTCCCAGGTGCCGCGCTGCTGGCCCGGGGACCCCACTTTGGGAGCCGCTACAGGACAGCCAGGAGGATAAATGATCCACAGCAACCTGCAGCAGCCGGGTTGGCTCTCCTGACCCGCTGTTGAGTGAAAGAAGCCCACACCTAAGGGACATACTGCCAGCTCTGTTGAGAGGCTGTTCAGGGGCAGGTGTGGCCGTGCCACGTGTTAGAGGTCAGGCCAGCAGTTCTCCTTCAAGGCTGGGGTCTGTTCCCCGCTCCCCGCACCTGTGACAGACACATCTGTGCACGCGTGGTTTCCGTGGCTTTCTGTGCATGTTGTACCTCAACACAAAGACTGTTGTTGTTTTCTAGCTGGTGTATAGCTTCTAACAAGAGCTTGCAAGTGAAACTGAACATTTAAAGAAAAGTTTTGAAAGCAATATATCACACACACACAATCTACACAATATATATTACACGCATACACACACAATCTACACAAGACTTGACCTTACTACCCAACTCCTAATATATTCTATCCTGTTCTAGCTTGTTTTATTTTGCTTTCTGATGAATGCTACTTGCAACCCCCTAACCAGATTTCACAACCCGCTAAGAGGTGGCAAGCAGTGGTCAGAAAAAAACTGTCTTCACTGTTTCCCCAGCAGGGCTGGCTTCACTACTGGGCCTAAACCTGGTGTTCTTACTAAGGACCTGGATTTGACCTTGTCAAATGCTTTTGCAACCTTGTTCAGCTAATCACATAACTCAAAAAATACAACAGAGGTTCCTGTCAAAATCAATGGTTCTTAAATTGTGTCAGTTGATAGAAATGACTAGGCCATTTTGCTTGCTTTTCTTGCTTTCCTTCCTTCCTTCCTTCCTTCCTTCCTTCCTTCCTTTTTCTTTTCTCCTTTCTCTCTTTTTTTTGAAGTTTTTATTTACTTAAGTAATCTCTCTACCCAACATGGGGCTCCAACTCACCACCTGGAGATCAAGAGTCACACACTCCTCTGACTGAGCCAGCCAGGTGCCCTTTGGCCATTTTTCAAAATGTCTTTAAAGGCCGTAAGAAATTCAGTCTGTTCTGAAGGAAGAATGCATGTGTGCCATAAACGTAACGGGGATTCTGGCAAGGTCCATAGCCTAAATGCAGCACAGAAGCTCTGTGTGCTGTATTTCCCCTTGTATAAGATTTCCATTTTGTGACCATTGAATTTTTCTTTATCCCTGAAATTCACTAATTTAGTCTAGACCTGTCTTTTTTTTCTTTATTATTTTTTTTCTTTTTTAATTTTTTTAATTTTATTTTTTAATTTTTATTTACTCTATCCCAGAGTGCAAGTGGGAGACAGGGGCAGAGGGGGGAAAGGGAGGGAATCTTTTTTTTTGAATGATTATTTATTTTGAGAAAGAGTACATGTGCATGAGAGCAGGAGAGGAGCAGAGGGGGCGGAGAGAGAGAATCTCAAGCGGGCTCCATGCTGTCAGCACAGACCCCCACACAGGGCTTGATCCCATGAGCCCTGAGATCATAACCTGAGCTAAAATCAAGAGTTAGACACTTAACCAACTGAGCCACCCAGGCACCCCAGTCTAGACATGTCTTAATGTCAACTATTCTATATCAAGTTCTCATTTTTTTTCTGGGATAAACGATATCCTTCTATCTACAATTTCATGTTTTTACTTAGTTCAGGAACATTGTCTTCTATTATATTTTCGCTCAATAACTTTATCCCCTGTGTCTAGAGTTACCTAACAGTCAGGCAGTAAATCCTTCTTCAGTGAAAAAATCTACAAAGTAGCAGCTCTGTTTGCTGACCTGGGTCACTCTTCTGAGTCTCTGGTTGGGAGTTCTCACAAACTTCATGTTTGCCCAAGGTCCGCCAGAGGTCTGAGGCAGGCCTATGGGGGGCCCGGGGGCCCCCACAGAACCTCGGAACCTCAGCAGAGGAGGCTCAGCGAGGAAAGGGTGGGTGCAGTGACGAGGTTGGAAGCCCCCATGATAAGCATGGGGACAGCAGCCAGAGTTGAGTCTACCCTTGGCCCTGCCTCCCACTACCCGTGTGAACTTGGGCCGGTCACCCCTGCCTCAGTTTCCTCATCTCTTGGCATGGCCTACTCAGCTGGGTAGTTGGAAGGATTCGATGAGCAAATGTACATTGTGTAGCATACAGCACCTTTACTCACCCACTCTTTTGAAGATCCCTAAACCAGAACCTAAGGAGTATTTCTTGCTTCCTCCCCTGCCCTGGCTTTGTAGCTTCCTTGTTTGCAGGGCTTGAGTTTATTGTAAGATGCCACAGCACCCACAGGGAGCAAAAGTAGGCACCCTACTTGGCAACTCACACCCTGGGTGGTCAACTGGCATGCTAATCACAGGATGTTCCCACAAACACTTCACCTCTGCATATCTCAATCTACACCAGAGGGTCTGCTATTCCATATCTCAATCTACACCAGAGGGACTGCTATGCAGCATATAGAATGTCAGACATGGATTTTCACTGGTCAAATTATGGCCCATTAATCATATAATGCATGTTCCAAGTGGGCTCTTATTGGTGAAATCAGCTGTATTCAAGACACGTAAATTGGAAAGAATATTCCAGACCACCCCCATTGCCTTAATAGGCCTAAAAATCTAACAAGCTCAGTTAGGGCCAAAGGATTGATTCATAAAATGTTTCAGGGTCAGTCAGCAGGTTGGAGAAGTCTGGGTGCTTGACAGTGTGGTGGGCAGAATAACGACCCCCAAACACATCTGCATCCTATTCCCCAGAACCTGTGAATTTGTTTAATAACAAGGCAAGAGAGACTGCAGATGTGATTAAGGTAAGGGTCTGGTGTGGAAGATTATCCTGCATCATCCAGGTCAGCCCTATGTATCCGCCAGAGTCCTCGTAAGAGGGAGGCAGGAGGGTCTGAGTCAGAGAGAGAGACCTGAATTTGCTATGCATCTGGCTTTGAAGACAGAGGACGAGGCCACAAACCAAAAACTGCAGGCAGCCTCTAGAAGCTAGAAAAGGCAAGGAAAGAGATTCACACCTCCTCAACCCCCAGAGCCTCCAGAGGGAATGCAGCCTCACTGCATATATTTTTTAACTTGACCCTTGTACAATGCATTTATTGCTGCTGAAAATATATTACACGTACGCATAAACTAGGCTGATCTGATATGTAATATTTGCGTCCAAAGAAATGAGAATCACGAGACTCAGTAAGACAGCAACTGAGCAAGCATGATTTCCATATCCTTGCATTTGCGCTAATGTTTCTTGCTCGTTGCCCAAGGAAACCCATTTCAGCTTTCTGACACCCACCGTTGTAAGACAATAAATTTGTGCTGTTTTAAAGCCACTCCGTGTGTGGAGATTTATTACAGCAGCCCTGGGGAAATAATGGACAGGGACAGGATCCTGTCTTGGGGACAGTGTTACTACTGCCCTGAGCAAACCTTTTCCACGTTGGTGGCTGATCAGCTAAAAGGATACCAGCCTGCGACTTTGTTTATAGGTCACGGAATGGGTGTGTGTGTGTGTGTGAGAGAGAGAGAGAGAGAGAGAGAGAGAGAGAGAGAGAGAGGGAGTTTGGCTCAGGCCTTACTTCCATTCTAACCTGGCAGTGTGCTGGTGGGGCAAAACCCACCTACCTGAAAGTCGTTGGCTGTCACTACATCTACCAAAAATGACGGCCATGACTGATTTGGTGCAGCCTTGTTTGAATCACCCCTGTCCTTGCACTCACTCTTGCTCAGGCTTCATTAGGTCTGCTCTGGCCTGAACTGGAGCCAACCAGACCAACTAGGAGGGTCCAAACTGAGGCTCAGACTCTTCCTAGCTGGGGATGGGGTGGCCTCTGCATAGGCTGCTGCTACAGTGACCCAGCTCTTCCTACCTCAGTCTACACCAGAAGGTTGGCTACATCACACGTGCACGCTTCACCTCTCTGACCTTCGGTCTCTTCTTCTGTAAAAAGAGCACACTGATAGCACAGGGCTGTCTTGGGGACTCACTGAATCAACACGCTCGGCACAAGGTCTGGCACACAGAGGTGCCGTATGAGTGACAACTGTCAAAACGATCATGTCCCACACTCATAGCCCTCCATGCTGCCAGCTCTTTCTTCTACTTGGGTCTCTGCCCACCCTGCCCTTCTAGATAATCTGTCGAAAGCTTTTATACTCTCTTTATAACTATATATATGTATATATAGTTAATGAGCAGGTTTATGCTCCTACTCAGACACCCTCAGGGTCTCCCCATGACTCAATCAATAAAGTCAACACTGTTTTTGGCTTTCAGGGTCCTCTATAACTTGGCTGGGCCTGACTCTCCAAGCTCCACAGCCAGCTCGAGCCTACACAGGGCCTCCTCCACCCCTGGTATACTTTGGCCAGGCCCATCTCTGCATTGTCACTCCCTGTCTCCCCTTGTCTACAAATGGCCTTCCTTCTTGGACTGAGTCCAAGAACCTTGCCTATGTTGTCAAGACTGCCTCCTCCAAGAAGCCCTCCTAGGTTTCTCCTGCCTACTGAACTCTTGTAGGATTTGGTGGGGGCGCTTAACAACATACCAATTTATTCAGCAACCCAGTACCAGTGTCACTGAAGATCCAGAAATGAACCCCACAGAGCCCCACTCTTAAGGAGTTCAAGATAGTGTGTTATTAGTGATGGGGACACAGACACACTGGGGTGGTCTCCAGGTCTGGTATCTGATGTCCGGAACAGTCCTTGTGGGTGGGGCAGGGTTTGGGGAACAGGTCACTGAGAGTAACTGCGTACAGGGTCGGGGTAGCTGAAGACATTTCGGGTACAGCAACCGCTCCTGTTAGATGATGGAAATTCCTGCACTGTAGAAGTCGTCTTGTGTTTGTGCTGAAAACGCATTGCCTAAAATGTGACAGCCAGACTGCCTATGTTTAAACAGAGAAATCTACTGAAAGAAGAGCAGAGAGTGAAGTACACCAAATAATGGAATACTACCCACCAGTTAAAAGGACGGGTAACTCTAAACTCGCCAGTAATGAACGTCCAAAAAAACTGATGTGTATAGATTGCAACCACTTACATGCTTAAGAAGGACACACATGCATATCGTATGTACATAAAACACATGTGGAAGGATATGCAAAAAAAAAAAAAAAAAAAATGGCCGGGGCGCCTGGGTGGCTCAGTCGGTTAAGTGTCCGACTTCAGCTCAGGTCATGATCTTACCCTTCGTGAGTTCGAGCTCCGCGTCAGGCTCTGTGCTGACAGCTCGGAGCCCAGAGCCTGCTTCGGATTCTGTGTCTCCCTCTCTCTCTCTCTCTCTCTCTCTCTCCCTCTCTGCCCCTCCCCCACTCACGCTCTGTCTCTCAAAAATAAACATAATTTTTTGTCAATGGCCTATCAGAAGTAGGGAACTTACACTTTTATAAGACTTGAGTTCCTCATCTTATACAATTACCTGGAAAGTTTATGTCAAAAATCAAAGAGACACATTTAAATTTAAACAAAAAGAATAGAAAGCAAGCTGAAGGAAAAGCAGAAAGCGAGCTGCTGGCGGCTTTGGAGGTTGCTGGGTTCGGACTGCCTGGGAGAAATCGCTTGTGTTTCTCCTCTGAGGCGAGTGTTCGCACACAGGACGCTTCTGTGACTGGTTTGGGGGGGTCCCCCCCCAGACCAATTCTCCACACCAGCTGGGTGGCCCGAGCGTCATTCTGTTCTGACATCATCTGCCTGAGTCAGCTGAGACCCCAAAGGTTAAGGGCTCAGTCCCACAAGACTGCCCCTCCCACCTCAGATGCCATCACACACCCCCAGGCTTTCACCTGTACGGGGGACCAACCCGCTAAGTACCGGGGTTCCCACCACTTCCCTCCTTGGGTTCAGTAATTTGCTGAGCAGCTCGCAGAACTCAGAGAAACGTGTCTACTGGTTTATTATACAATACAGCATATGATCAAGGGTCCGGATGAACAACCAGATGAAGGTACACAAGGCAAGATGTGGGGTGGGCCCAGCACCTCAATGTGTCCTGCAACCCAGCTCTCGGAACCCTGCAGTTATGGGATTTTTATAGAGGTTTCAGCACATAAGCATGATGGATGATTAACTCAATTTCCAGCCGTTCTCTCCTCTCTAGGGAATGGGGGGGGGGGGGGGGCGAAAGTTCCAAGCTTCTTATCTTGGAACAGTCTTTCTGGTGACCAGCCCCTATCTAGAGTGGCTTCCTTAGAACAAAAGAATTTCCCTATCACCCAGGAAATTCCAAGGAATTTAGGAGCTCTTTGTCAGGAGCTGGGGTCGAAGGAAGGGAGGGTCAGGGCAGAGGTCAACATCCGTCCTTCTTACTATCTCACCAACCTAAGGCTGGCTGACCCTGGCACCCTGAGGGAAGATGTAGCGGCTTTCAACAGCCCCAACTCCCGGACCTGCAAGCAAACTGCGACCTACACAGGGCAAGGCTGAGGTGGCCCAGCTCCTCAGCTCCTGAGTGCCCCCCTCCCAGCACAGGACACCATCACGCAGCCATAAAGGTGTCACCTGAGATGGGCAGGTGACAGGGCCCTCCATGCCCTCACGGTCAAAGATTGAGCCCTTGGCGCCCAACAGGGAGGTGACCCAGGGGGAGGAAGCTTGAATGACTATTTTGACGTAGTTAAGCTGGGCCAGATAAGCACCATGGAAGAGGAGGCGGAGCCAGGCCCCCAGGGCCCAGGCCCCCCACTGCCCCTGCACCGGAGCTGTCCAGTCCCACCCCAGCGCCCCCCAGCGCCCTCCAGCGGCCTGGCCCCACACTTCCCCTGTGCCTGCACTGTCCAGTGGTGCCCCAGCTCCGCCCAGCGCCCCCCCAGGGCCCCCCTCGCAACACCCCTTACCCCCAGCACCCTTCCCCCACCCTTCTGCCCTAGCTCTGCCGGGTCCGCCCCAGCATCCCCCAGCGCCCCATCCGCGCTTTGTGAGCTGCCTCCGCAGAAAGTTTAGGGGGCAGCCACTGAAGAGCGGCAGTCTTCACTTAGGGTGGGGTTGTGTGATTCCTTTTTTAATGTTGGTGCCTATTTGTATTTTTTTACTTTCCCCTGCACTGTTCCTGAATTTCTCAAGTAATTCTGAGTAAAGAAAAAGGAGGATACTTTATATCATTGTGCCACCTTCTTTATTTCCTCTGGTCTCCTCCACTGCTCCGTGGTGTCATTTTCATCCCCAGTTTACAAGGGAGACAAGTGCGCTCCTGGACGGTCGGAGCTGCCCGGGGTGCAGGCTCGAGCGCCCCCAGTCCTGGGCTGGCTCCAGGCTCTCCAGGCTGTGGGTGATGGTCAGGGACACCTCGGCAATGCTTTCAGCAGCACCATCCCGCCCCCGCTGGGGTTCTAGCCTTGCTGGCTGCACACTCACTGCAAGACTGGGGGGAGGGACACAGAAGCGAAAACAAGAGCTGACCTGCTACGTTGTAGAACTTAAAAGTCATGTGCGTGTCAGGGGTGGAAGGGTACACTTTGGGGGCGCTTGGATGGCCCAGTTGGTTGAGCAACCAACCTCTGCTTAGATCATGATCTCACAGTTTGGTGAGTTCAAGCCCGGCATCCGGCTCTGTGCTGACAGTTCCGAGCCTGGAGCCTGCTTGGGATTCTGTGTCTTCCTCTCTCTCTGCTCCCCTCTCCACTCACACTCTGTCTCTCACTCTCTCCAAAATACACTAAGAACATTTTAAGAAGTAAAAAAGAAAGAAGGCTACACTTTGTTTACACCAGCCTCACTCCTCTGACTGGAAGCAGCCACAACTCCACTGCCTCCTGGCTGGGGGACCTTGAACTTCAGGATCCCCATCTGCAAATGGGTACCCTAATCTTGCACCCAAGGATGAACGTTGGGGAGAGAATGAACTACAGTAGGCGTGACGAGTGCAGAGCAAACACATTGGATCCCCCTGTCCCACCGACACCCCCTCTGGGCGCTCTTGGACACCCCCTGTGGGCTCTCCTGGACACCCGCTCGGGGAGGCTTGGCGGTGAGGGGTGGGAGGCTGAGTTGAGAAGCTGCAGCTCCTGCGGAGAAGCAGGAACAGAAAATGCCCACCCGGACCACCTCAAGGACACCCAGAGGGCAAAGGGCCCAGCAGGAATGGCGCCCAACTTCTTACCTGCTCCTCCGCAGGGCTAAGGCCAGGGGTCCTGACGGGTGCGTGGGGCACCCCAGCCCAGCGTCCCCGGTTTTCCGGGAGGGGCCGCAGTGGCAGGCCGGAGCATAGCACCTGGAGGCTGGACATGTTTGGCGGAGACTGAGACGGAGGCCAGCTCTGTGGGGAGGCCAGGGAGAGACTGGGCAGTCATGGCCCAACTGGGCGGGGACCTCCTGCTCCAGGCCACCTCCTCCAGCCCCTCATTGGGCCCAGGGCCTGCAGAGGGAGCCATGTGTGGGTCATTGGGTCATTGGCCCCTCGCCTGGCTGCTTGCAGTGTTGACCCGAGGTGGGGCTGGTGTTCTGGGTAGAGGCAGGCTTCACGCAGGGGAGATTGCTACGTATTGGTTTGTTTGTCCTGTTAGCGAAGTGTTGGCCTTGAGGGGCTGTGTTTCCCAGGACGCGGCTTTGGAGGGCTGCTGGGGCTCTAATGCGGGGGTTCGCTTCAGCAGCCTTACACCAGGCAGGCGATGCTGGGATTTGTGTCTTGGTGACGGGGAGCATGTGATACTGAGGCTGGCGCAGAACGCGGGGTCTGTGCAGAAAGCAGGCAGTGCGCCTTGTACCCCTCCTCCCTGCCACTCGTGCAGGGGGCACGGCAGAAGCCCACCCAGCAGCAGCTGTACCCTCCTCAACTCTCACATGCTGCTTCATCCCCTTCCCAGAGCTCTCTGTAAAGGGCCCACATGGAGATGCCTCTCATCCTCGATTCCATTAACAACTTAGCAAGGAAGTGCTCCTTATTAGCCTTATGCTACAGATGGGGAAACTGAGGCCCAGGTGGCACTCACACAGCCAGGAGGCGATGGCAATAGAATCCTGGTGGTCCTAGGAAAGCAACCCATCTGGGTGTGAACCCAGCTCAGCTCCTGACTAGCCCTGTGGCCTTGGGCCCTGTCCCAATCTACGCAAGTGGGTGGTAATTAATCACTGGGCTGTAGGAGGCACGAATGGGTTGTGTAAGCACCCAGTGCAGTACCTGCGTGGGGCAAGGTGAAAGGAACAACAAACATCTTCCTAGTGCTCACGCTTCTGAACACATCACATGACCCAGTTCCCTTTGTCCCCTCATCGGTCCTGTGGAGTTCACTGTCCCATTTTACGGGTGTGAAAACTGAGGTCGAGAGAGGTGGTGGGAACTGGGTTAGTCACACGGTGAGTCACCGGAGGTGCTAGGATCTGAGCCCTCAGAACCCAGAGCTCTGGCTCTAGCCTCCCTCCCAGTCACTCTTGCAGGCCCCCTGCCACAGTGACGGTGCTGTTCCTGGGGTCCACGGCATCTCGCTCCTCCGAAAGAAGAGCGAGGAGAAACTCGCTCAGCTTTGCTTTTTGTCATTTATCCATTCACTTGATCTTTCAAACATGATTGAGCACCTTCCTAGTCAGGCACTATTCTAGGCCCCGGGAATGAACATCCTCGCTGCAGACACTGCCCCCTACCCAGCTGTGCCTGCAGTGTGTCTAGGCATGTGTGGCCTTGGCTGCCAATGGCAGGCACCTGCATCTCTCTGTTCCAGGGCTGCTGCTGGTGAACCAGCACCTGCTCTCCCCCTTCAGAGGCAGGCTGGGAGGCCTGGGGAGCTGACGGCCCTGTCACCACCTGTCCCAGGAGTAGCCCTCAGCCAGCAACAGATGGAGGGAGGATGGTGGATAAATGCCCCAGGTCCCTTGCACCTCAGCAGGGTGGAGGAGGGAGGCAGGTGGTAACTCAGGGGAGTGCTCTATACGATCTGCAGAGTGCCCAGCAGGACTGTGCTGAGTTGCCCCCATGGGGTATGGTGCCCCAGCTGGTTGCTTTCCTTGCCCGTCCCACTCCCCGCCCCCCTCCCTGCCACCTGAACAAGACAGTACCTCAACAAAGTAGCTGTGCACAAACCTCCTCTTAGGTTTTGTTTCCCGGGGAGACCTCATCTTCTGGTGGGTCAAGATAAGCCAGAACTCAGTTTTTGTAGAATCCTCTGATTTTTAAAGGTTACCATCAATTAAGAAATGGTTTTAGGGGCTCCTGGGCATCTCAGTCAGTTAAGCGTCCAACTTCGGCTCAGGTCATGATCTCGAGGTTCGCGAGTTTGAGCCCCACATTGGGCTCTGTGCTGACAGCTCGGAACCTGGAGTCTCCTTCAGATTCTGTGTCTCCCTCTCTCTCTCTGCCTCTCCCCTGCTAGCACTCTAGCTCTCTCTCTCTCTCTCTCTCTCTCTCAAAAATAAATAAACATTAAAAAAATTTTTAATGGTTTTAAACATTGTACTGGACAAGATGGATGCACTGTATCAATGTCAGTATCCTGGTTGTGATATTGCAGTGTTGCAAGATGTTACCAGTGGGAGAACCTGGCACATGGGATCTATTGTTTCTTACAGTAGAGAAACCTACAAGAATCCCCAAATACAGAGCTTAAGTTTTTAAAAAAATCATGCAAGCTGGTTAAAAGAATGAGGATCTCAACAGATGTTACACATGGCCAACTGGTAGGTTCGAACCCTGGCTACACTACTCACTCACTAGCTGTGCGTCCTTGGATAAGGTACTTAGGCTTTCTGTGCTGCAGTTTCCTCATTTGTAAAATGAAAGCACTAATGGTACCTACCTCATGGGATGTGTCTGAGGGTGATTAGATGAGAACATACGTGAAGGTTTTAGTGCTTGTTACAGAATAAGCATGGATAAGATATTGTTATTTTTCTAATTGTTGCCTGTATCTTTTGATACAAGGAACGGGTCAACGTATGTAGTACAGAAAGTATATACTACTTTGTAGTACAAAGAGTATATGCGCACATGTGCATGAACTGTCTCTGAAAGAAATACAAAGAACTGCGGAGGGAAGGAGACTTTTCACTATAAAACTCTTCCACGCTTTCAAATTGTCAGTGTACCAAATGCCACTGAATTGTACACTTTAAAATGATTAATTTTAGAGGCACCTGGGTGGCACAGTTGGTTGAGTGTCTGACTCTTGATCTTGGCCCAGGTCATGATCTCACAGTCCGTGAATTGGAGCTCTGCATCTGGCTCTGCGCTAATGGCTTGGAGCCTGCTTGGGATTCTGTCTCTCCTTCTCCCTGCCTGTCCCCCACTTGTGTGCACTCTCTCTCTCTCTAAATGAATAGACTGAAACACTTTTATAAATGATTAATTTTATGTTACATAAATTTCACCTCAGTTAAAACAAAACTCTGGTGTTTTTGTTTTTTGTTCAGGGCGGGATGGGGCAGAGGGAGAGGAGAGAGAGAATCTTAAGCAGGTTTCACGCCCAGCTCGGAGTCCAATGTAGGACTTGATCTCATGACCTGAGCCAATATCAAGAGTTAGATGTTTAAGTGACTGAGCCACCCAGGCACCCCACTCTGGTGTCTTTGAATTTTGTTCCATGGATAAACCAAAAAAATAAAAAAATTAAACTAATAAGGAGTAAAGAAAGGCAGGCAGGCGCTGTAAGCCAAACCCAGTTTTGCTCAGTATGTGCCGGTCCCTGGCCCTCAGCCCTTGGGCTCATGGTGCTTGATGTGGTGGTCTCTCTCCAGCCATCAAGTGCCTGCCTCCGTTTCCCCTCCACTTGCCCCACTGGCTGCTTCTGTCCTAGCCAGCCTCTCCTCCCAGCAACTCTTGGCCACCAGCACCACACAGCTCAGCCCTGCCTGCCTGGCACCCCCAATCCAGACCACACTGGGCCTCAATCTCTGCCGTATCACCAGTATATCCAGCTGGCCTTCCCGAGCCAGGCAGGACTTCTGTCTCTTGGACCACAAGCCTGGTCCCAGCTTCCCCTCCTTCTCCATCCATTCTGCCACCCTGGACATCTTCTGCTGAACCATCCTGACCCCTGAGCCCTCCACCATGAAAATATATCTGGACCCTGAGACCACCCTAGCCTGGGTCATGCCCACCCTCTCCCCCCAAGATAGCACCAGCCTCTCTCCTGGTCCTCCACCTCCTCCCAGCCACCTGCAGTCAGCTAGCAACACGGCTGCAGACTATGCCTAGAATAACCCAAATGTGGGCCAGTTTGTTCTGGGCATGTGGATCCTCTGTCTGCCTCTGATTTCTCCATCCACTCTTGTCTACCCCAGAGCCTCCTGGCTGCTCCTTGCTCACACATGCCCACGGTGGTTTAAAAAAAACTTTTTTTTAATGTTTATTTATTATTAAGAGACAGAGCAAGACAGAGCAGGAGCATGGGAGGGGCAGAGAGAGGAGGAGACACAGAATCTGAAGGAGGCTTCAGGCTCCGAGATGTCAGCACAGAGCCTGACGTGGGGCTTGAACCCACCAGCTGCGAGACCATGACCTGAGCCGAAGTCGGACGCTCAACCGACTGAGCCATCCAGGCGCCCCATGGTGGTTTTAAAACACGCCAGCAAATCCTTGCTTGGGTGCTTCTTCCAGTGATGCCGGGGTGTGGCCCTGCTCTTGAGTCTGGGCCAAACTTAGTGCTTATGGGGTAACTAACAGAAGGTAGCCTGAGACTCTGTGGAGCAGCCCAAGTACCCGGGACCCCAGGCTGGGGCGTGCCATGTGGAGGTGCTGAGGTCAACCAATCAGCTGAGCTCTGGTGCATGAGGGAGCCATCGGGGATGGCCGACCCCAGCCAGCCTCCATCTGATGCAGTAGCATGAGACGAATCACCCAACTGAGCCCCTTCCCCAAATTTTGACCCACAAAACTGTGAGCAAAAGTTTAAATGATTGTTTTAAGCTGCTAAATTTTAGTGCAATTTGTTAGTTAATAGCTACCTAGGAACATTACATCAGGGAGTCAGCAAAGTCTGGTCCTCTGCCCAGGAATCTCCTCTAGGCTCCTCACCTGACTCGCATCTCTGCTGAAGTCAGACACCCTCCCCGAGGCCTGTCCCTACCACCCTCGTTATGTGCAGTATACATACTTCCCATCCTTTATCCTGGTGTATTTTCTTTTCTTTTTAAAATTTTTTAATCTTTATTTATTTTTGAGAGAGAGACAGCGTGTGACCAGGGTAGGAGCAGAGAGAGAGGGAGACACAGAATCCGAAGCAGGCTCCAGGCCCTGAGCTGTCAGCACAGAGCCTGACGTGGGGCTCAAACCCCTGGACTGTGAGATCATGACCTGAGCTGAAATCAGACGCCCAACCGATTGAGCCACCCAGGCGCCCCATATCCTGGTGTATTTTCTCTGTTGTACCATTATGCCACCTGACGTGATCTTATATATTTATTCCTGCTTTCTATGATGTAAATTCTATGAGGGCAAAGAGCCTATCTGCCATGTTCTCTCCACTGGAGCCCCCGCACAGTGGGCAATTCAGTATCTGTTGAATGAATGAATGAATGTGAGCCCCTTTGAGAAAACAGAGGCTGCAGAAGCCGTCTTCTTACTGAAGCCCCGGGCCTCTGGCAGGGCATACTCAACCCTCCATCCCAAGACCCAACACTGAGATCCCACCATGGGCCTCGAGGAATCCGGTCTCCAAGAATTTTCTAACAGGGATGGGCTGAGATGTTGTTCTCAACTTTGGCCACCAGGTGGCAACACAGGAGACGGAGACTCTTGCCCTAAGGACGCAGAGGCTGGGGCATGGGGGAGGGTCAGGAATGCATGTGTAGGTGAGATTTGGGACCCCCTGGCTTGTGGATGACTGTTAATCCCTGGGTCCTGGACGCAGAGCAGCAGCAGCCCTGCCTGAGGGCCAGATTGGGGCTGAGCTGGATGCTTCTCAAGGCTCTCAGTCCACGTCACCTGGTAAGCCATAATAAGGAGTTTCTGGTTTTATCTGTGAGTTGGGTTTCCCACTTCTCTGCCATTTGAGACCTATCATCACCATTTGGAGCCATATCTTCAAGCAAGCAGAACTATTATTTGCTTAATAGTTTTCCTTAAATAGACCTTTGAAACTTGGATAAATGTAATAAGAAGGAATTTTTATATTACCACTGGTACAGAAACCAGTCACTTGCCAGAAACAGGCAGGAACTATAAAAATAATCACTAACATCTAGGACTTAGACGGCACTCCCTGATCCATTGCACAGGGAACTGGGGCACAGAGAGAGGTCAGGCAAATTTCCTGATCTCACACAGGGGCAAGTGGCACCTGCTGGGTTTGGAATCAGATTTTTCAAGAGCAGCTATAAAACTGTGGTTGAGGGGCGCCTGGGTGGCTCAGTCGGTTAAGCGGCCAACTTCGGCTCAGGTCATGATTTCTCGATCCGTGAGTTCGAGCCCCGTGTTAGGCTCTGTGCTGACAGCTCGGAGCCTGGAGCCTGTTTCAGATTTTGTGTCTCCCTCTCTCTGACCCTCCCCCAGTCATGCTCTGTGTCTCTCTGTCTCAAAAATAAATAAACGTTAAAAAAAAAAAATTAAAACTGTGGTTGACCGCAGCACCCTTTCCCACACACTCACACCGCCAAGTGTTGTCTCAGGTGCACACCCGCACACAGCATCAGCTGCTCCCCGGGTTCCCTCATAGCCTGACTTGTGGGAAGCAGGGAGCGGGGGTCAGGCCTGGTCTCCCCCCGCCCAGGACTAGCTGGATGTTTATCTTCTATCTTTCGATGGCCTGACTTTACTCTCCTTCCCTCACACACAGGAGGGAGGCCTCAGCAAGTTGAGCGCTCACTTGGAGTGTGGATCAGTGGCCGGTGACCAGGTAAGGCAAAGAGCCCCGCTGGCCAGAAGGGCGTGAACTGAGAACCCCCACCTCTCCTCCCAGAGTCTGGCCAGGAACGACCTACAATGAGGCAGAGTTCGGGCAGGACCTGGAGACACCTGTGGAAACAAGGCTACAGGGTGGCCTTGGGGGGATTAGAGGGCAGTCTTAGGCCTGACTCTCAGAGATGGAAGATCCTGGGGTAGTCGTCTGTAGAGGTCTGCTTCCCCATACCAGCCCCCCTCCCTCATGTAAGGCAGCAAAAACCCCCCAAGAGGGCACAGTGCTCCCCCGACCCGCCGACACGCCACTTTGCTGACGCTTCTTGGCCTTGGGTGGAGGATGGTACCCCGGGGCCAACCGAAGGCTCCGCCCCACCGGCGACCCGGCTCTTTCCACACAGGCTCCGTCCTTCCAGCCCCGGACTGCTGCCGGGCTAGATCGGGTGCGGGGCGTGGAGGCTGGACGAGGCCCGCCGCCCGCCGTCGCCCACCTCCCCAGTCCCCAGCAGTCTGCCGCCGCACCACCCTACCCCCCACCCCCGCGAGCAGAGAGCGCTCGCACCCCCGCGCTGTGCCTTGGTACGCGCCGCCGGGCGGGGCGGGGCGGGTCCCGGGGCGGGTCCCGGGCCGGGCGCTGCCGCCCCCGCGGGACCAGGGGGACCGCAGCCCCGCGCGCCCCGCAGCCTCGCGCGCCCCGCACAGCATGGGGAGGCGCTGCTGGCGGCGGCGCGCTCTGGCGGCCGCGTGTCTGGGTGCCGCGCTCTTACTTCTGGGCGCCGCGCCCCGCGCCCTGCGCCCGGGTGAGTGCCCACTGGGCCCCTCCACGGGGGGCACCTGCTGTCCCCTCCCGCGCTAGGGGGTAGGGGTGGGTGGGCCCAGGGAGGCTCTAGGCGTCCCCGTCCAAGCCCCGGCTCCCTGAAAGGGTCTTGCCGCCCTTGGGAGTTGGTCTCCCAACGCCCGCGAGGGGTGATCGTTCGGGGCTCGCAGCCCGGGGCCCCGGGTCCGTTGTGGGTGGCAGAGGGCATCGGGCCCACCCAGGAAGGCAGCCTCGTTTACGTCGCCGGCACCCCTTGGCGCCCGGAGGGCCCTTGACCGAAGCGGTGCAGCGTGGGTTGGGGAAGCCTGACGCTGCCAGGTCCTTCAGGTGGTCCCCCTCAGCCGCAGGCGCTGCTGCCTGGAGCGCCCCGCTCCGCCCCGAGGTTCACACCCAGGAGGACCTGGGGCTCCTTTGCACGCACTGCACGGTCTGGTTGGGGAAACTGAGGCAGCCAGTCAGGACCCTGCAGCTCGTGGTAGCTGCCCTGGGCCAGGCTTGTGCGTAGTCTTAACTCACTTCATCTCCTCCCCATTTCACAAAGGGGGAAACTAAGGCAGAGAGATTGAGGGGCAGGTGTGGGTGACTTGCCTGCTGGCTAGCTGCCTGCCTGGGGCTTGAGATGCCCAGTCAGCAGCCTGTTCCCACCTCGGGCTCTGTTTGCCTTTCCCTGGTGTGAGTGTGTTGGGGGGCTTTGGGGACTCAGGGGGTAGGTCTCCACTGGGCTCTGTGAGAATCCTCGGAGTGTCACCTTTGGAGCCTCATGGACAGGGTCTCAGGGAGTAAGTGACCACGCCCCAGGGTGGACAGGGACTGTGGGCAGTGAGGGTGGCCCAAGAGATCGAGCTGAGGAGTCTGTGTTTTGGGGGGCACTCACCCACCTGGCTGGGTCTAGGTTAGTGGATAAGGGTCATTCCACAGCCTTACCTGCTGGATGACCTATTCCCCCCCCTCCCAGGTCCTCAGTACTCCCATCTTTCAAATGGAGTGCTCAGGTTCTTCCTTATGGGTCTTTCGGGGAAGTGAAATTAAATGAGATAGTGGAAGAAACTCAGTCCTGAGTCTCTTCATCATGCCGGCTGTCATGATTTAGGGGTGGCACTGTGCTCCCTTCATCTTGGGGGGCGGGGCTTCCTTCTCCTGCTTTCCCTCCAACCTCCATGACTGCCTCTGGGCTGGAGGCCAGGGTTTGGCTGGGGTCCAGGTGAGCAGGGCTTGGGGAGGACTCCCTAGTGTGTTCACCAGAGTTCTACCTAGTCACCCTGCCGATCACACTGTTCTCTGCATGCCTGGACCCAGCCTCCCAGACCTGGACACCTCTCCAAGCTCACGGGAGGGAGCCGTGGTCAGTCTTGTCAGTCTTTCCATCACCACCCCGTTCCATGAGCAGGTGGGCTATCTGGGAGTGGTGCTCCTGGTTCAGAGTGCTCCTGATTCATGGCAGGTGCTCCTACTCCTGTGTCTTAGCAGAGCAGAGTGTCCCCTAGCAGTGTGGGCTGTGGTCCTAGGGTCTGTGGCCATGACAGTCTTTGTCTACCCACTCATTCATAGACAAGTGTTTACTCAGGACCTGGACTCCCAGGGCTCAGCCACTGGTGTGGGGTGTGAGAGAGACAGAAGGCTAGAGCATTTGGGCCCCGGTGTGTGGGGTGTGTGTCTGGGGGGTATCTATAGAGGAGTAGGCACGTTGGGGTAGGCATATTTATGTCTCTGTGTCTCCCCTGCCTGGACACTTCTCTCCTGCCGCCTCCTCTACCCAGGTTTGAGAGAGAAGAAATGAGCCCAGGTACTGGTTACCTTCTGCGTTTTCTTCCTTTTGACTCTCTTCTGCAAAATCCGGGAGAGCAGGAGCTAGAGAGGGTGACGCGTGGTCCCTCTCCTAGTTTTTGCCCATGCTGTGTCCCTGCCTGAGATTCTCTGCTGCGTGAATACCCTTGGCCATGACCTTCTCACCCACCAAGCTGGCCTCACCCTACCCAGTCTGACAGACCCTACTTGACCTCTGCTTCCACTGCCCCTAGACTGGGATGGGCCTCTTCTCCGGGCTCCCATAGTGCAGGCCCGCCTGCCTCCCAGAGGCCCTCTTGCTCCTGCTAGGTGCTCAGACCTTTCCCCATAGTCTGTCTTCACTCATCATAGCTTTGAGGGTGACCCTGGACAAAAAAGGGTTAATCAGACCAACCTACCCAACATACTCTGCTGGCTCTTTTTCCTCCTGAGCCATGAGCTAAAGCCCCTGACCTCAGAAGCCAGTGAGGAGGGTGTGCTAATGTTGGATCTGCAGGCACCTGGCAGAGCCAGAGAGGAGACAGCTGGGTGGAAAGGCCTTCTCCTGCCAACCGTCCAGCTAGAGGCAGATCCTGCTGTCTGGGGACTCTGAAAGTGGCCTCATAGGGCCTCCAGCAGCGCTAAGGCTGTTCCCAAAGCTGTGCTCTGAGTTGGAAGGGGGTGAAGGGTGTGGTGGGCCTCTGGGCTAAGAAGACGGCTCCAGAGCACAGGAGGAACTTTAGCATCTTACTCCAGGCACACAGGTCTGGCACTGTCCCCTCCTTCTCCAGAGCAGTTGGGCAGGGGACACCTAAAGGACTGCCACTAGAGGCCTGGGGCCCCTAATGTGCATTTACTAGTGGGGAAGTCTGGAGTAGCCCACCATGGCATCCCTGAGCCCCCAGGACCCCATCAGTGCTGACCTAGTGCTCAAGGTCCTGGGGACGAGGAAGATGCTGGGGCAAGGTGGGACAGTTGCCCAGGATACTGCTGCCCTCGACACCCCAGCCTCACCCCAGGGTCCCAGTGGCACTTCCACTGTCACCCCTCGTCCCCTTCTGCCTTTTGCTTCCTCTGTGTCCAAACCTGGGCTTGAAGACTGTTCTTTTGTGCATCCCTGTTGACCATGGATTTGCTGGGCACGTGCTCACGCGAGGTACCTTTCTAGGGCTGGGAACAAAACTTACTAATATACCTGCCCTTGCAGACCTTACGTTTTTAATATTAAAAATCCAGGGGCGCCTGGGTGGCTCAGTCGGTTAACCATCTGACTTCAGCTCAGGTCACGATCTCACGTTTGTGGGTTCAAGCCCTGTGTCAGGCTCTGTGCTGATAGCTCGGAGCCTGGAGCCTGCTTCACGTTCTGTGTCTCCCTCTCTCTCTGTGCCTCCCCCACTCACACTCTTTCTCAAAAATACATAAAACATTAAAAAAAATTTTAAACATCCAAATTGCTGGTCTGCATCTTCTGCCCCCAGAGACACACTGAGGGAGAGTCTCAATTTAAATCCCCCACCTGCTGCTTCACAGGGGCCTCATTGGGCAGTGCCGGATTCCACCCTCACCTCCCTCCCTCCTCAATCCTTTCCTAGGTTTGCAGGGTTGAGCATCTTTCCCGGAGTTGGAAGTCTCTGTCCACTTTCAGGGGACCTAGGGTTGGAGGCAGGGAAGGGAGAGTGTGGAAGAAGGTTGGATGGAGAGGGGATTATTCCCAGGGGAGGCCACCTGTCCCTTCCAGGCTGGATTGCTGTCTTCCTTTCTTCCAGACCACCTCCCTTCTCCTGGGGTCCAATGCTTCCTGTCTGAGATCTGGGATGATGTGTGCTAACAGAGATCTTCTCCTCCACTGTCCTTCTTGGAGGGTTTCCAGGTGGGGAAGGGCCCAGGGCTTCTCTCCCTTTCCCTCTCTGTCCCCTTCCTTTTCTGGCACCACAGCACCTGGGGACTCAGGCCACAGAGACAACTGTTCAGACAGAGCGCAGGGGTCTATGATGGTCGGGGCACCTCTCAGGCAGCGTAGTGGCCCTGGAGGCAGCCATTGCTTTTAATGAAAAACCAGGATTTTGGTCCTATGCAGAATAAATGCAGAAATGCCCGATGACTCCTGGGGAGCCAGGGTGCCAGGGTTGAGGTGGGTCTATGACATGGGCCTGGCCTTGGATCTGAACAGGGCCTCTCAGCGCAGAAGCCAGGGACCTTCGCAGGGGCAGCTAGAGCCAGGAGCAGACAGCTTGCCCCCTGGATGCCCTGTGTCCACTGCCTCCCACTGAGCCCCCCGCAGGACCCCGTCCCATAGGCTCTCCCTCATTGTCCTTGCACAGTGGGGTCCCAGTGCCCAACTCTGCATGCTCTGACTCCTTCCCCAGTCCTGGCCCTGGGCCCTCACAGGTCACAGTGTCTCAGTGAGGACATCTCAACTCAGGCCCACTTAAGCCAGATGAGGCTGCCTTCAGGCATGGGTGGATCCAGGGGTGGAACCCTTGTCTCCAGCTCTAGGTTTGGCTTTTCTCTGCAATGGCTTCACTTTTAGCTGCCTCAGTCCAAAAGAAGGGCTCTTGACTGATTTCTAGGCAGAGTCCCAAGGATGTGTCTCATTGGCCTGAATTGGATCCCGTGGTGTCCACCTCTGAGGGACAGTTGCTGTGGCAGAAAGGGATGGAATGCTCCAATTGGCTAGGCCTGGTCACCTGCCTATCCCAGCAGCTACGGGAAGAGGGAGCCCATCAGAACCACATGGACGGAGTGTAAGCAGGTTTGCTTCCGGAGGGACGCCCAGCAGGCTAGCAAAAGGAGTGGGAGTGGCTGCTGGCAGCCAAATAGATAGATGCTCCCACACTGCTGTCCATTCTCAGGTACTGTCAGTGTTCCCAGGGCTCAGAGGCACCATCCGGGCCTCCAGAAAGTACCATGAGAAAAGGTTAACTGGCAAGGTGGACGGCTCACTAGAGTACGGATTGGTAATTGCATTTTGCAGAGAAGGAGACTAAGATCAGGAGAAGGAAAGTGACTTGCTCACCCAACTAGGAAGTGTGAGGGCCAGGATTTAATCCTAGTCTAAAGCCCTAACCCTTATGCTTTCTACTCTATAGGCTGGGGTATTTGGGTTGGGCTTTGCAGGCTGCATAGGACTTCACCAGGTGGGAAAATGAGGAAAGGGAATTTGGGGCAGAGGGAATGGCACAGACAAAAGAATGGAGGAGTGAAAAGGCCTGGTGTGCTAAGGGATGTGCTGTGGGCAGAGCTCAGGGTTCATGAGATGAGGTGGTAGGGTGGAAGCCAGAAGTATACTCTAAGTTGGGGCCCGGTCATGGGCGGCCTTGAGTGGCAGGCTAAGAGTTGGGGCCCTCTCCTTATGGCCATGAGGGGCTATCAGTCTTTAAATAAATTATTCACTGGCACTAGGTGAGTTACAGGGGTAACAAGAAAACAAGACAGTCCCTTTTTACAGAGTCAACTTCCTGGAAAGGCAGCCAGACATCAACCCATACACAAACCCCATTGTTTCAGCGGTCATAAATGCCACGCATAAATTAGAAGGAGAGACCTGGGAAAGGTCCTGACGTGGAGTGCTGCTCTTTGGAGAGACCCTCTTTCTAGAGGGGACATCCGAGTTGAAATCTGAACAAGAAGGGTTACTCTAAAGAATAGGGGTTCCTGGAGGAGCATCCCAGCCAGAAAGAACAGTTAGTGCAAAGGCTCTGAGGTGGGAACGCCCCTAATGATGTGTTCACTGATTGGCAGAAGGACCAGTGTGGCTGGAGCTGGGGGGGGGGGGGGGGGAGGAGAGAGGTGGACCAGGAGGGTTCTGGGAAGAAGCAGGAATTTGTTGTTAGCCAGTGGGAAGCCATGAAGGTTTTAAGATCACCAAGATGGAGGGAAGAGAAATAGCCTCCTATTTCTGAGTCTCCTGAGTGAGGAGATTTCTGTGACTGTCCTGGACGGAGGAGGCAAGGGGGCAGGGGGGTGGGATAGGGGCAGTTCTTAACCATCCTGGAGGCAGAGGTGATGAGAATATACCCAAGAATGAGCTGGCCAGATGAGGGGTTCCATTCCAGGTGGAGTTCAGCAAATAGAGTTTGAGTTTTAAGTACAAGTGGAGAGATCTCTAGTTCTCTTCAGGGAAAAAAAAAAAGTGGGATTGTTTTTTATTTGTGAAGGGCTTGTCAACGTGTTCCTCCCTGAGCCTGATTGCCAGAGGGAATGTCCCTGACCCTGGGGCATGCAGGTCACCCTGGAAGTCCCAGGTCACCTGGGGGACCAAATGGGCTGGGGTAACCTGCCCTCCACCCTCCCCCAGCAAGGTCCCTGGGGGCCTGTTAGTGCTGTTTGGGCCTGGCTGCCCCTGCCTGTCTGATCTTGCAACACTGTGCCCAGCTAGAACTTATTAACCAGAAACCATGTGTCGTAATCTTCACTAACTGGACTGGGAATCACCAAACAGTGTTTCTCTCCCAAATGGTGAAGTTTCAAATGGCCCACAGAATGCCTTGTGCCCCCCGCCCCTGCACCCTGCCCAGCTGCAAGGGGCAGCCAAAGCCTTTCCTTAGGGGTGGGTGTGCCAGGGACCATCTCACCGGTTTCTGCCTTCAGTTTCCCTGTGTGGCAGTTCACCCACCTGCCTGCAGTTCTGGTGAGCTTGGGCGGGGCTGTGTGCTGGGCAGGATGGGTGCCCAAGAGATGTGCCCTCAGAGGCATACGTGCACTATGGCCCAGGGTCAAATCCTTTTTCTGGCCTTTGCTTGCTGTGAGGCCTCAGGCCTGTTTCTTTCCCTCTCTGAGCCTCAGTTTCCCCATCTGTCAAATGCAGATAAGAATGGTTTCTACCTGATACCAGTGTCAATGTGTGCCGAGCTCAGTGCCAGGCGCTGGCCGACCCTAGGGCTGTGCCCCAGGTGCTTCTTCCTGGTTCCCGTGACCCTGCCCCAACCCTGCCTCCTTTGCTGACTGCCATGCCCTCCTGGGGGCTTCCTGCCTTCATGCAGCGGGCACTGCAGGGTGTTGGGCTGTCTTTGCACCGACCTACTGGATCAGGACTGTGGTCTGCTCTTGAGGCCAGGGCTGCATGGTTTTCAGGGCCAGGATCCCTTTGGGCATGGGTGCTGGGCTCTCCCAGACTGTGGTCAGCTCACACCGCATCGCTTCCTCCCTTTCAACCCCAGCTGGTTTGCTTTGAGCAATTTCAAAACTCCAGCTGTTTTACTGCTGTGATCTGTTTCTCCTTCTCCCAGCCTCTGTCCCTGTCATTGTGTGTAGCTCTGTCTCTTTCTCTGTGTCTTTGGCACCCCCTCGTCCCTCCCACCTCCCTTCCACCACCCTCCCCCACCTCCCCATACAATCTTCTGCTATTTTTGTCTCCTTTTTCAAAGCAGAACCCCATGGTGGTTTTGCCTGTGACTGCCCTGGGCTGGCCCAGGCCCCTCCCTGGCTGTGAGACTGGGCCTGCCGCCTGGCTCTCCCTGGCTTGTCTGTTCCGTGGTGCCCTTGGCAGGGAGCCTGGGACCTGAAGCCTAGTGGAGGGGCTGCACATTGGAGGACACAGGCCAAGAGAGGTTTGGGGAAACCAGAGTGGAGGTTGGGGGATGCCTCACTGTGGCCCTGTTTGGGCCACCCTGCCCTCAGAGCCAAGCCCCCAGCTTTCCAGAGTTGGGGGCCGGATCGAGGGATCTTCAAGGCAATCCCCTTCTGGCCCTCCTAGTCCTATCCGTCCTCCTCCCTGGCCAGCCTGCCCATCCCACTGGACTATAAGTTCTTCTGATCTGTGTGGTGGGAAGAGGTGGGGCTGGGTGGAGGTGGCCCAGCCCTGTAATCACTGGCCACAGCTACTCTATAAATAGGACCTCACTCTGGTGCCTGCTCCCTGTGACCCTCCACCCACTGGCCCCTGAGGTCTGGTATAGGACGCACTTTCCTGCAGGCTGTGGCCTGAGCAGGAAATGAGAGGCCCCATGCAAGGGTTGGTGTTTCTGAAGGCTGGGTGCCTCCAAGTTGTGGGGCCTTGGGGTAGAAATGGACCTAGGTTTGCTTCACAGTCCCTGGGGGCACCTCCTACCCCCCCCCCCCCCCGCCATGGGTACCAGCCCTTCCTCAAACCCAGCTGTGGCCCTCAGAGGAGCTCATCACTGGGTGACCTCGGGCTACAGGTAACACATCTGCAGAATGGTGAGAAGGGTCCCCTGCCTCCCTGGGTTGTGAGTGGTGCTGTGCTAATGTGACGTAGCATCTCCTGGTGGTTGCTGCTATACTTTGGCCAACCTGCCAGCCCCAAGCCTGGGGCCTCCCTGCGCAGCCAACATGGCTGCCCCCCGGTCAGCTCATTTTCTGATGACAGTGGTGTTCCTGGGACACGTCCAGCTGCCGGGAGACAGAAGTTCCAGTCCTAGGGCCATTGGTGAATCACAGGACACAATTAGGCCCTCCCCTCACCCTGGCTACAGAAGAGCCCAGACCTTGTTCCAAGGACACTGGAGTGGGGAAGGAGCCTGAGGCTGCCAGAGGCCCTGGACAGTGGGCTTCCGGTGCACACAGAAGGTTCTGGAGGCCAAGGCAAGGTCAATCTGTCATTTATGCATTCCTTCAGCCAGCCTCCACCAGGCTTTGCTGTAGTACAGGGGTTCTCCAGGTGTGCTCCTGGGCCAGCAGCATCAGCATGACCTGGGGGGCTGTTACACATGTGGATTCCTGGGTCCCCCTCCAGACCGCCCGGACTAGAACAAGTGTTTTCTGTGTTTTCGTTGGCCCCCACGCATGCTAAAGTTTGACAACCACTACTCATGGTCAGTTTGCCAACAGATAATCAAATTTTCAGTTAATCAAATTTTCCAAGTTTATTTGTTCGTCAAAAACATGTCTTAAATCTTTTCGGTGAATGTGTTCCTCTTGGCAGCAGTTTTTAGATTCTTCATTTTATTGAAAGCCAAGGGTCATGGAAACGTCCGTTCTTCTTATGGATATATTCTTTTCTCTTATGACCCTGAATTCTTGAAGGTATTCTTGTTATGAACATGCAATGTTCTTGTGAGTTCAAGAATATCTTATGATAGCCATCCAATATATTTACATTTGTAAGCTAGATTTGCATAAAATGGTCTTGCATATATCCTTTTTGGTGATCAGTAATTTTATTTTCATTGAGCTTTAATTCTCACTCCATAAAATCACTTTTTCAAAGGACACAGTTCAGTGGTTTCTTAGCGTATTTAACAGTTGTGTGGTATGTCCATTCTATAATTCCAGAGTATTAGCAGTAGCAGTGACTCCCGTCTTTCCCAGTGATTTCCCCCAGCACCCCAACCCCTAGCACCCACTCATCTATGTGCCAAGTTGAAGCCAGCGTCAGTACTCTTTCCTTTGTATGAATGAATAATATTCTTTTGTATGGATGGACCACAGTGTTCATCCATTCATCAGTTAATGGAACCTGAGGTTTTGGTTATTAAAAATAATGCCATGGGAACATTTGTGCGTAAGTTTTTATGTGAACGTTGTTTTCAGTTCTCCTGGGCATGTACCTAGGAATGGAATTGCTAGGTCATAGGGTAATTCAATGCTTAACACTTAACTTGCTTTCGCTCACCTTTTGTTATTGTGGTAAAATACACATCACATAAATTTTACTGTCTTAATAGTTTGTAGGTGTACCGTTCAGTGATATCAATGCATTCATAGTGTCGTGTGACCATCATTCCAGACCTCTTTTCATCTTGTAACACTGGAAGTCTGCACCTATTAAATACTCCACATTCTCCCCTCCGCCACCCCGGCAACCGTCATCTGCTTTTTGCTCGATGGTTTTTACTACTCTAGGTATACGTGGAATCCTTCATGATTTGTCCTTTTGTGACTGGCTTCTTTCACTCAGCATAATCTCCCCAGGGCTCATCCAAGTTGTAGCCTGTGTCAGAGTTTCCTTTCTTTTCAAGGCTGAATAATATTCGTTGTGTGAATAGACCCCATTTTGATTATCCGTTCATCTCTTGATGGACACTTAGGTTGCTTCCATGTTTTAGCTTTTGTGAATAATGCTGCTAAAAACATGGGTGTGCAAATACCTCTTAAACACCCTGCTTTTTCAACTCTTTTGAGTATGTACACAGAAGTGGAATTGCTGTGTTCTGTTAATTCCATTTTTGATTTTTTGTGGAGCCTCCATGCTGTTTTCATAGCAGCTGCCCCATGTTACATCCCCACCAACAGTGCACAGGGTTCTAATTTCTCCACATTGACAACACTTGTTTTTTTTTTTTTTCTCTCTCTCTCTCTCTCTTTGATAGTAGCCATAATAATGGGTGTGAGGTGGTATATCATTATTGTTTTGATTTGCATTTCCCTAATGATGAGTGATGTTGAGCATCTGTTCATGTGCTCATTGGTGACTTGTACATCTTCTTTGGAGAAATGTCTATTCAAGTCCTTTGCCCATTATTGAGTTGAATTTTTTGTTGTTCAATTTTAGGAGTTCTCTATATATCCCCTATCAGATACATAATTTACAAAAGTTTTCTCCCATTCTGTGTTATCTCCCATAATGCACAGAATTTAAAATTTTTCAAGTCCAATTTATCTATTTTTTCTTTTGTTACCTGTGCCTTTGGTTATATCCAAGAAACCACTGCCAAATCCAAAGTCATGAAGCTTTTGTCTTATGTTTTCTTCTAAGAGTATTATTGTTTAGGTTTTACATTTAGGCCTTTAATCTATTTTGAGTTAAATTTTCTATATGATGTGAGGTAAGGGTCCAGCTTCATTCTTTTTCATGTGAACATCCAGTTTTCCCAATGCCATTTGTTGAAAGGAGTGTCCTTTCCCCCATTGAATGGTCTTGGCACCCTTATCAAAAAGCATTTGACCATATATGTAAGAGTTTATTTCTGGACACATCTCTTCTCCTCTTCTCTTCTCTTCTCTTCTCTTCTCTTCTCTTCTCTTCTCTTCTCTTCTCTTCTTTATATGTCTGTCCTTCCACCAGCACCCACTGTTTTGTTACTATAGCTTTGTAGTTAGTTTTGAAATGAGGAAGTGTGAATCTTCCAGTTTTGGTCTTTTTCAAGATATTTTTTTGATATTTGGGGTCCTATTGAATTTTGGGATGGGTTTTTCTATTTGTGCAAAAAACGTCATTGGAATTTTGACAGGGACTGCATTGAATCTACAGATCATTTGGGGCAGTATTGACATTTTAACAATACTAAGTTTTCCAATCCATGAACGTGGGATGTGTTTCCATTTCTTTGTGTCTTCTTTAATTTATTTCAGCAGTGTTATGTAATTTTCATTGTACAAGACTTTTACCTCCTTGGCTAAGTTAATTCCTAAGTATTTTCTTCTTTTTTAGACTATTACACATGGAATTTTTTTTGTACTTTCCTTTTCATATTTTTTATTGTGTATAGAAATGCAATGATTTTTGTGTGTTGACTTTGTATCATGCTACTTTGGTGAACTCATTTATCAGTTCTAGCAGTTTTTGTGTGTGGAATCTTTAGGGTTTTCTGCATATAAGATCATATCATCTGCAAACAGAAACAATTTTATTACTTCCTTCCAGTTTGGATGTCTTTTATTTCTTTTTCTTGTCTAATTGCTCTGACTAGAACTTCCAATATTGTGTTGAATGGAAGTGTCAAAAATGGGCATCCTTGTTTTGTTCCTGATTAGAGGAAAAGCTTTTAGTCTTTCACTATTGAGTCTGATGTTTGCCATGGGTTTTTCATATATGGTTTATATTGTGCTGTGGTACTTTCCTTCTGTTCTTTGTTTGTTTGTTTGTTTTGAGTGTTTTCTTTTTTATCATGAAAGTATGCTGAATTGTGTCAAATGGTTTTTCTGCATCAATTGAGATGATTGTGTGGTTTTTTTTTCCCCTCCTTCATTCTCTTAATATGGTGTAGTACAGAGATTGATGTTTATATGTTGAACTATCCTTGCATTCTGGGACTAAAGCTCACTTGGTGATGATATATAATCTTTTAATATGCTGTTTAACTTGTATTTCTAGTATTTTGTGGAGGATTTTTGCATCAATGTTAATAAGAGATACTGTTTTCATTTCTTGTAGCGCCTTTGTCTGGCTCCCTTCCCCCCCCCCCCCCCCCCGCCCCCGCCCAGAGTTATTAGTGGCCATACAAACTGAATTAGGAAGTGTTCCCTCCTCTATAATTTTTGCAAAAGTTTGAGAAGGATTTGCATTAGTTCTTCTATAAATGTTTGATAAACTTCACCAGTGAAGCCATCAGGTCCATGGCTTTTATTTGTCAGGAAAATTTTTATTACTGATTCAGTCTCCTTACTAGTTATAGATGTATTCAGATTTTCTACTACTTCATGAATTCATCTTAGTACATTTTGTACTTAGTACATTTTAGAAATTTGTCTATTTCATCTAGGTTATCCAATTGTTTTGGCATACAATTGTTCATAGTAGTTTCTTATAGTTCTTTTTACTTCTGTAGGGTCAGTAGTAATGTCCCACTTTCATTTATGATTTTAGTAAGCTGAATCTTGTTTTTCTTGGTCCATCTAGCTAAAGGGTAGTCAATTTGTGGATCTTTCCAAAGACCCAAATTTTGGTTTTATTGACTTTCTCTATTTTTCTAGTCTCTATTTCATTTGTCTCTGCTCTAATCTTTATTATTTCCTTCTTTCTGCCAGCTTTGGGTTTATTTTTTCTTCTTTTTATAGTTCCTTAAGTTACGAACTTAGGTTGCTGATTTGAGATATTTCTTGTTTGTTTGCTTGTTCATTCATTCATTCATTCATTTGTTAATTTATTTTTAATTTATTTTAGAGAGAGAGGAAGGGCAGAGGGTGAGAGAGGATTTTAAGCAGGCTTCATGCTCAGTGTGAGCCTAAAGTGGGGCTTGGTCCCACAACCCTGGCATCATGACCTGAGCTGAAATCAAGAATTGGACCCTCAAATGACTGAGCCACCCAGGCACCCCTCTTTTTTTTTTTTTTGATGTAAGAATTTATAGCTCTAAATTTCCCCTAAGCACTTTCACTGCATCCCATAAGTTTATGTTGTTTTCATTTTTGTTTCCAAGTATTTTCTTTTTTTTTTTTTAAGTTTATTCATTGTTGAGAAACAGAGAGAGACAGAACACGAGCGGGGGAGGGGCAGAGAGAGAGGGAGATACAGAATCTGAAGCAGGCTCCAGGCTCTGAGCTGTCAGCACAGAGCCCACTGTGGGGCTCGAACCCATGAACTGTAAGATCATGACCTGAGCCAAAGTCGGACGCTCAACTGACTGAGCCACCCAGGTGCCCTTGACTCCCAAGTATTTTCTAATTTCCCTTGTGATTTCTTCTTTGATCCACTGGTTGTTTAGAAGTGTGTTCTTTGATTACTACAGATTTGTGAATTTTCCAGTTTTCCTTCTGTTATTGATTTCTGACTTCATCCTGCTGTGGTCAGAGAATATACTCTGTATGATATAATGTCTTTTATTTTAACTTTTTTTTAAACATCTATTCATTTTTGAGAGATGGAAAGATAGAGCATGAGTGGGGGAGGGGCAGAGAGAAAGGGAGACACAGAACCCGAAGCAGGCTCCAGGCTCTGAGCTGTCAGCACAGAGCCCGATGCGGGGCTCAAACTCACGGACCGTGAGATCATGACCTGAGCTGAAGTTGGACACCCAACTGGCTGAGCCACCCAGGCGCCCCTTTTAAGATCTATCCTGACTTATTTTGTGGCCCAACATATAGACTATCCTGGAAAACATTCCACATGTGTTAGAGAAGAATGTGTGTGCTATTGTTGTTGGATAGAGTGTTTTGTATGTGTCTATTAGATCTAATTGGCTTATTGTGATGTGTAAGTCCTTTGTTTCCCTCCTCATCTTCTATCTCATTGCTTAATTCATTACTGAGTGGTATACTGAAATCTCCAACTATTATTGTAGAGCTGTCTATTTCTCCTTCCTATTCTGCCAATTCTTGTTTCATTTACTCTGATAGCCTGCCATTAGGTAAGTAAATGTTTATAATTGCTCTAGCTTCTTGCTGTATTAAAACTTTTATTCATATATAAAGTACTTGTCTCTTATTTCTTTGATTCAGAGTCTATTTTGTCTGATATTAATATAGCCACCTTTGCTCTATTTTGGTTACTATTTGCTTGGAGTTTTTTTCCATCCAGTTTGTATCACTGGATCTCAAATGAGTCTCTTGTAGAACACAGATTGAGTTGGGTCAGGTATTTTTATCCATTCTGCCCATGTCTGTATTTTGGTGAGTTTAATCCATTGACATTTAAAGTAATTACTGATAAGGAGGAACATCTGTCATTTTGCTATTTGTCCTCTCTATGCCTTATAGTTTTTTTTTTTTATCCCTCATTTCCTGTATTACTGTCTCCTTTTGTGTTTAGTCAGTTTATCTTTTTGTAAATTCCTTTCTCACTTCCTTTGTGGCTACCATGGGGATCACATTTAATCCTAAAATTATATGTTGTATTTTGGATTTATACAACTTTAACCTTGCTAAGTACAGAATTTTGCTTTTACAGCTCTGTCCCCATCCCTTTCAGTTGCTATTATATAATTACATCTTTATACACTATATGCCCACACACATAAACTAGTAATTCTTTTAAATGCATTATTCTCGGGGCGCCTGGGTGGCTCAGTCGGTTAAGCGTCCAACTTCAGCTCAGGTCATGATCTTATGGTCCGTGAGTTCGAGCCCCACGTCAGGCTCTGGGCTGATGGCTCAGAGCCTGGAGCCTGCTTCCCTCCCTCTTCTGTGTCTCCCTCTCTCTGCCCCTCCCCTGTTCATGCTCTGTCTCTCTGTCTCAAAAATAAATAAACGTTAAAAATAAATAAATAAATAAATGCATTATTCTCTTAAATTACATAGAAAACAAAAATTTGGAGTTAATAATACTGGCTTTTAGACTGATAATTGTTTTTCTTTTTTTTTTTTGCTTTAGATATAGTCTCTTTTAAATCATATAGAAAACAAAAAGTACAGTTACAAACTATTGTTACAATAATATTATCTTTTATAATTGCCTGTGTATCTACCATTATTGATATTTACTTCTCCATACAACTTCGAGTTACTGTCTAGTTTCCTTTCATTTCATCTTGCAGGACTCCCCTGAGCATTTCTGGCAGGACAGATCACGAACTCCCTCAGCTTTTGTATATCTGTGAATATACAGATATTAAGCTCTCCCTCACTTTTGAAGGAGAGTTTTTCCAGATATAGGTTTGTTGATTGACAGTGCTTTTTTTTTTTCCTTTGAGCACTTTGAATATATCATCTCATTGTCTTCTGGCCTCCAAACTTTCTGATGAGAAATCTACTCATAATCTTATTGAGGCTCCCTTGTATGAGTGATGAGTTGTCTCTATTTGCTGCTTTCAAGATTCTCTGTCTTTTGAAAGTTTGATTTGCAAGTCTCTTTGAATTCATCTTACTTGGAGTTCATTATGATTCTTGGATGTTTATATTCCTGTCTTTCATGAAATTTGAGAAGTTTTCAGCCATTATGTCTTCAGATATTCTTTCCGTCACTGTCTTTCTCTTCGCCTCCTGGGACTCCCACAGGAGTATGTTGATTTTGATGTTGTCCCACAGGTCCCTTAGGTTCTGTTTATTCTTCTTGAATCTTTTTTCTTTCTGTTCCTTATACTCAGTAATTTCCATTGTCCTGTCTTCAAGTTCACTGATTCTTTTTTCTGCCTACTTAAAATCTGTCTTTTAATACCGCCAGTGAATTTTTCATTTCAGTTATTGTACATTTTAGCTCTAGAATTTCTTCTTAGTTTCTTTTAACATCTTTACTGATATTCCATTTTTTTCATCGATCATTTTCTTGATTTTCTGCACATCTTCCTTTAGTTCTTTAAGCATCTTCAAGACAGTTGTCTTACAGTCTTTGTCTCATATATCTGCCATCAGATTTTTTTCAGGGTGAAAAAAATTTGATTTATTTTCTTTATCTGAATGGACCATACTTTCCTCTTTCTTTGTATGACTTCTAATTTTTCTGTTGTTGTTGAACACTGGACATTTGAATCTAATAATGTAGTAACTGTGGAAATCAGATTCTCTTACTCGGTGATTGCTATTTTTAGCTTGTTTTTGTTTTTCTGATTGTTGTAGGCTGTCTGTGCTGAGGTTCAGCCCACGTTATAAATTTAAGGTCTTCTTAGGTCTTTTTCTGAGCCTCTCCCTGGGCATTCACAGTCAGTTTCTAATTTTCCCCATTTTTGCCGTTGCTTTGAATGTTTTAGTGTTTAATACCTGGCTCCCCAAAAAGGGGAAAAGAGAAAAATGGAAGGTGGAGAAAAGGGAACCAGCCTTTTAAGTCCTTCGGAAGTCACTTTATGTGGAGGGAGAGGGACTTGCAACAATGTGGGGAAGCACACCTGATCAAAGCGTGGATCTCTGATATTTGGAGAATGGCATCCTTTTTGCCCACCCCGCTTCCTGCATGCTGTATGTAAGCTACTCCAGGAACACATGCACAGCTGTCTGCCATGTGGCTGTCTGCCATGTGCTAAGAGCTGTAATCGGGGAATACTGCCACCTTAATGACATTAAATCTCCCAATCCACAAACATGGGATATTTTTCCATTCGTTCAGGTCTTCAATTTCTTCCAGTGATGTCTTAGTTTCCAGCGATGAGTTCTGCACTTATTTTGTTAAATTTAATCCTTAATGTTTTTCTTTTTATGCTATTGTAAATGGAGATGTTTTTGTAATTTCAATTTTGGGTTATTCATTGCTAGTATTTAGAAATACAATTTACTATTGTATATTGGTCTTTTATTCTACAATCTTGCTGAACTAATTTATTAGCTCTAATCGTTTGTGGATTACACAAATACATACATACACATTCTCTATATATTCGTGTTATCTATGAATACACATAATTTTACTTTTTCCTGTCCAATCTGGATGCCTTGTTTCTTTCTTTTTCTTGCCCAATACCCTGGCTAGAACTTCTAGTACATTGTTGAATAGAAATAGTGAAGGTGGGCATCCTTTGTTTTGTTCCTGATCTTAGAGGTAAAGCATCCAATTTTCACTATTAAATATGTTAGCTATGGCTTCTAGATGGCTTTTATCCGCTTGAAGAAGTTCCCTTCAATTTCTGGTTCATTTAGTGTTTTTATTAGGAAAGGGTATTGGATATTGTGCAACACTTTTTCTGCTTGTACTGATGATGATTGTGTGGGGTTTTTTTCTTTATTCTATTAATATGGTGTATTACCGTGATTGATTTTTTTTTATGTTGTACCACCTTTGCACTCCTGGGATAAGCCTTACTTGGTCATATATAAACCTTTTTATATGTTTATGGATTCAGTTTGATGTGTTGTTTTGTTTTGTTTTGTTTGTGAGGATTTTGCATCTATGTTCATAAGAGATATTGCTCTGTAGCTTTCTTGTGATGTCTCTGTCTGGTTTTGGTATCGGGGTAATACTGGGCTCATATATGAGTTGGGAGGTATTTTCCCTCCCCCATTCTGTTTTGTTTTTTGGGAGTTTTTTTTGAGGGGCATAAATAGTTTAGAAGATACTGGTGTTAATTCTTCTTTAAATATTTGATAAGATTCAGGAGTGAGTTATCTGATTCTGGGCTTCTCTTTGTGGGAATTTCTTTCCATTACTATTTCAATGTATTATTATATGTCATTGAGATTTTCTGTCTCTTTTGAGTGAGGAATTTGCATCTTTTTAGGACTCTTTCCATTTCATGTAGGTTATCTAATTTGCTTTTATATAATCGTTCATACCTTTCTCATTTCTGTAAGATTCAGTACTAATAGCTTTTCTTTCATTCCTGTTTTTACTAATTTGAGACTTCATTCTTTCCCCCACTCCCAGAGATGCCTTTATTTAAAAAAAAGAAAACAAAAAACAGCATTTAACCATGTGCACATGTGCTAGGGTCACTGTGATGGTACCAGCCTTTCATTTTTATTTATTTTTATTTTTATTATATGTATTTACTTTTAAAATTTATTTTTAATTTTTTTAATGTTTATTTTACTTTTGAGAGAGAAAGAGAGACAGAGTGTGAGTGGGGGAGGGGCAGAGAGCAAAGGAGATGTAGAATCGGAAGCAGGCTCCAGGCTCTGAGCTGTCAGCACAGAGCCCAACTTGAGGCTCGAATCCACAGACCGTGAGATCATGACCTGAGCCGAAATCAGACGCTTAACTGACTGACCCACCCAGTGCTCATTTTTTTTTTAAATTTTTTTTTTAACGTTTTATTTATTTTTGAGACAGAGAGAGACAGAGCATGAACGGGGGAGGGGCAGAGAGAGAGGGAGACACAGAATCGGAAGCAGGCTCCAGGCTCTGAGCCATCAGCCCAGAGCCCGACGCGGGGCTCGAACTCACGGACCGCGAGATCGTGACCTGAGCTGAAGTCAGACGCTTAACCGACTGAGCCACCCAGGCGCCCCATCAGTGCTCATTTTTTAATCTATATCGAAGTTAGTTAGCCTATAGTGCAACAATGATTTCAGGAGTAGATTCCACTGATTCATCCCCTATGTATAACACCCAGTGCTCATCTCAACAAGTGTCTTCCTTAATGCCCCTTACCCATTTAGCCCATCCTCCCTCCAGCAACCCTCAGTTTGTTCTCTGTAATTAAGAGTCTCTTATGTTATGTCCCCCTCCCTACTTTTATATCATTTTTGTTTCCCTTCCCTTATGTTCATCTGTTTTGTATCTTAAGGTCCTCGTATGAGTGAAGTCCTATGATATTTGTCTTTCTCTGACTGGCTAGTTTCACTTAGCATAATACCCTCTAGTTTCATCCACGTAGTTGCAAATGGCAAGATTTCACTCTTTTTGATTGCCGAGTAATACTCCATTGTGTGTGTGTGTGTGTGTGTGTGTGTGTGTGTGTGTGTATCTTCTTTATTCATTCATCTGTCGATGGACATACTTTGGCTATTGTCGATAGTGCTGCTATAGACATTGGGGTGCATGTGCCCCTTTGAAACAGCACACCTGTATCCCTTGGATAAATACCTAGTCGTGCAATTGCTGGGTTGTGGGGTAGTTTATTAATTTTTTGAGGAACCTCCATACTGTTTTCCAGAGTGGCTGCACCAGAGACGTCATTCTTTTCTTCTTGGTCAGTCTAGCTAAAGTTTTGCCGATTTTGGTGATCGTTTTTGAAGACTGCATATACTTTATTCATTTATTAACAAGTATAATCATATTTAATCATATTTAAGAAAAATATGATCAAGAAGCATAAGATCATAAACCTATGCTTACCTATGTCAACTATATACTAAGAATATATTCATATTAATTGAACATGTAGGAAGATATTCCTTAAGACACATTTAAAGTAAAAGAATAAATTTAGTAAGCAGAGTTTGTGGTAGTTTTAAGATTGAAGAGTGCAGTACTGAGACAGATAGACAGTATCCCTGCCCACTGTCTTTCAGTCTGGGAGACCGTGAAACCTGCATTTACCAGGAAGTGGCATACACACTGGCCAGGGAAGTTCAGGCTCCTGTAGGAGCCCACGGCAGTCATGTGACCTGGCGGGCTGTCATTGGAGAAGCTGAGTTTGGCTGTGCCACCTCTCCTGCTACCCAGCCCTTACTGGCTGCCTGGACAGCAGCTAGCTTGGTGATTCCCTTAGGGCTCCGTGGTCATGGGGCTGGCGGGGGTGGGGCATGAGATGAAGGCAGATGGAGACAGTGGGTGGTCAGGCCTTCACCAGAGGGCTGGATAACACCTTTCCTCTCATCCCTGCCTGCCTGGCATCCTCCAACTCTGAAGGGCAGGACATGGGGCAGGAGTGATACCAAGTACTCTGCCCTGGTGGGTCAGGGGACCTATCAGTGCCGCACACTCCACCAAGCCCCCTGGAGGCAGGTGAGACACAACAGGGAAACTGATTCCCAGAGGTAGATCAGATGTGTCCAAGCCCCCTGAGAGCCACAACCAGTCCATTTGATGCCTCTTTCCTTGTGCCCCACAGCATTTGAAAACAGCCTGGGCTCTGGCTGGCTCAGTGGGAAGAGGAGGAGTCCCCTGCAGATACTATATGATGTGGACCAGGTAGGTGGACAGACACCCACCCAGTGATGCCTCCCTCTACCTCCAGCCCCGGGAACCTGAAAGCCCACGTGTAGACCCGCTGTCATGGGACTGGAGCCCGCAGGAGGGCATGACGAAGCTTCCTCGGTAGTCAAGGCTCTGTGCAGAGAGGAGAATGCCTGTGACAAGGGCAAATCTTGGGGCAAGCTGGGAGATCCGCCCACCCACCCTCCACCATTGACCCAACAACAGACTGAGGCCACACTGTGCCAGACACTCTTTTGTGCATTGTGGGTATAAAAGACTGAAGCAGACCCTTAGGAGGTCTAGTGGGGAGACGGTAATTAAGTGAACCCCCAGATTTTAGTACCCGCTGTGGTAGGGGGTAGCCTACCTGCCCTCGCAGTGTTCTCAGGCACACGGACCGGGAGGCTTGCTGGCCCGTGCACTCCACTTCTGCTCTGGGCCTGCCGGGAGCACCCACAAATCCCAGCCCCCCTCCCCGCCATGGTTATACCCCACTGAGAGCCACAGGCCCCTGGCTCACACACACCCCAGCACGTACAAGGAGAGGCACCCATTCAGACAGCATGTGTGGACCACCTACTGTGTGCAGTCTGTGCTCGGGATGCTGCTGATCCAGCGGCCAGCAGGTCAGCTGGGTCCCTGACCTGGTGCAGCTGACATTCCCATGGGGCGGGGGGAAGACATCATCCCATTGCCACCTGCATTAACCTGTGACTCGTTTGCATCAGGGCAGCCCTAGGTGCAATAAGAGATGGACCAGGAGGGTTCTCGTTTAGATCGGGGGCTGTGGGGGGGAGGGGAGCCTCTCTGAGAAAAGAACATCGGAGCTGAGAACTGCTGAAAAAATGTTGAGAAACAAACAGTAGGGGGCTGAGTGCCTGGAGGTGAGGGGGCAACGGAAGAGGGGGTGTGAGGTGAGCCAAGAGTAGGCAACAGCTTGGTGGTGCCTGGCAGGTGGGGAAAGGGTAAGAGGGAGCCACAGAGGGTTTTAAGCTGGGGAGAATGATCAGACAGGTTGGGTAGGTAGCTGTTCACTGAATCCCTAAGTGCTGAGCCAAAGGGGCCTGTGGAGCTTATCTGACCTTGGGTTGCAGGTGTAAAGGCCTTGGTTCAGAGAGGGTGACTGGCTTGCTCTGGACCACACAGCAAGCTGAGGGCAGGCCAAGCTCTCTGTAGGATCCTGGGCCCCGCTAGTTCCACAGGCCCCTGAGGGTCAGATGGAGTTGGCTCAGCCCCCTAATGGCCTGAGGTCGCACTGACTGTTGGGTGTTAAGGCCCTGGGAGCTTAGCACCTTGCAGCTGAGAAATAAAAGTAATAAAAATAATCCGGCCAGTGAGTGCTAACTGTGTACCAGACACTTCAGTTCTGTGAACGTATTTAGTCCTCACGGCAACCCTACAAGGTAGGGCTGTAGGGCTGTTGTTTTCCCTGTTTAAAGATGAGGAAACTGAGGCAAAGGGAGGCCAAGGACACAGAGAAGGTGACAGAGCTCATAAGGACTAGAGCCACGCTAAGGATGCAGGCAGCTGAGTCCAATCAGGCCAGGAGAGAGGAGAGTTGTAGCTGCAGGACTCGGTCCTGGACCAGCAGGCGTAGTGGCAGCTTCTGAGTCCTAAGTGGCTTGAGTTGAGAGTTCCAGCTTCCGTACTCGAGAGCTGTAGGCAACTCATTTCTTCTGAGCCTCAGTTTTCTCACTTGTATGGAGATAACATTGCCTGTCTTGGTATTTACGGAGCTCCAAGCGACAGAAAAGCTGACTTTAAGCCATTAGGACAGTCGGTGTTTACTTCCCAAGATGCTCAGAGACCAGCCAGCCCTCTGGAACAGCATCATGTTGGCATCGTCATCGTCTGGATGTTGATATCTGTTTCATGTCTTGTTGTCTCCTGACTGCAATCTGACTGCCAGGGCTCCGGACCTCTACTCCTAGGAGAGTAGCCCCGAGCAGAAAGGGAGGGGGGCAGGCAAAGGTTTTTTTCTTCAAGGGCCCTCTCTTTTTGTGCTGAAGTCTTTCCTGGGACTCATCTAGCAGACTTTCCTGTAATCTCTTTGGTCAAAGCCAAGCTACGTGTGCACCACTGGCCCCAGAGCTTTCGTGAAGTTGTGTGAGGTTGCTGTGACTGGTTCTTCCCCAAGGCTAGGCACACGACCTACCACAATTGAGGTCTGCTGTCAGGAAAGGTGGCCCAACAGGTGGGGGGATGGCCAGTATTCCGTGCCATAGGAAATATGTTGGGTTGTCTGGAAGCTGAAAGCAGACCTGGGCTGTGGGGCACCTGGATGCAGCCTCTCCTGGCACTCGTGTGCAGCCAGGCTTCTGAGGGCAACCCTGTGAGTCTGCCTTAGAGAGTAGGGGATCCTCCCAGGCCCCCCACAGCCGTGGCTGAACTTCGCAGCCACCTTTCAGTGCGATTTTGAAAAGGTAACATAAGCACGATAGGGCATTCAACCTCCCCAAAAGTACATACAGTGAAGAGTACCTCTCCTTCCCACCCTGTTCCTGCTGACCCCTGGAGGTGACCAGTTAGTCTCCTGTGTGTCCTCCCAGGCACGTTCTGGGTATGTGTGTAGTGTCCAGTGCTCAGTCATGTGCTCAGGTCACTTTGCCAAAATCACACCTACAGGGCATATATGTCCTTTCTCTCTGCTTTATGTTTTAATTGTGAAAAATTCAAACATATACAGAAGTACAAAGTACATTAAACCCCCATGTTCCCATCACCCAGTTTGAACAGTCATCAACTCTCATCCAGTCCTATTTCATCCAGACCCTTCTCCCCTCCATTCCTACCTGGGATTATCTGGAAGCAAATCACATCCTTGTTTATTCTGTGACAATGTCAATATATATCTAAAAGAGAGGCTCCCCACAACCTATCCTTTTCTGAAACATTTATTTCCTTCCCCAACCCTTTTTAAGCCCAAAGTGTGGGGTGTTGACTCTTGTTCTGTATTTCAGCTTTTTCACTGAAAGTATCGTGGATTTATTATTTTTTTAATGTTTATTTTTGAGAGACAGACAGAGACAAAGTGCAAGCGGGGGAGGTGCAGAGAGAGGGAGACACAGAATCCGAACCCGGCTCCAGGCTCTGAGCTGTTGGCACAGAGCCCGATGTAGGGCTTGAACTCATGGACCATGAGATCATGACCTGAGCTGAAGTCGGACACTCAACCGACTGAGCCACCCAGGTGCCCCAGTATCTTGGATTTCTGCAGGATGCTTTTAAAGGCACCAGAAGCACAACTGAGCATACACGCATGTGTGCGCGCACGCACACACACACACACACACACACACACACACACACACACATCCCTGCCCCCTCCCCACAGCGTCAGATACTCTCATGAAGGCACGGGGTACAGTGTGCCCCCATTTCAGAGGCTGCTTTGTCCCCTTGCAATGGAAGCACTCAGAAGGCTTTTTTCTTAACTGAGTATAACTCAAATACCATAAAACTCACTTTTAAAGTGTACAATTCAACGGGTTTTAGTGTATTTACAAGGCTGCATAGCTGTTGCCACTCTAATTGCAGAACGCTTTCGTGACTCCAGAAAAGAAACCCAGCACCAGTTAGCAGTCACTCCCCCTTGTCCCCTCCCACCCGCCCTTGACAACTAGCAATATGCTTTCTGTCTCTGTGGATCTATTCTGGACATTTCTTATAAATGGAATCTATCCGACAACATATGGCCTTTTGTGCCTGGCTTCCTTCACTTAACATGGGCAATCTTTTCAAGTTTCATCCATGTTTTAGGGTGTATCAGAATTTCCTTTGGGGGCGCCTGGGTGGCTCAGTCTGTTGAGCACCCGACTCTTCATTTTGGCTCAGGTCGTGATCTCATGGTTTGTGAGTTTGAGCCCCATGTACTGTCAGCATGGAGACTGCTTGGGATTCTCTCTCTCCCTCTCTCTCTACCTCTCCCCCATGCTCGCTCTGTCTCTCTCTCTCAAAATAAACACTGAAAAAAAGAATTTGCTTTCTTTTATTGGCTGAATAATATTCTATTGTATGGATATGCTACATACTATTTATCCAGTTCTTTGTTGATGGACATTTGGGTTGTTTCCAAACCTTTTGGCTATTATGAATAACGTTGCTGTCAACATCATTTACAAGTTTTGGTGTGACATATGTTTCTAGTTATCTTGGTATATACCTAGATGTGGAGGGTTGGATCATATGTTTATTTATTATTTTTTGAGAAGCTGCCAAGCTTTCCACAACAGCTATATCATTTTACACCCTCAACAGCAATGAATGAAGGTTCCATTTTCCCACATCATCAACAATGTTTGTTGTTGTCTTTTTTTTTATTATGTCTTGAAGGTTTTTAAAGCAATTCTGAGGAATTAAAAACACTCTCCTAGAAACTCCTGAACCAGGAAGAGGAGGGGTGGGAGGGGGGTTGGAGGGTTAGTCTTGGAAGTAGAGAACCTGTTTAGTGCAGAAGGGACTTGAGGAAAGGAGGAGGGATGGGTGGGAGGTGGTGGCTTGGGTCTTAGCATGGCCGAGGCAGGCTAGGAGGGGCTGGCCTGAGTGTCCTAATACTACCTAATTAATAGAGTCGTAAAGTGCACAGAAGACTTTCTGGCACACAGTGGGTGCTAGATAAATGCTCGATGTTAATATCTCACAGAAGAGAGACAGGCTTCAGAGAGGGCAAGCTTCCTGCCCAGGCACTGAGATTAGAGATGGTTGGCGGTAATAAAAAGAAATCAAGACCCGCAGGAACATACAGAAGTAGCTAATTTTATCATTGAACAAAAAATATCTCGGTAGCCTGCAAGTGGCTGCATTTTTCAACTCTATATGGGTTTAAAGTATACCGTTCGTATACACTATGCTTTCAGTAAAAAGGGAGCGGATATTCAATCTGCGCCCACCCTTACCACTCTGATGATATAACTTCTTTATCAGGCTTACTCTGATGTGGTCATATTCATTCTGAGGCCTTCCTCGGTCCTGAGCACCCAACACTTGTTTGTCACATCCTTCCACGTGCCTCAGCGAGGTCAGAGCCATTTCTCCCCAAGTTCAGGTCCAGGACAGATCCCTGGGTCCCAAATCACAGAACGATCAGTGGCAGTTGCTGGGGTTTCAGTCCCCCATTCCTTCGCCGCGGCCGGGTGGGCGAAGGGCCCGCAGCGCTGACCCGTCCGTCCCCCGACCTGTCGCCCGCAGGGCCCGCGCTCGGCCATGGCCGAGGTGCACCGGCAGCGGCGCGACCTGCTGCGGCGCGCCTGCAGCCGCCACACACGGCGGCAGCGCCTGCTGGGGCCCGAGGACCTGCGGCACGTGCTGGTGGACGACGCGCACGGCCTGCTCTACTGCTACGTGCCCAAGGTGGCCTGCACCAACTGGAAGCGCGTGCTGCTGGCGCTGAGCGGCCGCGCCCGCGGCGACCCGCGCGCCATCCCCGCGCACGAGGCGCACGCGCCGGGCCGCCTGCCCTCGCTGGCCGACTTCAGCCCGGCCGAGATCAACCGGCGCCTGCGCGCCTACCTGGCCTTCCTCTTCGTGCGCGAGCCCTTCGAGCGCCTGGCGTCGGCCTACCGCAACAAGCTGGCGCGGCCCTACAGCGCCGCCTTCCAGCGGCGCTACGGCACGCGCATCGTGCGGCGCCTGCGGCCGCGCGCGCACCCGGACGCGCTGGCCCGCGGCCACGACGTGCGCTTCGCCGAGTTCCTGGCCTACCTGCTGGACCCGCGCACGCGCCGCGAGGAGCCCTTCAACGAGCACTGGGAGCGCGCGCACGCGCTCTGCCACCCGTGCCGCCTGCGCTACGACGTGGTGGGCAAGTTCGAGACGCTGGCGGAGGACGCGGCCTTCGTGCTCGACCTGGTGGGCGCGCCGGGCCTGCGCTTCCCCGCGCCGCCGCCCCGGGCCAAGGCGGCCGCCGCGCGCGACCTCGCCGAGCGCCTCTTCCGGGACATCAGCCCCTTCTACCAGCGGCGTCTCTACGACCTCTACAGGATGGATTTTCTGCTCTTCAACTACTCTGCTCCCTCCTACCTGCGGCTGCACTAGGCCGCGGAGTCCCGGCGGAGCCTGGCATGTGGATGCCCCGGGGTCTCGGGTGGACCGGAGAGTGTGCATTTCTGGTGGTCCCCACCCCCACCGTCCCCTGCACCTCCATGCTGGTGCCACCCGCCCGGGACTCCACTCTAAGTACCACTGCCCCCGCGATTCCCTGATTGGCCAGCACGCCTGGCCAGGTTTAGGTGCAGTCCACCTTGTGTGACTGCCTGTCACTTGACGCTTGCTTCCTCTGACTGCTCCAGCTGGACGGCCTTTCTCCAGACCCCTGGATGGGAGAGCATTGAATAACTAGTCTGTTTTCGTTTGAGGCCATTTTGGGGGTCGGCTTTGCCCCCAAACCTGTCTGTGGTGCAACAGAGCAGAAATGATGGTTCAGTGTGACCTCTTCACCTCACCTGCTTTGGTGGTCACATCCCTGTCCCTCGATGGGCTCAGGCTAGAGTCATCTGTGCCAGCGGGCATGGCTCTGGAGCCCATCCTGAGTTGCCTTCCACTCTGCCTGTCACAGAGCAGCACTGTGTCTGGCCCCACCTTTGACCTCAGTCTGGCCAGATCCCAAGTCTTCCGTGTGTGCTCACAGAGCTCAGAATGGTGCCCAGTTTTATAGGACCTTGGTGAGTTGGGGAGCTCATGTTTTTGAAATAAACGTTTTGTTATTTTCTGACGTTTGGAGTTTCTCTGCTTCACTTTGCCATTTGTTCCGCTGTGTGGGGCTGTCGGATCTCGGGGATCTCAACAAACCTCTGAGCCTCAGTTTTCCTCTGCTGCTAAATGGCACAAAAATGCCAGGTGGTCAGGAAGATCAGGCGAGAGAGAGACGGAGAGCCTGGGTTACCTTCACAGCAGTGCACCGGTGTGAAGGGCTATATGCGCAGCGGGGTAAGGAGTCTGTGCACTGTGGACGGGGCGTGCTAAATTCTGCCTGGAGGGGCAACTGGGAGAACTTGGGGGGAAGTCTAACCTTTCGATCTGCTTAGGCTGAAGATCAAAGCTGAAACCAGCTCAGTGTGTGTGTGTGTGTGTGTGTGTGTGTGTGTGTATTTGTAGTGTGTGTCAGGCCACTTGGCAATGAGTATCCACCCTTCTGGCTTTGGGAAGACAGCCAGCTGTGGGAGTGCTCCCTTAGGAAGGACTGAAAGTCCCCTTAGTGACTGGTTGAATATATGGTATCCTCTTTCAGTTTCCTTGGATGATAAAGTAAAATGCCAGTACTTTGGGAAGAACAGGGCAGGGTACGCTTGAGGTTTGAGAAACAGACATCAGAACACAGCTGAGGTAGGACAGCTTGGCAGGGATGAGGCCAAACTTCTCTGGTGGTGCCCCCACACCCTGCAGTGAGGGCCAGTGAGCCTGGTCACAGGGCCAGGCTGGCCGGGACCGGCAACTCAGTCACACTCATGCCTCGGGTTTTGTTGATGTTGTTCCCTGTGTCTGCAGTGGATGCTCTTCCCTCCAGGCCAGTCCTAGGGTTCCCTCTTCTCAGGAGCCTGCTGAGGCCTTCACGGCCACTGTGTCCTGGGCCCTGCCAGTGGGGCTCAGTGGCAGCCAGCCCTGTGAACTTGGGGAGGGGCCGCCTCTGGGCTCCCTATGAAGTCTCACCCCACTCACTGGAGGGCTGTGGAAAGCCCAGGATCCTGAACCGTTACCAGGGGGAGGGGCCGGGCCTGTGACATGCCCGGAGGCCCTGTGTCCTTGTTCCTGGCCCCTGTTGCCCACATGCTCCCCCGTATGCTATACACACAACCGTGTCCCACACCACATCCTGGTCAGCTGTCCCACACCCACTTTGATGGCACACACCTCTGTTCCGAGCTTCCTCGGTGCCCACACAGCCTGTGATGTGACCTGTTTGCTGAAGTTATCACCCACTCAGGTGTCACCCAGAACCAGGTGGTCACCTTTAGAAGTCACCCTCCCGTTCGGTCATCACACGACCTGTTGCCATCTCCTCGGAGCCTGCTGCATCCTGTAGCTTATCACATGCACACTCCGTCATGCGGGAGAGGCACTCCACTGCCCGCCCCCAGCTGATGGCACCTGATGTACTCTCTGCTGTGACCGCAAGGCCCACACCCCAGGCCTTCTAGGGTTAGAGGCACCCCTTCCTCCTGTCCTGCTGGCCCTGGGGGATTCATCGTGCTCCGGTGTCCTCTGACCTGCTTCCTCTCTGGCTGGCGCCAGAACGTGTCTGTTCTCACTGATCACAGGCTGACTGCCCACCCCTCAATGGCAAGGTCCCAGCTGGGTCCTCCGATGGCCCGAGGAAGACGGGGTCTCACGTGAATAGCTGGACAAGACAAGAGGGCGCCCAGATTTTCTGTTAAAACGCTGCACCAGTTCCTAAAGGGATTCAAAGCACAAACTTGGCATTTTAATGTACTGGGAACTGTCTTTTATTTCCTGGTTTTCCATCTCTCAGAACTGAGTGGTGCTGGTCACCACCCTCCCCAGCGGTGGAGGTGACACCGGTGGGTTGGGTTGCAAAGACTTGTTTAGAATGTTTTAGCGTTCTGCTGTTTCTGGCTTTGTCAGGAAAACGTTTCCCGGATTTTTTGTAGTTATGGTATTGGTTTGTTTTTGTTGTGTTGTGTTTTGTTTTTTCAGTTTTATTTTGTGGCTTTGTCATCCAGGCGGCTTCCTGGGAGGCTTATTTCCATCATTTAAAGTTGTGCTAAAATAAATCCCCGGTTCTTTGTAACAACAGCACTTCATGCATTATTCAGTTTCGGAATCGCAGCCAGTGGCAACTGCTGGCCTTGGCGACTGGCTGGGTGGCCTCCGGGTGAAGGCAAGGCTCACAGCTGCTCAGGTTGCTGGGTCGTTACAGCACCCTGCCAGGTCGGTGGGCCACGCCTCGGGGTGCTGCCCTTCCCCACGGGCCTGCAGCCCTCTTCCTGGGGTGAAGGCGCGGCTGCCTGCGGCACAAGTTCAACAACGGTGACTCCTCTTGTTCAGCAGAAGGGAGTCAGAACAACTGCTCCATGGAGCCACTGGGGACACAGACGCCTTCTCTCCTGTTGCTCCCCCGTCCCTAGGCTGTAGCCCTCCTCCACGTGGTCCGCAAGACCAGATCGTCCTCTTCCCAAGCATCAGAATGTTGAAGACGCAGACTGTGGATGGATTCCACATTCTTCCTCCACTCAGGTGCCATTGGCCAGAGCCTACCATAGCAGCCTACCTACCGCTATGCCCCTGCTTCAGGGGAGGCTGGGGACAGTACCCACCCCACCCCCAGCCCACATCCCACTAACCACTTCCAGGTACTGTGCCCCAGTGGCTCCCAGCCACCGCACCCGCAGCCCTCCTGTGGGTTCCCTCTGACCTGCTTGGCCTGAACACAGGGATATTGGGTGTGAGGGAGTCGGTGTCCCCAGGCAGCCCTCAACCCACGTCTGCTGGAAGTTGGGGGACAAATACTGCAGCCTTTGCCCCTCCGGTGGGATACCACTGAGGCATGACCTGCAGAGTTCTCCCCTGGGATTCAGTGGCGCCAGCTCAAGAGCACACCCCCTGCCTCCTTCCTTGTCCCCATGTCTCTGGGGCTTCCTGGAATCTCTTCCCAATGACACTACTTGCATCCATATCCTTATCTCCAGATCTGCTCCAGGGGGAACCCAGCTTGGGATAGGGGACCAGTCAGGACTCCATTGCAGACTTGCTTTTATTTCATTGGTCCCTAAATGATCGGCAATTGGGTTAATTTGCGTCCGTTAGCGTTACTGTGCCGCGGTGAATGTCCCTGCATAGTTCTCGTCCTGCGTGTGTGGGTACGATCGCAGGATAAATTCTTAGAAGACAGATCCACACCCCTGGGCACGCTGTTGACTGTGCCTGTTCCTCTGCCGATGTATGTTTTACTGTGGCTGTGCTCACAGCACCAGGACAATCCGGAATCTGGATGTTCGCACTTAAATGCTGGTGGCATGCCCCGGGTTGCTCTATGGGCCGCCGTGATATGCTTACCTCATCCCTCTGCACTCAAACATTTAGGTGTTGTCCATTTCCCTGTGAGGACTTCTGCCGTGCATGCTTCCTGAAGGGTCGGTTTTCTTCTTTGAGGACATCATGGACGGAGAAACACTCGGCACACAGCAGGACCGACAGACAGCTCCTTTGTTTTTTTCTATTTTACTTATTTATTTTTAAGTTACATCCAAGTTAGTTAGCATAGAGTGCCATAATGATTTCAGGAGTAGAATCCAGTGATTCATCCCCTGTGTGTCCCCAACAAGTGTCTTCCTTGATGCCCCTTCCCCATTTAGCCCATCCCCCACCCACAAGCCCTCCAGTAACCCTCAGTCTGTTCTCCGTATTTAAGAGTCTCTTAGGTTTTGTCCCCTTCCCTGTTTTTATATTATTTTTGCTTCCTTTCCCTTATGTTCATCTGTTTTGTCTCTCAAAGTCCTCATATGAGTGAAGTCATATATTTGTCTTTCTCTAATTTCGCTTAACATAATACCCTCCAGTTCCATCCACGTAGTTGCAGATGGCAAGATTTCATTCTTTTTGATTCCAAGTAATACTCCATTGTATCTATATACCACATCTTCTTTATCCATTCATCCATTGATGGACACTTGGGCTCTTTCCATACTTTGACTATTGTTGATAGTGCTGCTATAAACATTGGGGTGCATGTGCTCCTTCGAAACAGCACATCTGTATCCCTTGGATAAATACCTAGTAGTGCCATTGCTGGGTCATAGGGTAGTTCTATTTTTAATTTTTTGAGAAACCTCTATGCTGTTTTCCAGAGTGGCTGCACTAGTTTGCATCCAGATAGCTCCTTCTTCCCTAAATATTCTTTTTTTTAATGTTTATGTATTTTTGAGAGAGAGAGAGACAGAGTGTGAGTGGGGGGAGAGGCAGAAAGAGAGGGAGACACAGAATCTGAAACAGGCTCCAGGCTCTGAGCTGTCAGCACAGAGCCCGACGTGGGACTCGAACCTATGAACCATGAGATCATGACCTGAGCCGAAGTTGGATGCCCAACCGACTGAGCCACCCAGGCGCCCCTCGAGATACTCATTTTAAAAGGTTAGGAGGGAGATGTGGTTACCTTCGGCAGAGGGAGGCGGCAGGGGGCCGCTGGAGAAGAAGCTCCCAGGCAGGTGTAAGCATCGGTCACGTGTCACTTGATCCTTCTGCTGCATCACAGGTGTGCAGCACCGTATTATGTATATATCAAGTAGGACACAGCTGTGCATGTTGCAGGAAAACTCCTGAGACACACACAGTCCAAGTGGAGGTCAGCCTGGCTCCGACCCCAGCAGGAGGGGACCCTGGGGGTCCCTGCTTCCTTCTACCACCAGATGCTGCATGGTACACCAGGCCTGCTTCCCACCTGGGCCTGGAGGGAGGGAGGCCCAGAGTCCTTTGCTGGGGTGTCCACCCTATGGCAGTCCTCTGCACCCCAGACACCCCAGGAGCAGGCAGCAGAACTGACTTCTGCCTCCTGCAGGCTGAGAACCAGCACCCACCTGTCCCCAGGGCCTGGGGAGGGCCCCTTTGCAATTCTCACTCCACTGGGGACCTCATTCCCCCTTCTTTCTGGAATAGGGCCCTTGTCCACCTTACTCAGTGCAGCCCCCATAGCCATTTTCAGGGTCCCCACACCCTCTCTCCTAGGGAGAGGGCTATCGTTAGTGTCCCCAATTTTATTCACCCAAGGACTCCAAGGTGACATCCTAGTCCCTCTCTTTGTAGAACAGAGCAGATGAAACCCTCACATCCTCAGCAGGCACCCTCCTACCTAGTGCCACCATTACAAACTCCAAAGCAGTTGGTATTACGTATACTTCCTTTGAAGACTTTGTAATGCACTGACGGCGTGCTGTTAGGTTCATGTATGAAAATTGCAGAAATTAGTAGCCCTGTCGCCAAGTTCCCCAGTTCTACCCAGAGGTAGATTGTTACCTACTACACACACACACACACACACACACACATGCAGGAGCATATCAGCCACACTTCTGCTGTGCCTTTAAAAAATTCTTAATATGCTTTGTGGATTGCTCGAGAGCATTATATCAAGAGCTGTTTCTTCATTTCCGTAGCCGCCTACTGTTTCAGGGTACAACCCTGATGTCACCGAACAGCCCCCTATTAGTGGATATTAGGTGGCCTCCGATGCTTCGCTGTTTCTTAGGGAGCTGTCATGAATGTTTTGTCCACATACGTTTCCTCACATGTGTGAGTACATCTTTGGAATCAGTTCTTGGAAATGACGTCCGTCCTCCCACTAACTCTCACGCCAACCCTCGAGATTAAACATAGATGAGAACACGGAGGCTCAGGAAGCAAAGTGCTCCATGCAAGTGGATACAGGATGTGAACCTGTGATGTTTATTTACATGGTGTGGGTTCTGAGGAGATGAATAGCCCCTTCAAGGCGGTGCCCCCCACTCAAGTTCACCTCTGTCCGGAAGGGAGGGCACTGGGGCCGCTGCAAGGTGGCCGAGAGGGAGGCCGCACAGAGCCGGGCTCTAGGAGAGGCCTCTGGAGGGGTGGGCAGCATGGGCACAAGTGAGGGCAGCAGGGACTCCTGACCCAGGGAAACGGTGGCTCAGTAGCTTGAATTCCCAAAGGTAGTTCTGTGGAGGCGGCAGCGGCGGGGGGCTGAGGCTGGACAGTGATGTAAAATCTGGTGCCCCAAGCCTAGGGAAGCCACGCGGAACCCCGCTGGTCCAGAGACGTCGGCCAGGGCCACAGCCAAGTCTCTGCTCCCAGCCCAGACCTGCCCTGGGACCCCACACCAGCCTCTGCTGCCCTCCTAGCCAGGCCCCCACCCCAGATGTCCAAGTCAGAACTCCTGCGTGGCCAGGACTTGGTCCCCCAGGCCTGCCCAGACACTGAGTGAGTGTCATCTTCGTGCCTGCCAGAAGGTGCACCAGCGTTGTGTGAGGCCACCTATCCTCCCCTAGGCAGCGTTCTCTAACAGCTACATCAGGTCTGGACATGCTACCCTCCTGCTCCCCAGACTTCAGTGGCTCCCCACTCCCCCTCAGACAAATGTTGGCATTTAACGTTCTCCCCTACCTGTCTCCTAACCATCCCGAAAAATGGCACTTCAAATTCCTTAAGTGGGACATTAATCTGTCCCACCTCAGGACGTTTGCACTTGACTTCTGCTGCCTGGAGCATCGTATAAGGTTCTTCGTATAAGGTTCTGCTTCTCACCCGGGCCCCCATGCCCTCTCTTACCCTCTCTCCCCATCCACTCTCTGCCCTACTTTGGCACCTGCTGGCCATGGCCGTTTGGCCCCCAACAATCCCACTCTGGTCAATTCCCCAACAGAGGGCTGGTGGGGGTTCAGAGGGCGGAGGATGAGGTGGGGGATCTCTGCCGCCTGCTCCCCATTACTTCAAGCCTTTGGCAGAGGCCCCACAGCCACAGCCCCCTGCCTGCCCTGGAGCTCACGGCCCCTGCCCACTCCTCCACCCCAGGGGAGGGACTGGCTCCCCACTGGTGCTGGGCCCTGGTGGGTTGAGAAGCCCACGGCCTCCAGAGCTCTCTGACACATCCGCTGACCACTTCGGTTTGTCCTCCAGATCTCTGCTCTGTGTCATCCGCCAGGAGACCTCTTCCCATAGCAGACCCTTGGGGCAGGCCCCAGCACCAAGAGTCTGGGCCCTTGTGCACAGCCTGACTGGTCCCCACAGGACGCCTGGCTGGAAGCTGATCCCATTCTGCAGCAGTAGAAGCTGAGACTCAGGACCCCCTGTGCTCTCAGACTCCAGCCTCTGCAGTTCAGTGCCCACTGGATCGGTCCAGACAGTTGGAGCAAGAGCCCACAGCCAGATGAGGGAGGGAACGTGACACCCAGGACAAAAGTCAGGGCCAGTAGGGGCAGGGAATAGGCACGCAACTGTGTGCGTGTGTGTGTGTGTGTGTGTGCCTGCGCGCAAGCCTGAGTGTTTTAATTGCTTCTCCGGATATCTGGTTAGGGGACTGTGCAGGTGTCTCTGTGACCTGCCAGAGGTGATATACAGTGTGTGGAGCCAGGGCCTTGGCCAGTCAGAACAGACACAGGGCTTGGAGTTGGAGGGAGGCGCAGAGGCAATCAGGGCAGAGCTAGGGTCTTTGGGAGGTGGGGTGATGCCAGCCTCCAAGGGTCAGGGAAGCCCTTCATTGTGTAACAGCTGGTGGGTGCCAGCCAGCCCACTGACAGGGCAAGTACGTGAAATGTTGTGTGGTGGGGTCTTCCCAAGGGTTTCCGGGTGCTTCACCGTGTGTGCCCGTGGGTGGGAGGTGCATTCACGTCTGTGCGGTCAGTTTAGAGGTGGCCAGTCCAAGAGTCCCTTGCAAGTGCCTCCACCCTCAGAGCAGGCTGCACGGAGACCTGAAGCTTGCCAGCCCTTCCTCTGCTTTGCCTGTGCCGTGTGGAAGGATGGCGGCAAAGCCCCACCGCCTCAGGCCTGCTTCACCACCTGCGGACGGGGCCGCCCGCCCGAGGGTCCCCTGCAGCCTCTCCCACAAACTGCCTTGCTGTGGGAGGAACCACAGGACATTAGCGCCTCCTTTCTGGACCTCGGTTTCCTCAGCTTAGACGTGGAGCATGCTGGGTCATGAACGTCTGTGTACAGACCTGGGGTGGGAGGCTTGTGTGTGGTCAATGGGCAGCGGTGGCTGTCCACATCCTGGGCCTGACACTTACCCTCTGACTGGAATGGATCTTGTTGGCACCAGCATCTTCTGCAGGGGCAGCTGATCCCGCAGTGAGTCATTTCTCTTCGTGGCCTCCCAGGGCTTCGGGAACTCTGCGTTGGGGGCTGTCAGCCAAGAGAACCTGCAGTGGGGCACCTGGCATCTTTAGGTGACCGGCAGCCATCAGCCACATGAATAGCTCTTGGTCATCTGGACCTTTCTACTTGCCAGGTGGCATTCTAAGTGCTTTATCAACATTAACCCACATGTCAATTCACAACCGTGCTATGAGGTAAGTCTGGTTGCCAACACTTTGTAGATGAGGAAATGAGGCAGGGAGAGGTCAAGTGACTTGCCCAAGGTCACACAGCTAGGAAGCCCTCCAGAGTTGCTGCATTTTTTCCCCCAGGACCCTACACAAAACATTTAGTAACTGCTGCTGGCTGAGGCCCCAGAGCTACCCAGTCTGGGGGTCTCTGCTGCTTTCTGAGTGCCCTGGGGGCTTTACAAACCAGTCCCCACCCCAATCTGATCCCATCACATGTTTGGTAGGGGGAGGTGTTCACGAACATGCTCCTCAGGTGGTTCCTGTGAGGCCACTGGCCCAGAGGCAAGCAGCTGGCTATGGCTCTGGGATGGCCCCGGGGGTCCTGGGCACCCACCTAGAGGCCGTCAGCTCAGATTGGGATGGGGGTGGAGAAGGTGAAACCCAGACTGTCACAGAGCTGCACAGGGAGCTCCCTGGGGATGAAAAACCCCACCCCAGGCCCAGGCCATGGAATGTGCTAGGGGGTGAGCTGAGGGGAGGCGGGACTTTGCCCTAGTGGTGGGGAGGTCTTGTACCTGTACGGAAACTTTCTGGCAAAATTTTCCTGGGTCTTGGTGCTCCTCTTCTTATATTGGGGGTACTTCTTGGGGTCCTTCAAGCTCATCATGGAAGGGGATTAAACTCTGGCACACCCTTCAGCCATGGCTGGAAGGCAAGAGGAGGCATCTCAGAGCCAGAGAGGTGGTGGGAGGAGCCGTTCTGGACCCAGACCAGGCACACGGTATCCCTTGAGGACCGTAGAGGAGACAGAAGTTGGGGGCCCTGCCAGCCTCGTGAGGTTGAATGAGGGCCGGGTCATGCTGGCCTGTCACTGATGCCCAGCATCACCACACTGCACCTGTTATGCACACTCTCACGTGTGTGTGTGTGTGCGCACGCAGCTTTGTGTACCTGCGCCTGGGATGGTTCTCAACCAAACAGCCCATCCCGATCCCCAGCAACCACGAATCTGTTCTCATGTCTATACCGATGGGATTTCACAAGCATTGTACCAATGGAATTACCCAGTAGGCATCTTTGGGAGCCTGGCTTCTTTCTCGCAGCATCACTCCCTTGGGAATTCTCCCAGTGGGTGGGAGAATCAGTGGGTGGTTCTTTTTTTCAATGCTGAGCAGTATTGGTTTTATTTATTTTATTCATTTATTTTTAAAAATTTGTTTCGGTTTATTTATTTTTTTGTGGGAGAGAGAGATAGAGAGTGAACAGGGACCAGGCAGAGAGAGAGAAAGAGAGAGAATCCCAAGCAGGCACCATGTTGTCAGCGCAGAGCCCAACACGGGCTGAAATGCACAAACTGTGAGATCATGACCTGAGCCGAAATCAAGAGTCAGATGCTCAACCGACTGAGCCGCCCAGGCGCCCCAGGGGTATCAGTTGTAACAGGAGCTTCCAAACAGCCTTCCAGAACGGCTGCACCGTTTCTGGTACTTACCAGCCATGTACGAGGGACTGTCCTTTTAAGGCACCCGGTGCACATGCAGGTAGGTCAGGGCTGAGAACAGCAGGAGTTAAGGCCTGACCACCACTGTTTCCTTTGCCATCGAATCACCCGACCCTTGCCCACCACTGTCTGTGCTAATGTATCTTCACCGTGGCCAGAACAGCCATCGGGTCGTGAACATGAGCTTAGAGCTTGTGATAGAGCCAGCCCCCTGCCATCCTTGGCTCCAGATTCGGTCCCTTGAGTGGACGGGTGAAGCCGCGGCGGGGGGCTGGCTCCTGGTGTGGAAAGACGCCCAGAAGCAGGGCTGGCTGACGAGCTAGTGTCAGGCCAGGACTTGGAGCAGGGCACCCTCAGCAGCCCCCCACACCTGCCCTGCTCCCACCTCTGCAGGGAGGTCATGTCTGCCACTCTGAGAGCGGTTCTCTGACTGCACATGCGTGCCAGGCACACACACAAGTCACGTGAGCCCCAGGAGGCTTCTGCCTTCAAAAGCAGCCTTGGTGGGGGGTGGGGGGTGGAGGGGGACAGCGACATAGGGGGAGTTGCAGACAAATGTCCCGGCTGCCTCGCCCCTCGGTGGGGACATCTCCACCGGCCAAAGGACCCAGTGGGACTGGGCTGGGTTGCCCACCGTGGTGACCACACACTATGTCTCCTTCTGGCCCCTCCTCACTTCCGGCCCCCTGCTTGTACCTCCTGTGAGCCGCTTCCAAAGTACCTGCACTCACGGGCCTGTCCCAGGGTCTGCGCTGGAGAACTCAAAGCAACAGGCCTCTTCCCTGCAAACTCTGGAAATGTCTGCACTCACCAACCCATGTTGGGAAAGTGAAAAGTAACTAGCCATCCACCTAGCTTCATGTCTCCACGCACACACATGCAAAGGCACACACGCGTGAACGCAGGGCCCGTGTGGCCACCGTGTGGCTTCCCTCCCTCACACCACTCTGCTCCCTCGTCCTCCCCATGCCCCAGGCTGACCTGTGGGCTCTCTTCCCTTTCTATTCACCGCAGCTACACCCCACCCGTGGTAAAAGACGTAGTGAAATCTGGAGGGATGCCAAGGGAGAACACAGTGCTTTTCCCAAGTCTGGGGTTCTGGGGTCCCCAGGAGGCCAGTGGACCTCGGGCAAGGCTGTTCCAGTGGGGACTCGGTGAAATGGGCCACACTGTCCATACTGCTCCCCTCGCCTCTGGGGCTATGAGGGCTTCTGGAAACCCTCACTGTGGGCAGAGGGTGTCCTTGCCTTGGGCAGGGGGTGGGAGTTGGCTGTGGTGCTGTCTGCTCCAGTGTTAGGGCACACTGACCCCGGGGTCCTCGACAGGAGCTGAATGGCCTCACTGGACACAGACGCTCCTAGTCCAAGGCCAAGCCCACCTATCTGTGAGCCCAGCACACCCCACTCACCTCCCCGGCTGGCCCGGTCTCTGATTCTGGAAGATCAGCGTTCCCAGAGGGCCTTTGCCTGGCCCAGAAATGTCAGCAGCAGCCCTGCTTGCGACCTGTCCCCTCAATCCTACCCAAAGGTCTTCCTGACCCTGAGCAGGGGGTCTTTTCCACTGACTTGCCCACCTGGCAAAGAGCTTTGCTTGAGGTGGGGTCCCTTTCATAGTCCAGGCCCTACAGCCCTTTACTGTCAGCCATACTTGGGCAGGTGGCTAACTCCTGGCTATGGCTTTTGGCCCTCCTCCTCCTGAGAAGCCAGATGAGGGACCCTGCCCAGGATGGTGCCTGTGTCATGGTGGGAAGCCCAGGCTCTGGGCTCAGCGAAGTGTCTGCTAAACTCTATGCTTGACCTGATGGAGAACAGAATACGATCACCCCTGTTTTTCAGGTAAAGACACCAAAGCCCTGAAAGGTTAAGTGTTTGCCTATGTTGCCCCCCACCAGGTGAGCAGGGGAAGAGGTGGGGTCCAGAAGCCCATCGGGACTTCACAGCCTCAGACAGTCCTGAATGGGGCTAGAAGAGGTGACCGCACCAACGACGGACCCAAGGAAGAAGCCCTACCACAGGAACCTAGGAGTCTGGAGGAGGCGGGGGAAGGGACACCCCTCACACCCGCCCCGTACCTACCTGCAGACCCCCTAAGCCATGCGTGTGACCCTGCAAACTGACGGGGTTGAATCTACCTCCCTCGGGGGCAGGGTGACCCCTGCAGAGCCCAGGGTGGGACTCTGACATCATGGCCTTCTGTCACAGGCACCGTCTCACTGCGGCTTCCCAAGCTGACCCGGACTGTCCTTCCCAGCTGCCCAGACTGCCTCCCCAAGTCCTGGCAGTGATGGTTGGGGCTTAGATCAGGGCTCCCTGGCATTGCCCCTACCCAGGTGTGAGAGAGATGCTGTGCCCCTTCAACCCCCAAGACTGGTCCCAGAGCATGGAGGCAGGGCCCTGGCAACAGCACTCTCTTGGTTCAGCAACGTAAAGAAACACAGGCCTTGGTGCACGGAGCCTCCAGCTGGAAACGAGTGGGCCATTGAACTGTTCAAGCTACAGGCTACTCACGGGCTGGCTTACGTGGTGCCAGAAGGGCGGAAGCTGGCCATGGTCCTGGCTTCCATGCTACCCCAGGAGCACTGGCCCTAGTGCCCCAATAGGCCAGGCCCACAGGCTCATTGTGACATCAGAAGCCCTTGAAGTCACAATCAGTGACACCCCCAGCTGCTGAACTATGTGGTTCACAATCTGGCCTGAAGCCCCTCAGGCCCAGAGAATGGCTGTAGAGACAGCAGTGATGGCCTGCTGGCCTTCCTGCTCCCAGCACCCTAGGTGGAGCATGCGCGTGAACATATCCTACAGCAGGGATCTCTTCATGCAGGTTCTGGGAACAGAAGAGATACCCCAGAAATAGCTGAAACCTTACTTCCATTACAAATCTCTTTCCTGGCCAACTCTGACCTGAGCCCTACCCACAGCCTAGGAATCACAGGGATGAGGGTTTGAGCCCAGGGCAGTGTGAGAGTTTAAGGCATGGGCCCTGAAGGTCAATTCTCTGTCTCCCAGTCTGGGCCACTGGCTTCTCTGTGGCCTCAGGCAAGCATGTCAGTCTCTCTGTGCCTCAGTGTCCCAGACTACATCTGTGTTTGGAAAAAAATCTCTCTGGCAGGAGTGTGGAGAACAAAGTGAATGGGACCAGGAGTGAGTGTGGGTAGACCAGGTGACCCGCAAAGGCAGTAATGCAGATGAGAGGAGGCGGTGCCTTGGGATGAGGTGGTGATGGAGATGGAGGGAAGGGGGTGGGTTTGAGAGATGTCCAGGAGACAGAGTTAACACAGAGCGGTGGTAGAGCCTGTGGGAGGGTCAATGAGGATTCTGGGTTTCTTTTACTATCACTAGACGGGACTGGACTAAGCCTTGGAGGGAGACTGTGGGTTTGGCCTCGGTCTGGTTGAGTTTGAGATGTCTTTGAGGCATCCCTCCACTCAGGCACATCGTAGATCTGGGTCTGAGGTCCAGAGGGGTGAGGTCTGGACCTAAAGTGAGTTTGGGTGTTGACGTATCAGTGCTAATCGAAGATCATCATCCAAATGGGAGACAGTGTGGAAGGAGAAGAGAGCAGTGAGCTGAGTTAAGATACTCCAATATTTAACGATCAAGTGAGTATTTAGTGCCTGCGACCCAGCCAGAGGCACAAAGAAGACAAAGTAAATAGTGTCATGGAAGCCGGGGTATGGTCACAGCTCAAGAGGCATAGACTGGTCAGCGGTGTCGGTGCAACAAGGACGCAACAAGGTGAGAAGGAACAAGTAACTGCGGGCTTTAGGGCTGTTTAGTTTTATGCAAAGCTGTTTTTGTGGAGGCACGGATGCCAGATCACGAGGAGTTGAAGAATGAGGTGAAGGAGTTGAACCCGGGTGGTATGGCCATTTTGCCTGTGCTACATGTCCGCCAGCCACTCTCCATTCTTTATTCTATTAATGTGATGTATTACATTGATTGAGTTTCTTATTATGAAGTACACTTGCATTCTGGGGATAAATCCCACTTGGTCATGATACATAATCCTTTTAATATGCTGCTGAATTTACTTTGATAGTATGTTGTTGAGGATTTTTGAATCTGTATTCCTAAGGGGCATTGACCTGGACTTTTCTTTTCCTGTCTTTTTCTGGCTTTGGTAGCAGTATAATCCTGATCTCATAAAATGAGTTTGGAAGTGTTCCCTCCTTTTCAGTTTTTGGGAAACTTTGATAAGGATTGGTGTTAATTCTTTGTAAATGTTTGGTAGAATTCACCAGGGAAGCCATCTGGTCCCAGCCTTTTCTGTGTGCGTGTGTGTGTGTGTGTGTGTGTGTAAGTATAATCCTTTGGGTTTTGTAATTGTTCTGGCTAGAACTTCCAGTACTATGTTGAATACAAATGGCCAAACCAGGCATCCTGGCCTTCTTCCTGATCCTAGTGGGAAAGCTTTCAGTCTTTTTTTTTTTTTTTTTTTTTTTGAAGAAAGCACTCAAGTGAGTAAGGGGCAGAGAGGAAGAGAGAGAGAATCCCCTGAGGGGCAGAGAGAGAGATGAGGGAGAGAGGGAGAAAGAGATAAATGGGGCTTACCTGATACAGGGCTTATGTTCACCCCAAATGGGGCTCAACTCAAAAACTGTGAGATCATGACCTGAGCTGAAGTCAAGTGCTTAACGCCCTAAGCCACCCAGGCACCCCAACTTTCAGTCTTTTTACCATTGAGTTGGACATTAAGTGTAGGGTTTTCATATATGGTTTTTACTTTGTTAACAGTTTTTCTTCTATTACTAATTTGTTGAATGTTTTTTTTAATCAGAAAGTGTGTTGAATTTTATCAAAAATTTTGACATCGATTGAGATAGTCATGTGGGTGTGTTTTTTTTCCATTTTTCTGTTAATGTGGTGTATTTGATTGCTTTTCATAAGTTGAACCATCCTTTCATTCCTGATGTAAATCTCACATGGTTATGGTGTATAATATGGTGTATAATCCTCTTAATATTTCTAAACTGAATTCAGTTTGTTGGTATTTCATTGAAGATTTTTGCATCAATATTCATAAAGCATATTGGTCTTAGTTTCTTTTCGTGAAGTGTCTTCTTCTGGCTTTGGTATCAGGGCAATGCTGGCTTCTTAAAGTAAGTTAGGAAGTGTTTCGCCCCTCTTCAGGTTTTTGGAAAAGTTCGGAGGGGATTAATATTAGTTCTTTAAATGTTTGATAGAATTCAGTAGCGAAACCATCTATCCCAGGGTTTTTATTTGTTGGGTGGTTTTTGATTACTGAATTAGTCTACATACTATTTATCAACCTATTCAGATTTTCTATTTATTCATGATTCAGTCTTGGTAGGTTGTGTGTTTCTGGTAATCTGCCCATTTCATCCGGGTTATCCAATTTGTTAGCATTCAACTGTTCATAGTACTCTCTTATAATCCTTTTAATTCTAAACAATCAGTAGTAATGTTCCCATTTTCATTTAAGATTTTAGAAATTTGAATCTTCATTTTTTTTTTTTTTTTGTCTTAGTCAATCTAAAGGTTTGCCGATCTTGTTGATAATTTCAAAAATCAACTCTGGTTCTGTTGATTTTCTACATAACTTTCTATTCTGTGTTTTATTTTTATTGTAATCTTTACTATCAGCTTTCTTCTGCTAGCCTTGGATTTAGCTTGCTCTGCATCTTCTAGTTCCTTAAGTTATATAATTAGATGATCAATTTGCGATCTTTCTTCTTTTTGAAGAGAGCATTTACTGCTATAAATTTCCCTCTTCACACTGCTTTCACTGCATCCTGTCCTGTAAGTTTGGTATGTTTTGGGTTTTTTTGTTCTCATTCATCTGAAGGCATTTCCTAAATTCCCTTGTGATTTCTTCTTTAGTTGCATGATTATTATTATTTTTTAATGTTTTTTATTTATTTTGAGACAGAGAGAGACAGAGCATGAGCAGGAGAGGGGCAGAGAGAGGGAGACACAGAATCCGAAGCAGGCTCCAGGCTCTGAGCTATCAGAGCAAAGCCCGATGCAGGGCTCAAACCCACAGACTGTGAGATCATGACCTGAGCTGAAGTCGGACACTTAACCGACTGAGCCACCCAGGTGCCCCTAGTTGCGTGATTGTTTAAGAAATGTTGTTTAGGGGCACCTGGTTGGCTCAGTCAGTTGGGGCTGAACCCTGCATCGGGCTCTGTGGTGACAGTTCAGAGCCCTGGAGCCTGCTTCAGATTCTGTGTCCCACCCCTCCTTCTCCTCCCCCACTCACGCTCTGTTTCTTTCACTCTCTCAAAAATAAACATTAAAAGAAATTTAAAAAAAAAGAAATGTTTACTCTCCACTTATTTGTGCTTTTTCCAGTTTTCTGTCATTGATTTCTAATTTCATTCCATTGTGATCAGAAAATACATGTGTATGACTTGAAAATTTTATAACTTATTAAATTTAGTAAGACTGGTTCTATGGTCTAAAATATCTTGGAGAACATTCCAAGTACACTTAAGAAGAATGTATATTCTATTGTTCAGTGGAGTTTCCCAAATGTCTATTGGGTCTAATTTTGGCTTAAAATGTTGTTCAAGTGCTCCATATCTTTATTGATCTTCTGTCTGGTTCTATCTATTCTCAAAGGTAGAGTATTGAATTCTCTATTATTGTAGAACTGTCTATTTCTCTTTCCATTTGCTAATTTTTAATATATTTTGGTGCTCTATTGTTAAGTGTATATATGTTATAATATTTATATCTTCTTAAAAAATTTTTTTAATGTTTATTTATTTTTGACAGAGAGAGTCAGAGCATGAGCAGGGGAGGGACAGAGAAAGAGGGAGACATAGAATCCAAAGCAGACTCCAGGCTCTGAGCTGTCAGCACAGAGCCTAATGCAGGGCTTGAACCCATGAACCATGAGATCATGACCTGCGCTACATTTGGACGCTAAACTGACTGAGCCACCCACGTGCGCCCTTTACCCTGATTCTAATGGTGGTTTTACAACTGTGTTTGAACCAAAGAAATTGTCATTTTTTTGTAAGTCAGTTGTGTCTCCATTAAAAAATTCTTTTTTCAAATTTGAAAGCTCTGAGCTTGTGTTTAGGGCTTACTGAATTTGGATTTCACTGTCCAATTATCTAACAGGGAAGTTTATTTGGAGACCCTTATTCAGTATCTTTAGGTCATTCTCAATGGGCTTGTCAGAGTCCCCCGAGAAATCAGACTCTACCAAGCTCTGGCCAGAGCAGGGTGACCGCTGGTTGCCAGAGTTCCGGGAGCTCAGTGGGAGGAACTGTCTTGGGATTCAGTATGTATTTGCTCACTTCAGGACTGTGCTGGGATAGCACCGATGCCTTCATTTGATCCCAGTGCCCTTAGTCAAGAGGATTTGGTTTTAACCATCTCCAGAAAATAACTTTCCAGGTTTTGCCAGTGTGTGGAAAATGCTCTGTAGAGTGTCAGGGAGGTGAGAGCCTCACTCTTTCTTAAATGGGCTTTCAGTTATCTTGATGTCAGCTGGCCCCCCCACATCCTCTCCAGAAGTACATAGCATCCCTAATTTGTGAGACTTTGATGACTGGATGTGAAACCAAGCTGGTTTCTTGACTTTCCCCACACCTGCTTATAAATTTTTAAAACCTATCTATCTTCTTTTCTAAAGAAGAATTTCACTGTTGTTTGCCTCTGCTGCGATTCTGAGGGAAATTAAATAATACCTAAGTAAATAAGGAGACAACCCTGTTTCTGGATTGGAAGATTTAATATTGCTAATATGGCAATGCTACCTAAAATGTTCTACAGGTTCAAGGTGGCCCCTGTCAAAACCGTATCAGATTTATGCAGAAATCAAAAAGCTGAGTCTAAAATTCACATCGAATTTCAAGGGGCCCCAATTAGCCAAAATAATCTTGAAAAAGTAAAACCCATTTGAAAGACTCACACTTCTTGATTTTAAAATTGCTGCAAAGCTACAATAATCAACAGTGTGGTACCAGCACTGGGAGAGACACAGATCAACGGAATAGAAACAAAAGTCCAGAAATAAACCCACAATTACAGGTTAATTGATTTTGACAAGGATGCCAGGACCACTTGGAGACCACAGAATAGTCTTTTTAACAAATGGTGCTGAGACAGCTGGACAGTTCCACGTGCAAAGGAATGAAATTGGGCCCTTTTCTCATACGATATACAAAAATTAACTCAAAATACATCCAAAACCTAAATATATAAGAGTCTTGCTAAGATTAACAACTCAGGCAACAGATGTTGGCGAGGATGTGGAGAGAGAGGATCTCTTTTGCATGGTTGGTGGGAATGCAAACTGGTGCAGCCGCTCTGGAAAACAATGTGGAGTTTCCTCAATAAATTAAAAATAGAACGACCCTATGACCCAGCAATTGCACTACTAGGAATTTATCCAAAGGATACAAAAATGCTGATTCAAAGGGGCACATGCACCTTTGTTTATAGCAGCGCTATCAACAATAGCCAAAGTATGGAAAAGAGCCCAAATGTCCATTGACTAATGAATGGATAAAGAAGATGTGGTACATAGATACAATGGAATACTGCTTGGCGATGAAAAAGAATGAAATCTTGCCATTTGCAACTATGTGGATGGAACCAGAGGGTATTATGCTAAGTGACAGAAGTCAGAGAAAGATATCACATGACTTCACTCATATGTGGAATCTGAGAAACTCAACAGATGAACAGAGGGGAAGGGAAGGAAAAATAAGATAAAAACAGAGAGGGAGGCAAATCATAAGAAACTCTTAAATACAGAGAACAGACTGAGGGTTGCTGTGGGGGGTATGTGGGGGATGGGTTAAATGGGTGATGGGCATTGAGGAGGGCACTTGTTGGGATGAGCACTGGTGTCATATGTTAGAGATGAATCACTGGGTTCTACTCCTGAAGCCAAGACTATACTGTATGTTATCTGACTTAAATTTAAATTTAAAATAAAATTAAAAAATAAAAGATATTCTATGATATATATATATATTGATATATATTGATATATATATTGATATATATATTTATATATATTTATATATATATTTATATATATTTATA
>NC_064816.1:56805395-56809907 GCF_023721935.1 Panthera uncia | reverse complement strand
ATATTTATATATATATAAATATATATATATATATATATATATATATACATAACTCTCAGAAAGAATCTTCTAAACTCTAAAACTCCGAGAAAGAAACATAGGTGTAGATCTTTGCCACCATAGGTAAGGCAAGAGCTTCTTAAATATAACACCAACAGCATAAGCAACCAAAGAATAAGCAGATAAATTGGACCCCATCAAAATTAAAACCTTGTTTCTTCAAAGGACAAGAAAATTAAAAAATAACCCATGTGAGGGGAGAAAATAACTGGAAAACACAAATCTGATGATGGCTCAACATTCCAGACTCTGTGGCACTCTTACAACTCAACAACAAAAAGACAAAACATTACCTTAAAAATGGGCAAAGGACTTGAATAGGTGTTTCGCCAAAGCAGAAGGACAAGGAGGCAACTAGCCTATGAAGAGATGCTCAATATCATCAGACCTCAGGGAAATGCAAATCAAAACCACAGAAGACACCATTTCCTGCCCATCCGGAGGGTTATTATAGAAAGAAAGAAAGAAAGAAAGAAAAGAAAGAAGAAAGAAAGAAAGAAAGAAAGAGAAAAACAAGCGTTAGTGAGGAGGAGGAAAAATCAGAACCCTTGTGCATTGCTAGTGGGAATGTAAAATAGTGCAGCCTCTGTGGAAAAACAGCAGGGCAGTTCTTCAAAAACTTAAATGTAGAATTACCATATGATCCAGCAACTCCACTCTGAAAATACACCCCAGAGATCTGAAGACGAACTCGGAATGATACTTGCACAGGAAGGTTCACTGAAGCATCCGTTACTCGTGACAGCCAAAAAATGGAAACAATCTGTGGCTGTCAAGGGACGAACGGATGAATAAAATGTGGCCTGTCCATACAGTGGAATCTGAGTCGGCCTTAAAAAGTTCTGATCCGTGATACCACAGGAACTTTGAAAACACCAGGCTGAGTGGTATAAGCCAGACGCAAAAGGACAAATATTGTGATTCCACTTGTATGGAATATCTAGAATAGACAAATTCATAAAGGCAGAAGGTAGAATGGAGAGTGCCAGGCACTGGGGTGGAGTGGGGAATTGGGTGTTACTGTTTAATGGGCCAAGTGCCCCTGAACTGTACCCTCTTTTTATGTTTATTTATTTTATTTAAATTTTTAAAAAACTTTTTAATGTTTATTTATTTTGAGAGAGAGACAGATAGCGAGCAGGGGAGGGGCAGAGAGAGAGGGAGACACAGAATCTGAAGCAGGCTCCAGGCTGTCAGCACAGAGCCCGATGTGGGGCTCGAACTCACAAACCGTGAGATCATGCCCTGAGCCGAAGTTGGATACTCAACTGATGGAGCCACCCAGGCGGCCCAATATTTATTTATTTTTGAGAGAGAGAGAGCACTAGAAGGGGAGGGGCGGAAGGAGGGGGGGACAGGGGACCTGAAGTGGGCTCCACGCTGGCAGACATGAGCCTGATGTGGGGCTTGAATTTTCAAGCTGAGAGATCACGACCTGAGCTGAAGCCAGATGCTCAACTGACTGAGCCACCCAGGCACCCCTGAACTATAAGCTTTAAAATGGTTAATTCATGTTATGTGAATTTACCTTGTTATTAAAACACACACACATGTGTACACACACACAAACACACAGGGACGTCCGGGTGGCTCAGTCAGTTAAGCGTCTGACTTTTGATTTTGGCTCTGGTCATAATCTCATGGTTTGTGAGTTTGAACCCCGCGTCGGGCTTTGCACTGACAGCTTGGAGCCTGCTTGGGATTCTCTCTCTCCCTCTCTCTCTCTCTGCCCCTCCCCTCCTTGTGCACACTCTCTCTCAAAAATAAATAACATTCAAAGGTTTTTTAAAAAATACACACACGAGTCTAGAACATCTTGTTCGCCAGAAAGACAGGAAGTAATCAGAGAATGATGAGGACATAGCAAAATGACAGAGAACTAGCTCGAACTGGTCAAATTAAGACAAGTGGGTTTTATTGGTGCAATGGGATATTACTCAGCCATAGAAAAGGTTGGACAGCCGACAGCCACAATAGGAAGAGTAGCACATGCATCAAGCTGAATGATAAAACGAGCCACTGAAGACTAGGTACCATCAGGTTCCATTTGCAAAACTATCATGACAGAAACAGACTGGTTCCTGCCAGGGGTCAGCACTGGAAAGGAATGGATTGGCTTCAAATGGGCACAAGGGAACTTTTTTAGAACTGTGGAATTGTTCTGTGTAATGATCACGGTGGTGGCTGCCTCAATTAACCTGATGGTAATAAAGGAGTCAGTTGCCTGTATTTGAGAGAGATTCGTAAAGAAACACGAATTTGTTTCTCTTAACTCTTTGGGAGGCCATTTCCCCACAGGTCCACATTACCAGGGGACACAGTGGGAAGGGGGGGGACTGGAGCCTGCCCGCTGTGCCTTGGCACCCTCTGCACAGGTGTGTGCTTTCCTGGCTGTTAGTGCCTGGCCCTGAAGAAACTCAAGGCTCCTAAGTGGATTACAGGACAGAACAGGATGGAAGCAATGCTGGGACTGACAGCTGTGTCTGGGGAGCCCAAGGCCTGTGCAGCTGGTGTGAGTCTGTGGGAAGAGCCCACTCCTGACCTAGAACCCCCACTCCCACCCTTACCCCTGCACAAACCTTGCTCAACCCTTCTCCGGCAGCCAGGAAGCTGCCTCCCTGGTGCCATCGTGTGGACACAAGGGGGAAGAGCACCAGTGTCTCCTTGGAGACTTTAAACATCTATCTCCCTTTGGGACTTTGCAGCCCCTAGAGATTTTGAGCATGGAGAGAGGGCGATAAACACAGGGGTGCACATGCATCTTTCTGAATTATTGTTTTCATTGTCTTTGGGTAAGTGCCCGGCAGTGCAATTACAGATGGCCACCACACTTCCCTGTGGTTAGCAGCAGGTAATGTACAGTTGACCCTTGGACAACACAGGTTTGAACTGCATGGGTCCATTTATATGTGGATTTTTTTTTCCTGTACAGTACTATAACTGCATTTTCTCTTCCTTATGATTTTCTTTAAAAAATTTTTTTTCTTTTAAATCTATATTTACTTTTGAGAGAGAGACAGGGTGTGAGCAGGGGAGGAGCAGAGAGAGAGGGAGACACAGAATCCGAAGCAGGCTCCAGGCTCCCAGCTGTCAGCACAGAGTCCGACGCAGGGCTCGAACCCATGAATCGTGAGATCGTAACCTGAGCCGAAGTGGGACGCTCAGCCGACTGAGCCACCCAGGTGCCCCTTTATGATTTTCTTAATAACATTTCCTTTCCTCTAGCCTAATTTACTGTAAGAATACAATATAGAATACATACAACACACAAAATACATGTTAATCAACCATTTATGTTATCAGTAAGGCTTCCGGTCAACAGTAGGCTACCAGTTAAGTGCTGGGAGAGTCAAAAGTGCGTGTCTGTGGCTTTTTAACTGTGCCCCCACCCCAACCCCCGTGTTGTTCAAGAGTCAATTGTATATAATTGTTAAATCACTATGGTGTGCACCTGAAACTCATACAATGTTATATGGCATATGTCCACTATTCTCGGGTTAGGGAGGAAGGGGATGAGGCAGCCCCAGCGGCCCAGCAAGCCTGTGCCCCCTGACAAGCCGTGTCTGGGCTGGAGGGATGAGCTGCGTATGCAGGAGCAGAAGCCACATTTGCCCTCAGAGTTTCTGGAACATTCACACCCAGCAAAGAGGTCTGCATGTTTACACCCCCAGTAAGGACAAAACCCTCTTTGTCCTGTTCAACATCTCTTCCTTTCAATTATTTTTTTCTTTTTTTTTTTTTTTAATTTTTTTTTTTCAACGTTTTTTTTAAATTTATTTTTGGGACAGAGAGAGAGACAGAGCATGAACGGGGGAGGGGCAGAGAGAGAGGGAGACACAGAATCGGAAACAGGCTCCAGGCTCCCAGCTGTCAGCACAGAGCCTGTCGCAGGGCTCGAACTCACGGACCGCGAGATCGTGACCTGGCTGAAGTCGGACGCTTAACCGACTGCGCCACCCAGGCGCCCCCCAATTATTTTTTTTCTGACATTAGGATTGTGACCCAGGACTTTGCCTGGGCAGTGAGGTTTCTTATGGGATAATGCGACCATCCCCCCCACCCCCACCTCAGACACACCTAGAACTTGGGACCTTGAATCCTGCTGAAAATTGTAATCGAGGAGGCCTGAGAGTCCATTAAAGAGAAAACTGAAACCTTATATTGTTAAACACAGGGACCCAAATTCAACTTTGGGGGTAGAGTGCTGTGTTTGCAGGGGAGGGGGGGCTGCAGGGGGCCCCACGGGCAGCAGGCGGGGCCTGTGAGAGAACCCTTCCCAAACTGGGGTCTGGCTTATGACTGCAAGAGCAAGGCCATTTCATATTGTCGACATTTTATTTGTGTGAAACCCTCAAAACTGTGTGGCCTCAGAAAGTGGGTCATTCTGGGTGCCCGGTGTGGCCTAGGCCTGTGTTGGGAGCTGCCCACGCACCCACCCCCTCCCTGCACCCA
>NC_064816.1:56747688-56805385 GCF_023721935.1 Panthera uncia | reverse complement strand
CGCACCCAACCCCTCCCTGCACCCAACCCCTCCCTGCACCCTCCACTACCCAGGGAGAAAGGTGGTCCGGAGACCCTGTCTCCTCAGGACAGCAGTGATGAGAGCTGGGGACTCCGGTGCCACCACCAGCTGTGTGAGAAGCCAGGAGTCCCACCTCTTGCCCCAAACACCACAGTCAGGTGGCCCTTGAACCGGGAGGAATATACCCCCATGCGTTTTCTGGGCTTGCGGGGACTGCTGGGTCCTCTGTGCACGCTGCCCGGTGGTGTTCCAGAAAGCTCGGCCAGCAGGGGCGGGTGCAGAGAGGTGCTGGTGGCAGAGCGCACGAGCCCGAAGCCACGGTGACGAAAGCCGTCAGGATGAAGGAGGAAGCCCTCAGCGCCTTGCCCCAAACATGCTCCAGCCCCTTAAGCAGCTCCCAGGCCTCGCTGTGGTCCTGTCTTCAGCTGGGAAGCGGGGACACCAGGGGACCCGCTTGCCGAGATGTCTGCGGGGAGGACGCGTAGTGTGCCACTCTGTCTGATGGCGCACCCCATCCTTTCTTCCCTTCGGGGCTCACAGGTCTCCCCGATGCAATGCTCCAGTGTTGGCAGTGCAGGGTTTCCTGCAAGAACACACACACACACACACACACACACACACAGGTAGTTTGTAGTCACGCAGTTCATCATCAAAGACCTCCCACAACCTGCCAACAGCTCCAGGACTTAGTCAGGCTTCCCAGGCAAGGCCTGCACCATGTGGGGAGCCGGAAGGCTTGCCGGCGGGTCTTCCTCAGTCTCTTCCTGGCCTGGACGACAGTGGCAAGTGGATAAGGAGTCCCTCTCCCTCATTTTGCAAACAGCACAGAAGAGCCTGATGTGTGTGGAAGAGCAGATGCCAGAGCTGGCCCTAGAAGGCTCCTGGAGATAAACCACCACGGCACCAGGGCTCTCCACCCCCATCAGCCAGGTTCGGGCAGGAAACACTGGGTGGTCCGCTCCAGGGGGCTGGGAGAGTCCCAGAGGTGGGGGAGTATGCCAGAAGATGGGGCAGGGCGATGGGGACCGAGGGTCACAGTGGGGAGCTATTGGCACCCACGCTGGGAAGGGAGGGCTGGCAGAACCTGTGGAAGAGCCAACCTAGGGGGCCCCGGTCTCTGGTCTCCCATGCGGGCCTCCCACTGGCTGGACCCAGCTAGAAGCGAGGCTGGATGATGATGCCTCCAGCATCTCCTGGGGCCCAGGGCAGGTGGGGACGGGTCTGGAGGGGCCAGCGGAGCACACAGCACAATCACTTCGTTGCGGACTTGCTCTGCTGGACGGGACCAGCAGCCAGAGCAGCAGAGAAACCGCTACATCCCACGCTTTGCTCCCCTACACAAGGGAGGCAGGGGTCTGCCCGCTGACTGCCTTCACAGCTGAAATCCAGCCCTCTCTCAGCAGGTGTCATCGTCCATCCTGTCCGGCAACTGCAGCCCCCTTCGCCGACCCCCACCCCAGGCCGTGATTGCCCCCTGTAGCGGTTTCTTCCAGCATTTCTACCCCAGAGCATCGTAACCCATCCAGAAGCAGTGCTGTCTCTGGATTCTTCCATTCCACTTCCCCTCCGTGCCCCTCTCACCTCCCCAAAGTAGTTCCATGAGAACTTTTGGTTAAATCAATGTCCATTGCCTACATCTCCAAGCCCGAGTACGTATTATCTTTTTTCTGATCCTTTCCTTTACCCCAGGGCCAGAATCACTTCTCCAGGCCTTCTGCCCAGCTGCTCAGACCCCCAGGAAAGCCTTTTCCAGTCTCTTGGCTGGAAGATAGAGGCCAGGAGCTGAGCAGCTCAAGAGGGCCCGACATCAGCCTTGGCCACTGACCTCTGGATTAGTCTCTCAATCCCTCCCAGGTGCTGAGCCCCCAGTTGAACCCTTTTTTCCACATTCTCCAGAGAACACAACTCTGCACTGATGGGGACCGGTGCTTAACCTCCTGGTGATGGGGGGTGAGCAGGGCCAGCCCAGAGTGTGACTGCTTTTTTCTGTCCTCCCAAGCCCCCTCCTCACCCAGGCCCTGTCCCGGGATGGCAGGGTCCCGGCTTCTGCGGTGCCCATGGCTTCTGTCACTCAGCTCTCAGCCCTGGAGGCCTCTCTCCTCTAACTCACGTCCCTGAGTTAGTCACACCTTGCCCTCTGCTGCGCCCCCCACACCCTGGTGAGTCTGTGCTTGAAAGAAACATCCCTTTACTGCAACTTGAGAGGGCTTTGAACAGGGAATGTTATTACATTTGCTTTCAACCCACCATCTTAACCCAGAGGCCATTTTATTTTTATGCTGTAATATTTTTTCTTTAGTGTTTTTACTATTATAATTACTCTCCGTGTAAGGCAAATAAGGCCGGTTTGCCTTTGTGGCAGTACTATGAAGTTTCTTTTTAAAAGACATATACTTAAGTACATATTTATAAAATGTGAGTTGATTTACAAAGATATTATCGGGTAAATAGTATAAGTGAAAAGAGACTGTGACAAATATCATGAGTGATAGAAGTTTGGGAAACAGAGTTCAATGGATTTCAAAGTTTCTCATATTCCTTTTTTTTAATCCAATTTTTTTGAAGTTTATTTATTCATTTTGAGAGAGAGAGAGAGAGAGAGAGAGAGAGAGAGTGTGTGTGTGTGTGTGAGAATAGGGGAGGGGAAAGGGGCAAGGGAGACAGAATCCCAAGCAGGCTCCGTGCTCTCAGCACAGTGCCCGATTCAGGGCTCCATCCCACAAACCGTGATGTCATGACCTGAGCCAAAATCAAGAGTCAGATGCTCAACCAACTGAGCCACCCAGGCGCCCCTGTTACATTTCTGAAATTCAATGATTTCTTTAATCATTAGGAGAGTAAAAAGCATACCTAACTGAATCTTCAAATTTGTTTCCTTTGAAAAAACCCACATGATCATTTTAATAGACAAAGAAAAGCATTTGACAAAATCTAACACACTTTAATGATAAAATCTTTCAGTCAACTAGGGATAGAAGGAAATTTCCTCAACCCAGTAAAGGGCATGTATGAGAAATCTACAGGTGACATTAACACTTAATAGCGAGAGACTGCATGATCTCCCCCTAAGACCAGGAAGGATGTCTATTCTCACCACTCTTATTCACTCATCATTATACTAGAGGTTCTAGCCAGTGTGACGAGGAGGTAAAAAAGAAATCCAGATTGGAAAAGAAGTAAAACCATATTTATCTGTAGACAACATGATCCTGTATGCAGAAAGTGCTAAAGAACCCATCAGAAAAACTTCTAGTGACTATAAACTAGTTCAGCAAGGTCTCAGAATACAAGATCAATACATTAAAAAAAAATCAATTGTACTTCTATTTATTAGCAATGAACAATCCAGAAATGAAATTAAGAAAACAGTGCCATTCACAGTAACAGCAAGAAGAATAAAAATTTGGGACTAAACTTAACCCAAGAAGTACAAGTACCCTGAAAACTAGAAAACACTGCTGAGAGACATTAAACAAGATCTATATAAATCCCATGTTCATGGATACTAACACTCTACTTTTAAGATGTAAATACTCTCCCAAGTGATTCATATACTCAGTCCCATCCCTATCAAAATCCCACAACAGGCTTAAAAATGCTTTTTTCCAGAAACTGATAAGCTGATCCTAAAATTTATATAGAAATGCACAGGATACAAAATAGCCAAAAGATTCCTGAAAAAGAAGAACAAAGTTGTAGGACTCACCCTTCCCACTTTCAAAGCCTCCTGTGCAGCTACAGATTATTAATCCAGACTGTGTGGTATTGGCAGAAGGACAGACAGACAGAACAAGGAACAAGGAACAAGAAGGAGAGCCCTTCTGTCCTTATATTCATGACCAATTGATTCTTGACAAAGGTGCCATGTAATTCAGTGGGGAAAGTGTAGTCTTTTCAACACATGGTTCTAGGACAACTGGATACCCACAGGCCAAAAGGTGAATTGAGATGCATACATCACATCATACACAAAAATTAAAAATGGATCATCCACTTAAGTATAAGAGCTAAAACTACAAAAATTCTAGAAAAAATACCAGGAGGAAAATCTTCATTATTATGGGTTAGGCACAATTCTTAAATAAGACCCCACAATCCCAAGCCATAAGAGCTTTGATTGATAGATTACAGATTTCATCAAAATCACACATGTTTGCACTTGCAAAGATATCCTCATGAAAAGGAAAAGACAAGCCGCAAACTGGGAGGAAATATTTTCAAATCACATATATGCCAAAGGACTTGTCTCCAGAATAAAGACCTCTTACAACCCAATAATAGGACATCGACCCAGTTACAAAATGGACTAAAGATGTGAATAGAAGTTTCATCAGAGAAGGTTTTTGATTGGCTGCCAAGCACATGAAAAGATTCTCAGTAGTGTTAGTCATTAGGAAACTATAAACTAAAAACTCAGTGAGATACCACTTTGCACCCACTAGAGGGCTATAATTATTGGCGAGGACGTGGACAAACCGGAAATGTCATACAATGTTAGTAGGAATGTAAATTGGTACAGCCGTGTTGGAAAACAGTCTGGCAGTTTCTTAAAAAGCTAAACATCAACTGACTATCTGACCAGCAATTCCTTTTCTCATTTCTTGCAGGAGAAATGAAAACACACCCCATGAAGACTTGTACATGAATGTTCATAGCAGCCTTATTGATAATCGCCAAAAAGTAGAAACAACCCAATGTCCACCCACTGGTGAATGTGTAAATAAAATGTGCTATTAAACAGTCCAGGCAGTGGAATATTGCTCAGCTGTAAAAATGAATGGAGTTTTGATGCAGGCTACCACATGGATGAAACTTGAGGACATTATGCTCAGTGAAAGAAGCCAGGGGCGTCTGGGTGGCTCAGTCGGTTAAGCGTCCGACTTCGGCTCAGGTCATGATCTCACACTCCGTGAGTTCAAGCCCCGCGTCGGGCTCTGTGCTGACAGCTCAGAGCCTGGAGCCTGCTTTGGATTCTGTGTCTCCTCCTCTCTCTGCCCCTCCCCTGCTCATTCTCTGTCTCAAAAATAAATAAAAACATGAAAAAAAATTTTTTAAATAAAAAAAATAATGAAGCCAAATACATAAAAACTACATATTGTATGATTGCGTTTATACATGATGACCAGAGCAAGACAGGAAACAGATTAATGGTTCCCCGGGCGGGGGTGGGAAAGGGATTGACTGCCAATGGGCACGAGGCATCTTTCTGGGATGACAGAGATGTTCTAACACTAGATTGTGGTGATGGTTGCACAGCTCTGTAAATTTATTTAAAACCATTGAGTTGTACCCTGAAAACAAGGTGAATGTTACAGCTTGTAAGTTATACCTCAATAAAGATGCTAGGATGTTTGTTTGCTTCAAAAACATCAGCTTGGATATGAATTTGACCTTGCCTAAATCGAAAGGTTCCATTTGATGATAACAGAGCAGGGACGATTCCTGCACAGGTGGCTTGGGGGGGAGGCTGTGGGAGATTCAGGTGACGGCACATTGATACACCAGGTGGCAGCATGACTCAACTGGGTGAGCACAACACTTTAGAAAAGCGACCCTCAACGCAGAATTTTTGGACAATACAGAATATTAGAAATTAAAACATACCCTAGCTTACCAGCCGAAGAAAACCAGAAACACATTAGAGACTTCGACCAGTGGCCTCAGAGAATGCTGGACGTGCACAGACAGGCTCAGTCAAGACCCAGCATCCCAGAAGAGGCAGGTGTCTTTGACAGACTTTAAGCAGGAGGGTGCCACTGTCAGGTTTGAGGACATGGGGAGGACAGATGAGGAGCATAGGACACGCCAGAAGGGACCTAGGGACAGGAAGAGGGAGACATGTGGAGAGGGTGGCGAAGGAAATGTCAAGGATGATCCCAGTTTGGGGCTGGGTGGGGCGCCATTTGCCAAGATGGGGGTCCTGAGAGAGAATCAGATGCAGGTAGGACAATGAGATGGGCTCGGGCCGCTGGGCCCAGGGGGATGACTGTCACAGGGAAGGCCAGAGCTCTTGGCTCAGCTCTGGAGACTGAGGTGGGTGAGCTCTGGGGGCTGTGGCATGGATGGGCGGTCCGGGAAAGGCGGTGCAGGGAGGGCTGAGGGGGGGGTCAGGAAGACTGGGGGTCTCCAGCCTCACCACTGCTGTCATTTGGGCCATGATGCCTTGCTGTGGGGAATGCCCTGTGCTTATAAGATGTTTGCCGACATCACCCACCTCTAAGAACCAAAAGCCAGTAGCAGCTCCCCATTCACCAGTTGTGACAACCAAAATGTCTCCAGCCATTGCCAGATGTCCCTTGGGGGCGAAATCACCTCCCTCCCCGCAAGGCAAGAAGAACTGCTCTAGGCCTAGAGGCCAGCCTACTACCCACTGGCAATCCCAGACTCCCAGCCCACTCTCTTCTTGACACCGTGGCTGAACCCACCAGACTCTCGGTGCAGAAGGGACAGCCCATTAGCCCCTCCCATGTTATTGTGCTGGGATGTGGCCCTCCACTCCCTACTCCCTAATCCCTTAGCCATGAGCCAGCCATGAGCCTTATAAAGTGGTTCACTCTGGGGGTGCCCGGGTGGCTCAGTCGGTTGAGTGTCTGACTTTGGCTCAGGTCACGATCTCCCAGGTCGTGAGTTCGAGTCCTGCGTCAGGCTCTGTGCTGACAGCTCAGAGCCTGGAGCCTGCTTCAGATTCTGTGTCTCCCCCTCTCTCTGCTCCTTCCCTGCTCACACTCAGGCTCTCTCTGTCTCCCAATAATCAATAAACATTAAAAAATAAAATAAAGTAAATAAATAAAGTGGTTAACTCTGTTAAGGGCAGCTTACACCAGCATCTTATACGGAGGTCGTTGGGAACAGGCCTTCCCCACCAGGAATGGTCAGAGGCGAAGGCTCTGCATAAAATAACACAGCTTCAGCACAGCTGGATCACAGCACAGCACAGCACAATCCAGCTCCAGGGCCAGCCAGGCTTTCCCATGGGTGTGCCCCAACAGAGAGAGGGCATCTGGAGGGTGAGACTCGGCCTCGGCCTGCCCTGGGCCTGCCCTGCCCTGCCCTGCCACATACAAGCTCTATGGCCCTGGGCAAGTCCTTCCTCTCCCAGAACCTGTTTCCCCAGATAGAGAAGGGGAGTACACATAACACCTTGCAGTCTTGTTGTGGGCTTAAAGCAGCCAAGAGCGATTCCCAGGCTTGCTGCCTGCTGTCTTGGCCACTCACAAGGTGGTGGTGGAGAAGCTGCCCTCATTGGGGGGCCTCAGAGTGAGAGAGGTCAGCCCCCAGGGACTCCCATCACTGTGCTCAGGAAGGTCCTGGGGCACCTGTGCCCTCAGGAGGATCCGGCTTGGGGGCTGGTGGCAGGAAACGAGCTGTAGAAAGGGCTCCCGCCCTGACTGTCCTCCCCTGGTGCTCACAGACCTGTTTCCAGATTGCTTTCTGTGAGCTCTTCTCCTTGTGGTCTTAGCAAGAGTCACACACACCAAGGGCTCTGTTTGCCCCTCCCCCTCCCATGTCCACCCTCGTGCAGGCCAGACCCGGGTCTGCTCCCATGGCGTCTCTGGCTCTGGGGCTCACCCAGAGCCCTCATCGTCCTCACCTTCTCCCACTCCCTCAAATCAGAGGCCAGAGCTAAGAGGGGGCAGAGGGGGAGGGATCCTTGATCAAAGGTCAGCAAAATGGGATCAGAAGACAGATGCCTGGGGTCCAATCCCAGCTCCCCCACCTGCTAACTCTGAGCTTTGAGCAAGTTTTAAAAATCTGAGTCTGTTGGGGCACCTGGGTGGCTCAGTCGGTTAAGCATCCAACCTTGGCTCAGGTCACGATCTCACAGTTTGTGAGTTCGAGCCCCGCGTGGGGCTCTGTGCTGACAGCGCGGAGCCTGGAGCCTGCTTTGGATGTTGTGTCTCCCTCTCTCTGCCCCTCCCCCACTCATGCTCTGTCTCTGTCTCAAAAATAAAGAAACATTAAAAAACATTTTTAAAATAAATAAATAAAATAAAATCTGAGCCTGTTTCCTTGTGTGTCTCATGGGGATGGTAGACATAGTACCTACCTCACAGGTGTGGTGAAGTTAAAGAGAGAAGTGCCTGGCACCGAGCTCAATAAATATTGGCTATGTTGTTGGGGATTCGAGCAGGAACTTTTTTAGTGTTTCACCTTAAAATATTTCGACGAGCGTGATCATTCCTGTTTTACCATGATGAAGAAATGCAGGGGGTGTGCTAGCAGAGGGGCACTGTCCAGGTCACCTGGAGTGTGGCCAGGTGACCTCTGCCCACTGGCAGAGTGACGTCTGGGGATAGTCACTTGGGGACAGCTTGAAGCCCGGCACTCACGCTTGTTGGGGATTCTCCCTGCCTGCCTTCTTCAGGAGGGGCGACCAGGACCGAGAGATGCCGGGTGAACTGCCCTGGACACACAACAAGCAAATCAAAGGGCTAAGATTCTGCCCCACAGCCAGTGCTCTGAAAGGAGCAATTTACAAGAAACAGGACACCTTTGGCAAATAGCTATTTGTTGACCGGAGAAAGTAACAGACACCACCACTCGTACCCCAACAAGGGGAATGATCTGCTTAAGTTACAAAAGGATTTTGTGTGTCGTTAACCCACCAGAGAGCTGAGAAGGCAAAAACAAACAAAACAAAACAAAACAAAACAAAACAAAACAAAACAAAAAAAACCCAAAACCAAAAACAGAAGCAAAAGACAACGAAGTAAAATAAATTCCCAAAAGCGGCAAGCCCTTGCTAGGAGAGAGACTCAAAGCTCTACTCCTCCAGGTGAAACGGTGGGGGGAATGGGGACCAGCCAAGCGCTCAATAGGCTTCTGAGCCACATCGGAGTCGTATCACGAATTCGAACCCCAAGGAGCCCAGGCCACAGGGCAAGTTCGCACCCACCCACCAGGAGCCCTCACAGAACCACATGCCAAAGGCTGAGAGGAACCCCTCGAAGGCACTCCAGGCCTCACCAAGCACACGCTTCGGCCCACTGAAAGCGGGAGTCCACACAGCAGGGTGACATGGGTCATGAGAACATGAGAGCCGGGACAGGAGAGCCAGGAGGACGCCTCAGCGACCCGAGAAGCTGGAAGCCAGTCCGGAAGCCTGAGAGGTCTCCTGTGTTCAGAAATTGGGGGCAGGCTGCGAGGTATAAAGAGATGTCCGGCGTCTCACCAGTGCTCAGACCCTAAGCCCTACTGCAGGGTAAGTCTTGATCATACCCTCGAAACCTGTGAGGTCAGTGGGAGATGAGTTTAACTACAGCCACAAGGAAGCCCAGCCCAGCTTCCCTACGTTAAGGTTGACGGTGCCACCCTCACCAATAGGCCAACAGAAACGGAGCCCTCTTCTCTGAGGGTATTACTTAGTTCAGCTGCTCCGTTCCTTCATACGTGATGCCCAGCCTACAACTCTAAAAGACATGCCAAGAAGAAACAAAATGTAATCCATCAACAAGAGATAAATTCAGTAAAAGCCGACACAGAGATGGCTCAGGTGTTGGAAAGAGGCAGGGGCCTTAAAACTATGGTAAATGTGTTAAATAGTCTAAAAGAAAAGGTCAATGTCATGTGTGAACAGATGGGGAGTTTGAGCAGAGAGATGCAAATATAAAAAACCTAAGAATGGAGCACCTGGGTGGCTCATTCGGTTAATTGTCTGACTTCAGCTCAGGTCATGATCTCATGGCTTGTGGGTTTGAGACCCGTGTCGGGCTCTGTGCTGATAGCTCGGAGCCTGGAGCCTGCTTCTGATTCTGTCTCTCCCTCTCTCTCTGCCCCTCCCCTGCTCATGCTGTCTCTCTCTGTCTCTCACAAATAAATGTAAAAAAAAATTTGTTTTAAATAAAAAACCTAAGAAAATGAAAAATACAGCATCAGAAACTAAGAAGCCATTCAACGGATTTAACCGTAGATTAGACACAGCGGAGGCAACAAAAACCAGTGAACGCAAAGACAAGGAGGCGCCAACCTGAATGATAATGATCCCAATTGAAACACAAGGAGGAACAAAACTGGGGGTTTGAGATATTTAGGACCAGAGAAAGTCTGATGCACTTGTAACTGGAATTCTAGAAGCAGAGGAAAGAGAGAATAGATAAAAGCTATATTTGAAGAAGTAATGGCTGAGAACTTTCCAAAATTGGTGTAAGATATCAACCCACAGATCTATGTTACTCAATAAAGCCCAAGCAAGAGAAGTACAGAGGAAAACACAGACAGGCACCTAAAAGCCAAACTGCTGAAAATTCGAGATAAAGAAAAAGTCTTGAGAGCAGTCAGGAGGGGGTGGGGTCACGGCACATTGTACACAAGGGCAAGCAGTAAGGGTGATGGTTGATGTCTCATCAGTACTAATGGAAGCAAGAAGATGGTGGAAATTCCTTAAAGAGCTGGAAGGCGGGGCTTGGGAGGCTGTCAAACTAGACTTCTATCCAGCAAAGTATCCCTCAAAAATGAAATAGAGATAAAGACATTTTCAGGTAGACAAAAGCCGGGGAAATCTGGCAGATCTGTGAAAATTCGAAAATTTCTCCAGATAGATAAAACTCAGCTGGTTTTTTGCAGTACGAATGATAATGGGGCCCCTGGGTGGCTCAGTCGGTGAGGCGTCCAGCTCTTGGTTTCGGCTCAGGTCATGATCTCACAGTTCGTGGGATCGAGCCCTGCGTCGGGCTCTGCGATGACAGCCTGGAACCTGCTTGGGAGTCTCTCTCTCCCTCTCTCTCTCTGCCCCTTCCCTGCTCCTGCATGCTCTTTCTTTCTCTCAAAATAGATAAACTTAAAAAAAAATAATAAAATGGTTTAACTTCCTAGAAATCAAAATATGTAAATGTTGAGTCCCAAGGCCTCATCTGGGAGGTGTGTGGCCTAGGAGGCGGTGGACAGGCGGTCCAGAGAGCTAGGCAGAGAGGAGCGGGGGAGCGATTTGAGCTCCAAGAGTTCCCTAGAGAGGCATATGGAACCAAACAGCAGCCTGCAGCGTGAAATCGCTCAAGAGCAGATGAGGCAAACTTCTCTTGTCCCAAATAAGCCGTATTTATTTTGGCTGGGGAACAGCCTGAGCCCCGGGGCTTTACGTTGATGGCTATAAGCAGCATTTATGGCTGAGGGACCACAGCTGAGGGCTTTGTCTGAACCGCTTGGACAACCACAGCATGGTCCCCGATCACCCAGAGATGCTATAATTTCCATCGGTAGAAGAAATTCTATGTGAGGATGGCTCCCTGCTTTTAAATGCATATGCTATTTTTTATGGCAGTTTTAATGAGTGGAAGATAGCAGACAAGTTATTCCCCTCCCCACCAAAGGTAAAACGTCCCAGTCACATTAAACATCAACAGAGCCCCGATCCATGAACTTATTAGCATTCTTCCCTGCGGCCTTGAGGCAGTGGAAAAAGAATGTGTTTGGAGTCAGCAAGCTTACCTATGAAACCTGGCTCCACAGGTCACTATCCCCGTCGACACAGCTTCCTCGTCTATGCTTATAACTGAGATGATTAAGTTAATTAAATAAATGTATGACCCAAACATCGGTCTAGCTTACTGGAGAATTCAATAGTCATTCTCTTCCCCGTAGGTGACCAAAAAGATGTGTATACTTGACTAGTTCTCTGTGTGTGGTGTTCCCACTCAACTGTAAACTCTTTGAGGGAAGAGACCACATGACTCCCATGCAATGCTGGGTCTAACCCCAGCGTGTCCCACACAGGCTGAACAAGCAAGCGTGATTTAATGGCACTGTAGGAGTTACCCAGCTCACTGAACCTGCCAAGTCCATTAGACGAGCTAATGGCTGTCAGTGAGAGTGAATGAGCTCATTGGCTTTATTTTAAGTTGAAGGCGCCATATGCATGCCACCTTCCAAAGTCATCATAGCCTTCCATGATGGGGGCTTTTACCTTAGAAGGGGAGGAAGGCAAGATAAACAGTGCAGAGAACATTCCCCACCTAGTATAATCAGCCAACCTCCAGGGAAGCGCTGATTCAATAGTCTACGGTCATTAATATCACACAGAGAAAACATACTGAGGGAACAGTTGTGTTTGAAGAAGGCAATTTGGGGCGACAGAGTCACAGCACGTTTGCCACGAGTGGGTGCACTGAGGGCGCTTACTTACACGGCCCACTCGATCTGCACAGCTTTGCTAACAACCAGCTGTGATTTCACCCGAAGATTTACATCACCGAGCCAACAAGTACAAAACTGCCATCCTGCATTCATCCCCGAGGTAGAAACGTCTTCCTGGGAAAGCCACAATAAATTTCAGTTTTTTTGTCCCCACTTACTTGGCAGGTGGTTTGGCAAAAGAGAACTGAAGCCAAGTTCATTGCTCCCCAAACTGTGACAGTCACGTATCATCTTTGAATTTGGGGGAAATGTGGAATGAGTAGAGAAATCTGGGTGACCTGGGGTAGGGGTAGCCTGGTTCAATCCATAGGAGCTCTAAGCTGGTAGTGTAAATAGCAGAAGTAACAGCCACTAGGTCGGGGCACTGATGATGGCACGTGGCCTTTCCCAGAGGCTGTTCACGTGGGGGAGCAAATAATCAAACACCAGGCAGTCTGTCAGTGCTAATAGCAAACATTATCGAGCAGGAGAGTTCATAAAATTGCCAATCTTCTAAGGGGTAAATTCTGAGGCCAACAGATGTCAACTCAGGATCTCTCTCTCTCTCTCTCTCTCTCTCTCTCTCTCACACACACACACACACACACACACACACACACTCATCAGACCTGCCCCTCTACCTGGATCCTTACCTCTCTTAATTCATCCTTTTCTCAACCACTTCAGCCAGAAACATTCGAGACACCCCCAATTCTTCTTGCTACAGTCATTCTTCTCAACCAACCAGTTCCTACCACTTAGGAAATGGTCAATAAACATTTGAGCATTGAAAAAAAAAACAATTTTGAAGTATAATTTACATGCAGCAAATGTGCACCCATTTAAGTATTCAGTTATTCAGTTTCACTTGTGATTGATTGATGAGCTGATGACTTCATGCGATCCTGTAGCCACCACCACAATCAAGATCTCGAACTTAACCATTACTCCAAGAAGTCCCCTGTATCCCTTCCCAATATCTAACTCTCTCACCGCCAGGCAGCCAAGGATCGCTGTTTACTACTGTAGAGTAGATTGGCCTTTTCTAGAATTTCATACACAAGTAGAACACACACAAGTAATGTGTATTTTTTTTCAGCCTGGCTTCTTTCGCTCAACATAATGATCTTGAGATTTATCTATGCTGTTGCATTTGTCAGGGGTTCATTCATTTTTTTTGTTGTTGTCTGTGTATCCTACAATTTGTTTATCCATCCATCTTTTGATGGAGATGTAGGTTTTTGACAATTTCATGCTATTACGAATAAAGCTGCTGTGAATTTCACACACGAGTTTTCGTGTGACACCCCGGAGATGAATTGCCGGGACATCACGGTGGGGATGTGACTTAGGAACCGCCAAACTGTCTTCCAAAGTAGTTCAACCATTCCACAGTCACTACCAAAGATGCCTGAGAGTTCCTGTTGCTCCGCATCTGCACCAACATTTGGTTTTGTCAGTATCAACTATAGCCATCCTCGTGGGCGTGCAGTGATTTTCACTTGCATTTCCCTATCACACTGATGCCGAGCAAGTTCTTAGGTTTTGTTTGTTTGTTTGTCAAGTATTTTTGTTGGCCAGGTATGAAGAATTTCTGCTCCAATCTTTTGCCCATTTTTTATCGGGTTGTTTTTCTTCTTATTAACCTGTAAGGAAACTTTCTGTATTCTGAGTACAAGTCCTCGGTTGGATATGTGCATTTTTGTACTCACTAGGGGCTCTCGTTTTACTTCTTCAACGATGGAGGTTTTCAATTTGGATCAAGGACAATTTATCCCTATTTTCTTCTATGGTTCATACTTTCTGAAAGCTAAGAAATCTTTGTCTGTCTCGAGATCATGAGGTTTTCACCCGATGATTCCTTCTAGAACTTTTACGGTTTTCACTTTTCTTATGATCCATTTTAGTTGATTTTTGTTTGCGATTTGAGAAGGCCAAAGTTCACTACTTTCCACCTACGGACACTCGGTTGTTGCAGCAACACCTTTCATTTTGTTGAAATGATTATCATTTTGTCATAGATGTACCTCGGGACATCTGTCAAAGGTCAACTGACCACTATATGTGGGTCTACTTCTGGACTGTGCTCTGCTCCAATGACCTCTTTACCTATCCTTAGGACAATACCACCCTGTCTTGGCTACTGCAGTGTTACGGTATGTAAAGAAATGAGGTAATGTAAGTCCGCCAACTTTTATTTTCGAAGGTAGTTTTAGCTATCTGGAGATTCACTGCATCTCCAAATAAATTTTAAATTCAGTTTTCACAGTTTATTTTTTTGTTTGTATTTCTCTTTTCCAAATGATACATGAATCTGTTTAATCTGCGTGAACTTTATTTTTTTCTCTTTTGTCTTTCATTTTGCACTGAAATACAAAACTTACATTATCAACTTACATCATTGTTGTCCACAGGGGTCAGCCAACCAACTTAGTAAACAGACCACTTCCAGCTGCTCAAACTAATACATTTGTCTCTGCTCGCTTTTGCTGTATAACAAAACTTAGGGCGTATGTTTATCATTTATGTATTTATGATTCTGTAGATTAGCAACTTAGGCTGGGCTCGGCTGGGGCAACTCATTTCTGCTTTCCATGGCATCAGCTGGGCTCCCTTGTGCATTTCTGGTCAGTTGACAGATTATTTGGAGGATGCTGGTCTTAGGTGACCTCGTTCACATGACTTGGAGTTGGTGCTGGCTGTCGGTTGGGCCGTGTGTCTTCAGCAGATTTGTCTGTGCTCTTTCAACATGGAAGCGAATCCAAAAAGAGCAAAGAGAGGGCAGACCCCAATGTGCAAGTGCTTTTTAGGTTTCCGTCTGTATCACACTTGCTAACATCTCATTGGCCAAAGCAAGTCAAATAGCTAAGCCAAAATCAATGTGGAAGGAATTACACGAGGGCCTGACACACAAAATGGCATGATTCCCTGGGGCTACTGCTGAAACAATCTACAGTAGCATTAAGTCCAAAAACTTATGGAAAGTGTATTATATCAGGGCTACCTAAGTTTGGCCCCAACCCAATGTTGTATTGTGTTCTCCTTGATCTGATACCCTTAGAATCCATCTCTGCCTATATTGGGTTTCTTCTAGCATGAATTTAACACACATTGTAACACACAATGTTACATTAGTTTCAGGCAAACAACATGGTAATTTGACCGTGTGTTAGGCTCTGCTCAGCCACAAGGTAGCTACCATCCATCATCATACAACACTATTACAATAGCATTGACTCTATCCCCTTTGCTGTACCTTTCACCTATGTGATTTATTCATTCTGTTTAAACAAATTTTTTTAATGTTTCTTTATTTTTGAGAGAGAGACAGAGACAGAGAGCAAGCAGGGGAGGGGCAGAGAGAGAGGGAGACACAGAATCTGTCTGAAGCAGGCTCCAGGCTCTGAGCTGTGAGCACAGAGCCCGACATGAGGCTCAAACCCACAGACCCTGAGATCATGTCCTGAGCCCAAGTCAGAAGCCCAACCGAGCCCCTGATTTATTCATTCTATAACTGGAAGCCTGTACTTCCCACTCCTCTTCACCCATTTTTCCCATCCCCCCTTTGCCTTCCTCTCCTCTGGCGACCATCAGTTTGTCCTCTGTATTTATGGGTTTCTGTTTTTGTTTTTGTTTTTGATCATTTGTTCATTTGTTTTGTTGTTTATGTTCTACATATAAGTGAAATAATATGGCATTTGTCTTTCTGTGTCTGACTTATTTCACTTAGTATAATAGCCTCTAGATCCATATTGTTGCAAAGGGAAAAATCTGATTCTTTCTTATGGCTGAGTAATATTCCATAATGTGTGTGTGTACACACACACACACACACACACACACACTATATCTTTATCCATTCTTCAATCCATGGACACTTGGGTTGTTTCCATATCTTGGCTACTATAAATAATACTGCTATAAACATAGTGGGTGCATGCATCTTTTCAAATTAGTGTTTCTGTTTTCTTCGGATGAATACCTAGTAGTGGGATTATTGGATCATGTAGTATTCTATTTTTAATTTTTTGAGGAATCTTCATTGAGTTTTCCACACTGGTCACGCCAGTTTACATTCCCACCAATCGTGCATGAGATTTTCTCCACATCCTCGCCAGCACTTACTATGTCTTGTCTTTTTGACACCAGCCATTCCGACATATGTAAGGTGATATCTCATCATGGCCCTTATTTGCATCTCCCTGAAATAATACTGAATAATATCAAACATCTTCTCATGTGTCTGTTGGCCATCTGTATGTCTTCTTTGGAAACGTGTCTATTCAGGTCCTCTGCCCATTTTGTAATTGTATTATTTGTTTTTCACAATTTATTTAAAATAATAATAATTTAAAAAAGGCTGGTGGGAAGTTCTAGTTCCAGGCAAGAAAAAAACTAGCATTCTCCATCCTGTCTCTCCCAATGAATCCAGGTATAACATCTGGACTGAATTCAGAATAGCAATGAAGCCTCTGGAAAGTAACTAGTAGCAGGAGAATTGGGGAAGAAAATAAAAAAGAATTGGAACGCCAAAATGGCCATGAGTTTACCATCTATTTTTCTATTTGGTAGCTTCCACTCTGGACTCAGTGCAGCCTGAAATGCTGAAGTGCGTATTGGTGAGGACAGAGAATGAGCTAGCTGAAGCCCTTCTACTTCTGGCTTGAGGAATGGGGATGGGGGTCTCCTAACGCTCTGAGAGGGTATGTTTTCTTCTCTGTTCTCTCTGCCCCATGGCAACAACAATGGTACAATAATAGCAGGGAAGGCAGGTGCCTAAAACTCTGAGGGAGAGTTTAGGCAGGTGCCTAAAACTCTGGGGGGCCCAGAGAACCAAAAAGTACTGCCTAGATCATGGAGAGGGAGGAACATGGGGAAGTGACACCATAAAGTTGTTTGTAAACCACTGGGCTCAATCCCCATACTGTGTATTCATGGATATGACCCTATAGCACACTACTGATGTTGACAACTGAATTATGGGACAGTTCAGTCACACAGAGAAGATGGGGGCCACAGACACTGGGAAAAAGGAACTTGAAACCACAACTGCCTGATTAAAAAAAAAAAAAGGCCAACTTCTTCTGTAAGACTTAAAGAAGATCAAGAGACTCATAACACCCAAAATGTCTGCAACACAATACAAAATAACTTGGTAGAAGAAAAACCAGTAAAATCTCTATTTGCATCAGGAAAGACAATAGATGCCCATGCTGAGACAACACAGACAGTCATAGTTGGCAAAGATGTTAAAACAGCTGTTATAAAAGTCTCCAACAAGTAAGAGAAAACACTCTTGAAATGAATAAAAGGGCAGAAAGTCTAGGGCGCCTGGGTGGCTCAGTTGGATACGCGTCTGGCTCATGAACTCAGCTCAATCATGATCTCACAGTTCGTGAGTTCAAGCCCCGCATCGGGCTCTGTGCTGACCACATGGAGCCTGCTTGGGATTCCCCTCCCCTGCTTGTTGCACTCTCTCTCCCTCTCTCTCAAAATAAATAAACCTAAAAAAAGGTAGAAAGTCTCAGGAAAGAAACAAAAGACATAAAGAAGAATAAATGGAAATTTTAGAAAAATTCAATAACCAATAAAAAATTTATTGGACTCAGTAGCAAAATTGAGATTGTGCAGAAGAGTCTGTAAACTTGACGAGAGATAAATAGAAATTATCCAACATAAAAACTGAGAGGAAAGAAGAGATTTTAAGAAATGAACAGAGCCCCATGGAACTGTGGGGGTAATGATAAGAGATCTAACATTTGTGTCATTAGAATCCCAGAGTAGAGGAGAATGAATGCAGAGGTAAAAATATATTTGAAGAAATAATGGCTGAAAACTTACCAAATTTGATAAAAGACATAAACCTACAGAGTAAAGAAATTTGGTGAGCCCCAAACAGATTAAACTACAGAAATCCACACCTAAATGCATCAGACTCACACTGTGAAAAACTAAAGACAAAGAAAGGCCTTAAAAGCAGCCACAGAAAATCAACACATTACCTATAGAGGAACAACAATTCAAATTATGGCAGATTTGTCATTAGAGCCAAAGAAGCCAAAGGAATTGGCACAGCATTTAAGAAACAGTTTTTTATAATGTTTATTTATTTTTGAGAGAGACAGAGAGAGACAGAGAGAGAGAGTCGGAGCATGAGTGGGGGAGGGGCAGAGAGAGAGGGAGACACAGAATCGGAAGCAGGCTCCAGGCTCTGAGCTGTCAGCACAGAGCCCAACTCGGGGCTAGAACTCATGAACTGTGAGATAATGACCTGAGCCAAAATCAGATACTCAACTGACTGAGCCACCCAGGCACCCTGGCACAGCATTTTTTAAACACTGACAGGAAAGAACTATTAATCCAGAATTCTATATACAGCAAAAATATCCACCAGGAATGGAGATAAAAACTTTCTCAGATGAAAGAAAATTAAGATTTTTTTTTTTTTTTTTTTTTTGCCAGCAGACCTGCTGGCATTTTTGACTGGGGTTGCATGGGATCTAAAAATCAGTTTGAGGAGAAAGGAATAACTTAATACTGACTCTTCTAGTTGTGAAAATGGCATATTTTCTATTTATCTTTTTAACTTCTCTTAGCAGTGTTTTATAGTTTCAGTCTACAGGTCTTACATGTATTTCATTGGATCTATTTTGCAGTATTTCAGATTTAATGCTCTTATTTTCAATCCACAATGCTCCGTTGTTAGAAATGATTGATTTTGTATATTACCTTATTACATACCTTGTATATTCTCTGACTTCTAATTCAAGTTCTAGTAGTTTTTTTTGTAAATTTTTTAAGATTTTCTCTATACACAATCATGCTACCACACATAGTCTATGTCTCCCTTTCAAATTTGTGTGCTTTTTATTTGTTTCTTGCATTATTGCACTGCCTAGGACCTCTACTACAAGGCTGAATGTAAGTGGTGAATGTTGACATTCCTGCCTTGTTCTCAATCACTGTACACCATTAAGTATGTTGTTAGCTACAGTTTCCTTTTGTAGAGGCTCTGTATTAGTTCGAGCATGTTTTCTTCTCATCCTTTTTGGTGAGAGTTAATATCACAATCAGGTATTAAAATCTGTCTTCTGTACCCACTGAGACAACTATATTGTCTTCTCCTTTCCACCCATAACTTAAACCAATCCTGAATTCCCAGAGTAAACGTGATTCTGATGTATCATCCGTTTTATATGTTGTTGGATTCAATTTGATGGTATCTTGTTAGGAAGGTTGCTTTCATGAGTAATACTGGCTTGTAGCTATCTTTTCTTCCAAAATATTTGTATTTGATAACAGGGTTACACTGGACTCCTAAAGTGAGTTGGGAAGTGTTCCTCCTCTTCTGTTTATGAAACATTTGTAGAATTCGTTTTTTTCTTCCTTAATGTTTGAGAGTTTCACAGCAAACTTGATTTTTCTTGATTTTTCACTGTAGGAAGTCTTTAAATTATAAATTCGATCTATTTAATTAATATGGTGACAGGTTTTCTATTTCTTCTGGAATCAGTTTTGGTAATGCGTCTTTTCAGGTACTTGTTCATTTTTTCTAATTTGCTGAAATTACTGGGATAACATTGTTCAAGGTATTCTATTTTTTAATGCCTGTAGGATCTTTTTCACTGAGAAAAAGGTTTCTAAACAGTTTAGATTTGCAAAGAAGGAGGAGGAGGAGAAAGTAGAGTTTCCCTCCACGCCCTCACCCAGTTTCCTTATTAGTATGGCACACAGTGCAGTCCAGGGACCAATACTGATACATTGCTATTAACTAAACTCCACACTTTATTTAGAGTTCTTTAGTTTTTACCTAACATCTTTTTCTATTTCCAGATCCCATCCAGGACACCACATTAAGTTTACTTGTGATGTCTCCTTAGGTGGCTCCTGTTGGCTGTGATAATTTCTCAGACTTGCCTTGTTTTCATGACCTTGACAGTTTGGGTCAAGGGTCTTGTAGAATTTACCTCAATTGTATCTGATGTTTTTCTTATTCAACTTTTTGGTCATTAGAGTACTGCAAATAAAAGTCACAATAAGATACCAATTCACACCTATTTGGAAGGCTATTACAAGAAAAAAATAAAGGGAAAATAACACTTGTTGGTGAGGATATTGAGAAACTGGAGTCCTTGTGCATCATTTGTAGGAACGTACAATGGTAGCCATCGTGGAAAACGGGCTGACAGTCTCTCAAAGGTGACACATAGATTGCCATATGATCCCCCAATTCCACTCCTAGGTATGCTGAACCAGAGACTCAAACAGATACTTGGATGCCCATGTTCATAGTAACATTCATCACAATATCCAAAAGGTGGAAACTCAAGGGTCAATCAAGAGTGGAACAGAGAAGCAACATATCTATACAACGAAGTATTATTTAGGCATATCTAAACAGGAATGAAGTTCTGACACGTTATGAACAGATGAGCCTTGAAAACATTATGCTGAGTGAAATAAACCAAAGCACAAAAGGACAAATATTATGCGATTCTGCTTATCTGAGGTACTAAAATAGGCAGATTTATGAAGGCAGAAAAATAGAACAGACTTCACTGGGAACTGCAGAGAAAAGCGACATGGAGAGTTATTATTTAATGGAGACAGAGTTTCAGTTTGGGAAGATCAAAAAAGTTCTGGAATGGATGGTGGTGATGGCTGCACAACGTTGTGAATGTACTTAATGCCACTGAATTATAATGGTAAAGAAAGAGCAGTCGATCAGTGCCCTTTAATATTTTTGTTGCATGAATTATTTTAGTAAAGTTTAGATTCCAATTGATTCAAATTTTGTGCATCTGGTTGAGGTTTTGGGCTCTTCCCCTATATTCCCTTTCTTCCCTCCCTCCGTCCCTCCCTCCCTATTCCTTTTCTTGTTAATAGTGGTTGCTGGATATCCTTCAGTGATGGTGTCATCTTTATCCTCTAAAGAGTCTCAAATCAGTATCACTAGGGTTAGGGACCCCCTACAGGGCATGGTGGAATGAGCTGCTTGGCTGTGCCACAGGCATGGCATGGGTGATATTTTTCCCTATAAATTTGAAGATTAGGATCCTTTTTGGTGATGGAGGCATAGGAGCAGCACCAGCAACAAAGGCATTTGGGGGCGTGTGACCTCAACATGCCACACAGTAACTTTTCTTCCTTCACACAAGCAACAACTTGAGGGGCCAAGGATATCAGTCTTTCTGCCAAGCACCCTACGGATTGGGGTCGATGCCTGCTTGAGACACGCAACCAGTGGCCACAGGTTAAAAGTCACTCCCCTGACTCTAGACTCAGTTACGGCTTATGCTCAAGACACACGATTCAATCTGAGACACACAGATGCAGCTCATGACACATGACCCAGGGCCACTTAAAGGAGAGTCCCACTTCTATGCTCCTGTCCCTAAATACCAAAGATCAGAACTGAGTTAGGCCAGTTAATCTTTCACAGAGGCTCGGCAGAACCATGCAAATGCAGCACGAAGCAGCACAGCTCAAAGTGCACGCTCACCAGCAGACAGCAAAGCCAGGAAAGTGTATTCCTCACATAGTGAGGCTTTCTGGGAGAGCAGGGCAGACTTCTCTGGTCCAAAAATGGCTCGAGAAAGCAAGGTAAGGAGATTAGATTGGGATTTTTAGAGTGGCTAGGGTGTGGACTGGAGTGAGGATTTGCATGCACGGGCTGGGGCTTGCATGTTTTGAACTTCCCATTGGGAACCAAGAAAGAACATCTGGGTCTTCTTATCAGCTTGCCCAGATAGGGGCCTAAGGGAAAAACCAAGGGGTAGCACTTAGAAGCTGTCAGCCAACATCAAAAAGTGGAGTCAGACTCTTACAACTAGTGTGTTTGTACCATTCACATTTTTAGTGGTTACTGATATAATTGGATTCGTATCTACTGCGTCTGTAACTGTTTTTGTTGCATTGTTTCTTTTTACCATTTCCTCTAATTTTTAAAATTATTTATTTTTCAGAGAGAGAGAGAGAGCAAGCAGGGGAAGGGCAGAGAGGGAGACAGAACCCCAAGCAGACTCTGTCCCGTCAGCACAGAGCCTGATGCGGGGCTTGAACCCACAAACCGTACGATCATGACCTGAGCCGAAAACAAGAGTTGGGACGCTTAACCGACTGAGCACCCAGGCGCCCCGGTTTCCTCTACTTTTAATTGAGCATTTTATGTGATTGCATTTAATTTTCTCTTCACATATTATGTACTTCTTTTTGAAATTTAGTGATTGTTTTGGAGTTTCCAATATAGATTTCTAGCTTTCAAATAACACTATGCCACTTCAGACATTGTCTGAGGAACTCTTTGTTTCTCCTTCATATTTGAAGAATAATTTCCATAACATGGAATTTTTAAGTTGACGGATTTTCCCTTCAATGTGTAAAATATTTCACTCCACTCTCTTCCTGCTTTTATGGTTTCTGACAAAAAGGCTGCTGTAATTCTTATCCTTGTTTCTCTATAGGTCAGGTCTCCCCAGCCCCAGCTTATTTCAAGATGTTCTCTTTGATTTCCTATAGTTTGAACATGATTTTCCTAGCTATAGCTTTTGGGACGCTTATCTTTCTTGGTATTCTTTGAGCTTCCTAGATCTGTGGTCTGGTGTCTGTAACTGACTCTGGGAAGTTCTCAGCTATTACTACATCAAACATTTCTTCTGGTCCATTCTTTCTTTTCTTTCTGGTGTTTAAATTACATGTTACATCTTTAGAAACTGTCCCACCATTCTTGGATGGTGTGTGTGTGTGTGTGTGTGTGTGTGTGTGTGTGTTTCTTATTCCTTTTTTTTCTCTTTGTGTTTCAGTTTGGGATGCTTCTATCAGCCTATCTTCAGGTTCACTGATTCCCCCTTTGGTCATGTCCAGTCTCCTGATGATCCCATCAAAGGCATTTCCTCATTTCAGTTAGTGTTTTTGATTTCTAGCATTTCTTTCTGATTCTTAGAGTTTCCATCTCTCTGCTTATATTATTCATCTGTTCTTGCATGTTGCCCACTTTTTCCATTACAGCCCCTAGGATATTCACCATAGTTGCCTTCAAGCCCTGGTGTAATAATTACAACATCTCTGCCATATGAAGCGGTCTCTTCAAGCTTTGTTGTCTTTTAGTATGCCTTGTAATTTTCTTGTTGTTCAAAGCCAGGAATGATGTACTAGGTAGAAAGGACTAAGGTAAAAAGGCCTTTAGTGTAAAGCTTTAGGTTTACAAGACTTGAATTTGTGAGTTTATAGTTTTCATCAAATTTATAAAGTTCCTCTCCAAGTATTGTTATGCCTTTTGCTTCCTTTCCCTTTCTTGGACTCTAATTATATATGTTAAACCACTTGGTATTGTTCTAGAGTTCACGGAGTTGTCTTCTATTATTTTCCAGTCTTTTTTCTGTCCTTCAGTTTGGATAGTTTCTATCATTAGGTCTTTGAGTCGTTAATATTTTTCTTCCATGGAATCTAATCTGCTGTTGATCCTATCCAATGAAATATTCTGTTCTGGTATTGTGAGGAAACAATGCAGAGGGTCTATTTTACTCACTTCTTACTTATCTCTGTAGCCAGGGCAGTGATCTCTGGCCAACCCCTGAAAACTAACTTCCTGGATATTTGCATAGTTACTAGTTAATGTTGTTATGATATATGCCTGAAGCAGTGGCTCAAGATGAACCAGGCTACTTATAGCCTGACATGAAGATTTCCAATATGCACGCCTGACTTGGGGTCTGCACCATGACTGTGCACATAGCTATGTGACTAGTCCCCTTTAAGAACTCTGAATTCCAGGGGCGCCTGGGTGGCTCAGTTGGTTAAGCGTCTGACTTCAGCTCAGGTCATGATCTTGCAGTTCATGGGTTTGAGCCTCGCATCGGGCTCTGTGCTGACAGCTTGGAGCCTGGAGCTTGCTTGGGATTCTGTGGCTCCCTCTCTTTCTCTGTCCCTCCCGTGCTTTTCTAAGATAAATAAAACATAAAAAAAAAAAAATTTTAACCTAGTTCTTTCCAGCTTACTCTCTGCTAACCCCTCACTTAAGTCACAATACCTCCATACTCCACTTACCATCATACTAAATGGACTTTAAGGTCTCTAGGTTCATAGTGTTAGTTCCACAGCTGAAATCTTCTTGCCCAGTACCGGTCTTCTGAAATTTGTTGAGGCTAGCACTAGCACAGGAAAATTTCATAAATATTCAACGTGTGCTTGAAATAAGTTGTGTTGAATGTGATCTCCTTCCTAAATTCATTAAACCGAGCTTGTTAATTGTATTATTCAAATCTACATTTTTATGGACTTTCCTGGTGTTTGATCTAATTACTGAGGAATATTAAAATCTCCACTATGACAGAGGATGTCGATGTTTCCTTGCAAATCTGTATGCATCTGCATGTTACTAGGTGCATACAAGTTTTACCTTCCAGGTAAACCTGTCACCATTATCTACAACCCACCTTCCCCCCAGGAGAGGAGATTAGAGGAAAGAGATGAAGGGGGGCCGGAGAGTATGGGGGGGGGGTAATTACAGACAGGTTTACATCTAAGCCCAATCTTCTCCGTGCAAAGGAAAGAAAACTGGCCTTCCCAGTGGTCTGTTACTTGGACAGTGGTTAAAATTCTTTGGGTGAACTATTTACTTTCTCCTAAGAACACAGCCAAGCCCCCTTGCTGCTTCTGTGAAACACAGTATGTTTTTCGCTCACCCTCCCACTGGGGGGAAAAGCCCACCGGGGTCTCAGCTTTGCCCGAAGTTCCCTGTTCGAAACCTCACCTGGGCTTTGAGGGTTTTTGTACCATGTTCAGTGAAAAGCAGAACCCACTCCCAGGCTTCCTGGTTTCACTTCACCTGGGGTCCTGCAAACCCTTGGCTGGTGCTCAGCAACACAGTAACGAAACACCTATCTAGAATTTCCATTGACCCCATCCAAAGCATCACCCAGAGCCACTCCAGATTGCTGCAAATCTTTGACATCCTATTTATCCCTCATGGCTCAGTTCAAATCCAGCTGCTTTCATTAAACTCTGATCAATCAACAACCCCCCATCCTCACTTCCAATGGAAATTAATAGCATCTTCCCCCTTTCCACTGCTATTCCCACCTCAGTTACAGCAACAACGACACCCTGCCTTACTTTACAGGCAGTTATATTTATACCTTTCTCTTCCTAATAAAAAAAAAAAGCAACTCATCGACCAGATCCTCTGTCAGGTCATTGGGTCCCTGTCCTCACTCCAGCCCTGTCTACTCCCTGCCTCCAGAGAGGGGGCCAAAATGTTCATCTACACATGGTGTTTCCCATCTTAAAATTTTTCTTTTAAATTTTTAACAAATGTTTATTTATTTTTGAGAGAGAGAGAGAGACAGAGCATGAGCGGGGGAGGGGCAGAGAGAGAGGGAGACATGGAATCTGAAGCAGGCTACAGGCTCTGAGCTGTCAGCACAGAGTGCGACGCGGGGCTCGAACTCAAAAGCAACGAGATCATGACCTAGGCTGAAGTCGGGACACTTAACCGACTGAGCCACCCAGGCGCCCCTTAAAATTTTTATTTTAAAACATATGCACAACTGTCCAATCCTGTGACAGTGGGCTCATGGCTGACGTCCTGTTCAAGAGAGCACTGCCTGCATCCCCTGTGTTGGGCTGCTCTGTGATGTGCTCCCCAAGAAAACAACAGATTTTCCACAAGGGCCTTGGATAGGCCCCCACTTCAAGGGCCTTTTAGACGCCACCAGGTGTGCAGATTCAAATGGAGTCTCCTACTACCAAACTCACTTACTGCATTTGACCACAATTAGATACGGACTGAATCCTTTTCAACAGTTTCAAATTAGCTATATTTCACATAATCCAGTATTGAAAACTTTTTAATATTACTCTTAAGATCAAGGTGGAGAAGAAATTAGAGCATGCCTCTGACAGGAGATGCTAATAAGTGAGGACTCCAAGGTTGTTGCCACCGGGAACCAGGACAGGGCGAGGCACGAGGCAGGGGTCTGACGGTGGGTAAAGTGTAGGTAAGACTGAAACCTACATAGCGGGCACGAGTTTCTACTAACGCACCCGGGCCCTGCAGCCAGCTCCTCGAAGGCATTTCCAGGACACCCCCCATCAGCCACCATGCGGAATCCCAGGCCCATGTACTGAAGGCTCGCTATGTTGTAGTCCGTTTTGTAAGTCAGAAGATACTTTCACGGGAACCACGAAGCCAGGAGATAAAACCGGCAGCCACCAGAAAAGCTAACTTGGATCCGTTGTGCGCTTGCAAGGTCCCTCAGAGGGAAACTCGATTCTGACATGGAAGACCATCGGCCTTAGCTCACCTCACATTGGGCTCCGAGCTAAGACGTCAAGAAGGCAGCCTACCTGCCTCTCCCAGCCAGCCGAGGCCGCGGAGCACACGCCCGCTGCTGTCTGGTCTCCTCGTCTTTCCCATCTCCATGCTGGTCCCGCGCAAGAGAGCAGGTGCATCAGCACGGACTCACTGTACGGGAGGGCATTCTTATCTGTGACAGGAATGGGGATGGGACAAGGAAAACCGAACAGCAGCGGGGCTAGCCTCAGCAGCCTTTCTGAGTGATGTCCAGTCCCGACGACTTGGTGATTTCCAAAGTTGTAAACACCTGTTGGAAAGGAAGAATGCCAAACACATTTATATTTAGCCATCGATGTTTCAGTATTGCTTTTAAGAAAGCACATTTTGAATAGTACATCGACGTTAACCTTTAAAATATGCAAAGCAGTTACTAATACAAAATCTTTCTGACAATGTGCTTTATAGTAGTTTTTCAAATGACACCAGTTGAAATCAATAAACACACAAACCTATCTCCGTACCTCACCACATGTGGGATGAATTCCAATGGTGTCATCGAGTAGCTGTTTTGTGAGCCCACATTTCATTGCAGCCGCAAATCCTTGGGTGACCTCACCAGCATTTGGTCCAAGAACATGGAATCCTATCACCCGATACTTTAATATGCAAGCATAAGAAAGAGAAGCCCTGTCAGTTAATGGTCTGAACAGGAATCTATTTATTGCAAGTTCACAGTTAACATTTACAGCATCTACTACAGAAAAAGAACTCTAATGCTGAACTGAGCAGAGAACATTATCATGACACTGAACCACTGTAAGAATCTGTTAAATGAGCCAGTAAATGCACATCCAGAGTTAATTTGCACTCAAATTTACTAGAACAAGCAATTTACCCACTGCATGAAGGAGTTCATTAGTATGATGTAAATTTCCAAATTATGCTGAGATAGTGCTAAACAGCAACATAACAAATCTGAATTAAAGTCCAACGCTAGAATAATTCTAAGACAGCAGGTTACCCCGCTCCTAACATAACTAAGCGGAGATCAAGGAGTGGCCAGCACAGGGCTTTGCCCAGTCCTGCGTGTAGGGAGGGGCACGAGCAGACCCACCAAGACAGGAAGCAAGATTCAAACTGTCCTTTGGCCGATGTTTTTTTCATCAGACTCTTCTCTTCAATAGTGACCGTGAACAACAGATAAGGAGAGAGAAGGCAGAAGGGTCTCTGCCCACCAAATCTGGAGAAAGTGCAAAGAGCATGTGATCTCCTGCACATCTACTGGTGGATGGTCACAGAAGGCGGCGTTTCTCAGGGGGCAGGCCGTCAGAGGCCACGGGAGTGGGGGTGAGGAGTGGACTTCCCAGGGCCCCACGGAACTGGGGATCTCTGAGATGGTGCATTGCGCAGCAAAGTGGGGAAGGGGGAGCAGCCCAGAGCGACGAGAGACGTCTGACGGAAATCTCCACTTATAAATGAAAACGAAGACAGGTCTGTGAAAGGGAAAACCTTGTTCACAATTTTCACCATACAGCCACAGTAAGGGAGCAAGTACGAGGGCCATATTCTAGAAACAGCAATTTGGGAAGGAGTAAAAGGAGGGGCAGGGGACAGAGCAGAAGGCGTCCAAAGAGGGGTCGACAGACCTTGAAATTCTGCCCCAGGTCCAGCAGTCAGAAACCACAGGCGGCTCCTGGCTTCAGCAGGGGCTCTACCAACGTGACCCCAATCCCACTCACGTAGGCAGCAGTGGCGCGTGCAGACCATCTCTGCCTGCTCCCTTGGGAAAGGCCACCCACCGCTGGCAGGACAGTAAGCTCCATCACTCACATCCAGAGTCACAACAAGCACCACACAACTACCACCGCCCTCGGGCGCACGGCAGTGAATGTGTCACAGCCCCGGGGTGTTTCTGGAGACTTCTGACCAGCATCCCCCTCACCACCCTGCACACCTCTGCAAGGACCAAGGGACTAAGTTCTGGAGTTCTGGCTGACTTCACCTCAGGCACTGGGACACATGCGAACTGGCCATGAGCCTGTGACACCTGTTTTCTGTTATGCTGAGAACCAGATGGATCCAGACACGTGGACTTAAACAAGAAGATGATGGTTACTTTGTAAACTTCGTACAAACATCACTTGTTGCTGTTCCTATTTATCTAGTTTTGTTTTCTCTCCAAGATTATAAATTCTTAAAAAGGGAGAGACCAAGTCCTACTGCCTTCTGCACTCAGCCTTCTTTATTTACGAGTCGTAATAAATAAACTGCTTTCAGTTATCAATTCTAACTCATCTCTGTTAACAGGGAAGAGACTCCAATGGCCGGCTCTCCACCTGACAGATTCTTCTTTAATGAAAGCCTTCATGAGGAATCAGTTAATTAACTAGTTTTCAGGGGCGCCTGGGTGGCTCAGTCGGTTAAGTGTCTGACTTTGGCTCAGGTCATGATCTCGCTCACGGTTCATGAGTTCGAGCCCCGCATCGGGCTCTGTGCTGACGGCTCAGAGCCTGGAGCCTGCTTCGGATTCTGTGTCTCCCTCTCTCTCTGCTCCACCCCCTCTCAAGCTCTGTCTCTCAAAAATAAATACACATTAAAAAAAATTTTTTTTTAATTACCTAGTTTTCACTTCATGCAAGCATTGCTTTCTAAATGCTTCTGATACACATCCAGCTTATAAACTGCACATAAACACACACATCCTACATTTTATTCGTTGATGACCAAAACTTTCATAGATCCTCTGGTTCTACACTGCCAAATTAGACAGCTCTGGAAAGAGACAACTTTCAGTGATTTTGTTTTTCTGAAGGTATTAGCGAGCCACTTGTTCAGCCTCTACAGATACATCAACGGGGTAACCGTTGGAAGGATTTCTGCCTTGCCCTGAAAGCCATCTTTAAAGACGATGCAAACCCAATCCTAGATTAAAAGCTACAGTTTAAAATGACGGCTTTTTAGCCTCCAAGCATATTACGTACATTGTCGAATTTATTGCAAATTATCTTTGCGTAGCAAGTATTGTTGTCCCTGCCAGCCACTGTCCACTCGAGTGGCCAGAAGAAGGTATGATACACCTGCAAGACATGGGAGACAGAGGCCAAGGTTAGTGTCTGTGAAAGCCACTCCCTGATACGTTCCTCAATGACATAAAGACGATAATGTCTGTAGCAGCTTTCAGAAAGTTCAAGGTTCACTTTGCAACAACGCGGATGGAACTAGACGGTATTATGCTAAACGAAATTAGTTGGAGGAAGACAAATATATGACTTCACTCATATGAGGACTTTAAGATAAAAAAACAGATGAACATAAGGGAAGGGAAGCAAAAATAATATAGAAACAGGGAGGGAGACAAACACAAGAGACTCTTAAATATAGAGAACAAACTGAGGGTTGCTGGAGGGGTTATGGGAGGGGGGATGGGCTAAATGGGGAAGGGGCATTAAGGAGGACACTTGTTGGGATGAGCACTGGGTGTTATACATAGGGGATGAATCACTGGAATCTACTCCCGAAATCATTATTGCTCTATATGCTAACTTGGATATAAATTAAAAATAAATAATAATTTTTTAAAAAAGTAATTGCAAGTTTGATGATCTCAACTTTGTGTCTGATGGGAGCACCTGGGCCACAGCTCCTAAAATACCAACTACACAAGTGTGTGGGCCTCTTCCCCCGCCCCCCCCCCCACCTTGGCTCAGCTGTTAGTCCAGAAAAATCTCCTAATTAACTAAACTCAATTTTCAAACATTGATAGCATCCTACTTTCCAGGGCAATGCAGCAGGCCCTGGTCACCTGAGATTAGGTAAATAAAGACTTCGATTCTGCTTCAGTGAATTTACAGCCTGCCTACAAGGTTCACAGCCACCCCAAATGTAGGAAAAACAGAAGAAATGAAATCGTCCCAGCCGCTCAAGGATATTCAGAACACAACCTCTGCTCCTTGAGAGCCGTCACTCCAAGCACTCTGCGCGCACCTCTAAGGTTCCCCCATCCGGCTCGGTCAGCGTGGAACCAGGACGAGGACCACATGCCCTGCTCTCACGTGGGCTACGTCTCCCCAGCCTGCTCCTTCTAATCGCTCCATACAGAAGGTGATGGATTATCATCAGCTGTCAGGATAAGAAATGTATTCCCAAGTAAAATCCACAATGGAAGGATTTAAGTATGGATTCTTTGTCCTTTAATAGGATGATGTATTTTATATTTTGAATAAAGTCTTTAGTGTTTTTATAAAAATGATATAAGGTTATCATAATAATGCAGTGCAGAAAGTCACTAAGTGAGAAAAAACAAAACAAAACAAATCCATCTCCCAGAAATAACTATTTTATTTTTTTATTTAAAAAAAAATTTTTTTTTTAACGTTTATTTATTTTTGAGACAGGAAGAGACAGAGCATGAACAGGGGAGGGTCAGAGAGAGGGAGACACAGAATCTGAAGCAGGCTCCAGGCTCTGAGCTGTCAGCACAGAGCCCGACGTGGGGCTAGAACTCACGGACCGCAAGATCATGACCTGAGCCGAAGTTGGCCGCTCAACTGATTGAGCCACCCAGGCGCCCCCAGAAATAACTATTTTAAATGCTAGGGAAGTATCAACTGTTGGTGCACAGGTAATAATGATGAAATTTTTATTTGAAAGACATTGAACATAGTTACTTGTAATAAAAAACGTTAGATTTGGGGGGCCTGGGTGGCTCAGTCAGTTAAGCATCCGACTTCGGCTCAGGTCACGATCTCACGGTTTGTGTATTCGAGCCCCGCGTCAGGCTCTGTGCTGACAGCTCGGAGCCTGGAGCCTGCTTCGGATTCTGTGTCTCCCCCTCTCTCTGCCCCTCCCCTGCTCATGCTCTGTGTCTCTCTCTCTATAATAAATAAACGTTAAAAATAAAATAAAATAAATAAAAAACGTTAGACTTAACTTGTATCTAACAGAAGAAAAAAACCTCTCCCACACATTTTATGTATTTATTTAAAAATTTTTTTAACATTTATTTTATTTTTGAGAGAGAGAGACAGGTAGAACGCGAGCAGGGGAGGGGCAGAGAGAGAGGGAGACACAGAATTCCAAGCAGACTCCAGGCTCCGAGCTGTCAGACACAGAGCCCGACGTGGGGCTCGAACTCACAAACCGTGAGATCATGACCTGAGCCGAAGTCAGATGTCCAACCGACCGAGCCACCCAGGCGCCCCATTTTATTATTTTTTTAATGTTTATTTATTTTGAGAGAGAGCATGTGTGCATGCAAGAATGTGAGGGGGAGGGGCAGAGAGAGTGAGAGAGTAAGAGCGAGAAAGAGAGAGAGAGAGGGAGAGAATCCCAAGCAGGCTCCGCGCCATCAGCACAGAGCCTGACGCCGGGCTTGATCTCATGAACTGTGAGAGCATGACCTGAGCCAAAATCAAGAGGAAATTAAGTGTCTGATGCTCAACCGAGCCACCTAGGCACCCCTCCCGCGTATTCTATCACAAACTTTTCAATCTCTGTGGCTATCTGGAAGAGAAGATAAATGTTTCATAACCTCAAGATAGTAGCTCCTAAAATATAGGCTGAGAAGAGAGACGATGAAAACTCTGGGGTTTTAAACAAGATTTGCCCAACTGCACGCTTGTTTCTGATTCGTCCTATGCCGCCCGCTGTAGGGATTATGGGGGTGTGCACTGACGCGTCCCACTGCCCTCTCGTTCTTTCTCGGGTTTTTGCTCCGTTTTTTTCCTTTTAGTACTTTGAAGATTTTTATTTTATTTAAGTCTTTGGTCCTCCTGGTTCAAAGCGGGTGTGAAGTATGGATCTAACTTTACTTTTCTCTTGAATGGCCGTCCACTTATTCCAACACCCTTAAATAATTTAAGATAAAACACCACCTTTACCATGCATGAATTCTTCTAAGCATCCAAATCAATTTCTGGGTTTCATATTCTGTTCCACTCATCTTTCCATCCATCTGTATGTCACTATGGCATGATTTTAATTACTGTGCTGTATGATCAAGTTTAATATCTAGTAGGCTCATCTCCCTGCTCCTCTCCTTATTCAGAATCTGTTATTGCTTTTCCCTTTTAAGTTTTACTTTTTTATCAAATTATGCACAGTTATTAGGCATGATTAAAAAAAATTTTTTAATGTTTATTTATTTTTGAAGGGGAGAGAGACAGAGCATGAGCAGGGGAGGGGCAGAGAGCAAGGGAGACACAGAATCTGAAGCTGCCTCCAGGCTCTGAACTGTTAGCATAGAGCCCGATTCAGGGCTCGAACTCATTAGCTGTGAGCTCATGACCTGAGCTGAAACCAAGAGTTGGACACATAACCAGCTGAGCCGCCCAGGCGCCCCAGGCATGATTTTTGACACACTCTCTCTGCCCCCGTGCCCATATCAATCAATCAGAGGCAACCACTTTTTCACTTCTTTTATTTTATTTCCCTCCTTGTTTCCAAATAAAATGTTTCTGTTGCTATTCCTTGAGTTTTCTATTTTAGGCTTTATTTACTGACTTGCCTCTACTGAAGAGGAGGACTTAACTCCCTTTCTTCCCCAGCCTCTACCACTCACTGGACATCCTTCCTGTCCCACGCTCCACCCTCCCTCCTCCCAATTACAGTTATATTCGCAGCTAGATCAGTATCGTACTTCCTTTACTAGGTAAAGCTGTTCATGGACAACTGGATATTCACATGCAGAAGAATGAAGTGGGATCGCTACTGTGCATCACATGCAAAAATTAACTCAAAACAGATCAAAGATCTAGGTGTAAAAGCTAAAAGTTTTTATAAAACTCTTAGAAGAAAACAAAAGTATAAATTTTCATGACTTTGGATTGGGCAATAGTTTATTCAATGTGGTATCAAAGACAAACAAAACAAGATGAACTGGATTTCATCAAAATGAAAGGCTTTTGAGCTTTAAATAATTTTTTTAATGTTTATTTATTTTTGAGAGAGAGAGAGAGACAGAGCATGAGTGGGGATAGGGCTGAGACAGAGGGAGGGGCAGAGAGAGAGGCAGACACAGAATCCAAAGCAGGCTCCAGACTCTGAGTTGTCAGCACAGAGCCCGACACGGCGCTCGAACCCATGAACCATGAGACCATGACCTGAGCTGAAGACGGACACTTAACCAACTGACCACCTAGGTGCCCCAAAGACTTTTGAGCTTTAAAGGAAACTATCAAGAGAGTCAAAAGACAACACACAGAATGGGTGAGAGTTTTTATAAATCATCTCTCTGGAACGAGACCTGTATGTAGAACATACAAAGAACTCTTAGAACTCAACAATAAAAAGACAACCCAATTTTTAAAAGGGCAAAGGATCTGGGCACCTAGGTGGCTCAGTCGGTTAAGCGTCCAACTGCAGCTCAGGTCATGATCTCCTGGTTCATGGATTTGAGCCCCACGTCGGGCTCTGTGCTGACAGCTCGGAGCCTGGAGCCTGCTTCACATTTTCTATCTCCTTCTCTCTCTGCCCCTGCCCCACTTGTGCTCTGTCTCTATCAAAAATAAATGTAAATAAATAAGATAGATAGATAGATAGATAGATAGATAGATAGATAAAAGGTCAAAGGATCTAAATAGACATTTGTCCAAAAAAAAAGATACACAAATAGCCATTAAGGCCATAACATGATTCCCAGTATCAACAGTCATCAGGCAAATGCAAATGGAAACCAAGAAGAGACACCACTAGATTGATGTATTAGTTTCCCAGTGCTGCTCTCACCAATTACCACACACTTGGTGGCTTAAAACAAAAGGTGTTTATATTCTTACAGTTCTGAAGGCCAGAAATCTGAAATCAAGGTATCTGTGGGGCCAGGCTCCTTGCAAAGGTTCCAAAAGGAGGATTCCTTGCCTCTTTCAGCTTTTGACATCTCCAGGTGTTTCTTGGCTTCGGCTACTTAATTCCAACCTCTGCTTCTGTTTTCACTTGGCCTTCTCTTCTGTCTTATAGGGACACTTGTCCTTGGGTATGGGGCCCACCCGGAAAATCCAGGATGATCTCACCTCAGGATTCTTCACTTAATTCCACCTGCAAAGACCCTTTTTCCAAATAAGGTCACCTGCACAGCTTCCAGGGGAATGGGCTGTAGACATATCTTTTTGGGAGTCACCATTCAACCCACTACAGAGAGCTATCATCAAAAAAGACAGACCACAACAAACGTTGGTGAACCTGTGGAGAAACTGGAACCCTCACACTGGGTGCTGAGAATGTAAAATTGTGCAACCACCTTGGAAAACAGTCTGCCAGTTCCTCAAAACATACGGTTAACCTGTGACTCAGTAATTCTACTCTTAGGTATATACTCAAGAGAACAGGCAGCATTATGTCCACACAAGAACGTGTGCAGGAATGCTCATGGCGGCTCTCTCAGCCAAAGGGGGAAACAATCCACATGCCTGTCGACTGACGAATGGATAAATAAAATGTGGTATTATCCGTATATAATGGATTGTTGTTCAGCCAGGACGAGAGATGAAGCACGGATACTGACACAGCAAGGATGAACTTTGGAAACTAGCGGGTGCTAAGAAAAAGAAGCCAGTCACAGAAAACCACATACTGAATGATTTCACTTCCAGGAAATGCCCACAAGAAGCAAATCTAGAGACTGAAAGGAGATTAATGGTTGCCTCAAGCCACTGGTAAGGGGATGGAGGAAAACAGGGAGCAATTGCCAATGGGTACAGGACTTCTCTTCGGGATGATAAAAATGTTCTAAAATTGACTGTGGTAATGGTGACCCAACTCTGAAGTCTAAAATCCATTAAACTGCACACTTTAAGTGGTTGATTATATGGTACAGGACTTACATCTCAGTAAAGGTATTTAAAAAAATTAAGTATTCACATCTGAGTCACATGGTAAAACTATGGTTATTTTACTCTCATGAACTTTTAATTGCCATGGAATTAAAGAGTATCTTGTTTTGCCATAGACTTGATATTCCCTGGACCAACCCTAATTTATCCCAAATCTTTTATTTTTAATTTTTTAAGCTTTATTTATTTTTGAGAGAGAGTGTGTGTGAGTGTGGGAGGAACAGAGAGAGGAGGGAGGAACACAGAGAGGGAGTCATAGAATCCAAAGCGGGCTCCAGGCTCTGAGCTGTCAGCACAGAGCCCGACGCAGGGCTCCAACCCAAGAACTGTGAGATCATGACCTGAGCCGAAGTTGGATGCTAAACCGACTGAGCCACCCAGGCGCCCCTACTGCAATGGTTTTTAAACTTCCCTTTTGGATAGCTCATCTTAAGTACACAGCAATACAACTGATTTTTCTGTGTTTTCATGCCCTGCAACTTTGCTCAGTTAAATTCATTTAGTTCTGTTATGGGCGGAAATTAAGTCACACCCTCAAAACAAAGCTGTACTTTGACATCCTAACTCCTAATGCTCCAGAATGTAACCACATTTGGATAGGGTCTTTAAAGAGGTAAAGTGAGGTCATTAGGGTGGCCCTAATCCAGTATAACTATGTCCTTACAAGAACAGGAAATTAGGACACAGACACTCAGAGGGAAGATGATGTGAACACACCGGGAAAAGACAGCCATGTACAAACCAAGGAGGGGGGCCTGGAATATTCTTCCCTCATGGCCCACAGACAAAACCAACTCTGTGGACACCTTGGTGTCAGATTTCTAGCCTCCAGAACCAAGAAAATAAAAATTGGTCTTTCATATATAGCCTTTATCATGTTAATGAAACTCCTAATTCCTACTTTGTTTTTTTTATCATGAGTGTTAAATTTTGTCAAGTGCTTTTTTTTTTTCATCAAGATGATCGTGTTTTCTCTTCTTTCTATTAGTAGGGTACTGACTGACTTTCACATGTTAAACCATTCTTGCATTCTTTTTTTAAAATTTTAAAAAGTGTTTATTCACTTTGAGAGAGAGAGAGAGAGAGAGAGAGAGAACAGGCATGAGCAGGAGAGGGGCAGAGCAAGAGGGAGAGAGAGAATCCCAAGCAGGCTCCGCACTGTCAGCACAGAATCCAATGCAGGGCTCAAACCCATGAGCCACGAGATCACAACCTGAGCCAAAACCAAGAATCGGGCACTTAACCAACTGAGCCACCCAGGGACCCCAAACCATCCTTGCATTCTGGGAATAAATACTACTTAGTTTTGACACAGTCCTTTTAATATGCTGTTTAATTTGATTTGCTAGAATTTTGAGGATTTTTGCATTAATATTCATAAAGAATTTTATCTGTAATTTTTTTTAACATTTATTTATTTTGAGAGAGAAAAAGAGAGAGAGAGACACAGCATGAATGAGGGAAGGGGCAGACAGAGAGAGGAGAGAGAGAATCCCAAGCATACTCCAGGCTGCCACATAGAACCTGATGAGGGGCTCAAACTCATGAACTGTGTGATCACGACCTGAGCTAAAATCAAGAGATGGACATTTAACTGACTGAGCCACCCAGGCATCCCTTATCTATGCTTTTTTGTAGTGGAAATGCCCATGGTAGAAGGGTAGTGGTGGCCTCATGTAAAGTTAGAAAATCATTCTTCTTTAAATGTTTGGTAGAATTCACCAGCAAAGCAATCTGGTTCTGGGATTTTGTTTGTTGAGAGGTTTTTTGATTCGCCATTGATCCGTCACCTTCCTAGTTGCTTTCTTTTTCCTCATGACTTAGCTTTTCCTGTTTATACAGTGTATCTAGGAATGGAACAGTTTCTCTAGGTATCCAATTTGCTGGTATAAAATTGTTCACAGTATTCTTCTATAATTAAAAAGGATAATTTCTGTAAAGTAAGAATATTCTCACTTTCATTTATGATTTCAGATATTCAAGTCTTCTTTTTTCCTAGCCAATCTACTAAGTTTGTCATTTCTGTTGACCCTTTTTCATAGTTTTCCTTCTGTTACTGATTTTTAGTTTCATTACTGTGATGAGAAGAGACACTTTGTACGACTCTAATCTTACAATTTATTAAGACTTGTCTTCTGCTCTAACAGCTGCTTTATCCTGGAGAAGTTTCATTTGCACTTGAGAAGAATGTGTATTCTGCTGTTGTTGGGTGGGGTGTCCTAACGTATGTTAGGTCTCATTGGTTTATAGGTGTTCAAGTGCCCACTTCCTTCCCCTGTCTGGTTGTCTGGTCCATTATTGAAGAAAGGGTATTTTAAAGTCTCCAGCTATTACTGTAGAAATATCTATTTATCTTTCTGACAATTTTGTTTTCATATATTTTTGGGCTGTATATGTTTATACCTGTTACATATTTTAGCTGTATTAAATTTTTAAAAATGTTTTAATGTTTATTTTTGAGAGAGAGAATGAAAGAGAGTGTGAGTGCAGGAGGGTCAGAGAGAGAGGGAGACACATTATACCACAGGCTCCAGGCTCTAAGCTGTCAGCACAGAGCCTGATGTGGGGCTCAAACTCACAAACCATGAGATCATGACCTGAGCCAAAGGCGGGACGCTTAACCGACTGAGCTACCCAGGAGCCCTGCTGTATTGAATTAAAAAAAGTTTTCTTTTAATATTTATTTATTTTTGAGAGAGAGAGCATGAGTGGGGGAGGGACAGAAAGAGGGAGGGACAGAAAGAGGGAGACACAGAATCTGAAACAGGCTCCCGGCTCTGAGCTGTCAGCACAGAGCCTGATGCAGGAGTCGAACTCAGGAACAGTGAGATCATGACCTAGGCTGGAGTCAGATGCTTAACCAACTGAGCCACCCAAGCGCCCCTACTGTATTGAGTTTTTAAATCAATATATAAATCCTTTCTCTACTGTAAACTTTTTCTGTTTCTAATGTTTTATTTTAGTTTTGAGGGAGAGAGACAGAGTGTAAATGGGGGAGGGACAGAGAGCGAGGGAGACACAGAATGTGAAGCAGGCTCCAGGCTCTGAGCTGTTAGCACAGAGCCCCACACAGGGCTCGAACCTACGAACTGTGAGATCATGACCTGAGTCGAAGTCTGATGCTTAACTGACTGAGCTACCCAGTGCCTCTCAATTGTAACCTTTTTTAATTTAAATTATATTTTGTCTGATAACAATAATAATAATAAAGCTCACTTTTTGTTATTATTTGCATAGAATATCTTTTTCTATCCTTAACTTTCAATCTATATCTTTATATCTACAGAAAGTCTCTTTAAACAACATATAGAGATCCTATTTTTTTAATGTTTTATTTTTTTTGAGAGAGAGAGAGAGAAAGAGAGAGAGAGAGAGAGAGAGAGAGAGAGAGATAGTAAGTGGGGGAGGGGCAGAGAGAGAGGGGGATAGAGGACCCGAAGCAGGCTCTGAGCTTTCAGCCATGAAACTGATGTGGGGCTCAAACTCCAGAACTGTGAGATCATGACTTGAGCTGATGTCAGATGCTCAACCCACTGAGCCACCCAGACGCCCCTAGATCCTATTTTTTAAGTCAAATCTGACAAACTGTCTTTTAATAGCACACCTTCATCCATTTACTTTTAACATGATTACTGATAAAGGAGAATTTAGTTTTGTGTATATCTGCTGTAGGTCTTATATGGTTTTCACGCCTTTCACTCCTTAATTCCTCTACTCTTGCCTTTTTTGTACTTAGTTTATTTTTTGTAGTGCACCATTTTGACTGCCTTATTCTTTCCTTTTTGGTATATTTAAAGTTATTATCATAGTAGTTACCTTGGGAATTACAATTAACACCTGACATTTATAATAATCTTGTTGGAATAATACCTACTTAGTTGCAATAGTATGCAAACATTCTGCTTCTATATACCTCCATCCCCCCCACCTTTTATATTCTTACTGTCACAGGACACATTTTATACAATGCATGCTCATTAACTTGGATTTATAATTATGTTTGCTACATTTTCCTTTTAAATCACACAGCCAAAAGAGAGAAGTTACAAACCAAACCAAAAGTGCAGTAACACAGGTTACGCACCTAAGAAGTTATCTTTGCTAGTGTTCTTTGACTTTTCCGATAGCTTCTAGTGTCCTTTCATTTCTGTCTGAAGGAGTCTTTACAGCATTTCTTTAGGGCAGGTCTCCTAGTAAATTTACTCAGTTTTTATTTTTCTGGAAATATCCTAATATCCTTCATTTCTGGGGGCGCATGGGTGGCTCAGTCAGTGAAGCGCCGACTCTTGATTTCAGCTCAGGTCATGATCTCACGGTTTGGGAGTTCAAGCCCTGCACCGTGCTCTGCTCTGATGTTGCGGAGCCTGCTGTGGATCCTGTCTCCCTCTCTCTCTCTGCCCCTCCCCTGCTTGCACTATCTCTCTCTCTCTCAAAATAAATACATAAATTAAAAAATATATATATCCTGGGGCGCCTGGGTGTCTCAGTCAGCTAAGCGTCTGACTTCAGCTCAGGTCATGATCTTGCGGTTTGTGAGTTCGAGCCCCGAGTGGGGCTCTGTGCTAACAGCTCAGAGCCTGGAGCCTGCTTCGGATTCTGTGTCTCCCTCTCTCTCTGCCCCTCCCCTGCTCACGCTCTCTCTCAAAAATAAATAAACGTAAGAAAAAAAATTTTATAAAAAAATATATATCCTTCATTTCTGAAGGACAGATTTGCCAGATACAGAAGTCTTGGATGATAGTTTTCTTTCTGGACTTTAACTATTTCACCCCACTGTCTTCCAGCCTCCGTTGTTATGAAAAATCAGCCGTTTACCCTGTGAAAGACCTTTTCATATGATGAGTTGCTTCCCTCTGGCTGCTTTTAAAACTCGCTCTTTTTCTTAGGGTTCGAACAACTTGATTGTAGTTGTCAGCATGGATCTCTGAGATTACCCTGCTTGGTTGTGTAGGTTGACTATTTCATCAAATCTGGGAAGTTTTGCCCATTACTTCCTCAGATATTTCTTCTGCCTCTTATTCTCTCCCGTCTCCTACTGGGAGTCTTTCAAGGCATAGGCTAGCATGCTTCACGCTGTCCCACTCGTCTCTTGGGATTTCTTCATTTTTCTCCATTCCTTTTTCTTTCTGCTGTACAGACTGTAATTTCAATGGTCTTATTTTCAAGTTCATTGATGCTTTCTTCTGCATACTTACATATATGCTGCTGAACCCTTCGAGCGAGTATTTCAATTCAGTTATTGTACTTTTCAGCTCCAGGATTTCTTCTTGGTTCTTTTTCATAATTTCTATCTCTGGAATGATATTTTGTTCAGACACTGTTCTCCTGATTTCCTTTAGTTATTTGTCCACAGTTTCCTTTAGCTCACTGAATATATTTAACATTGATTTAATAGTCAATTTAATGTCTTTGACTAATAATTCGAAAGTCTGGGCTTCTTCTGGAACAGTTTCTGTCAAACTCTTTTTTCCTTTTCTGGGTTTTTTTTTTCCCCCCCTTTGGTAGGTTGTTACTAGTTAAACTGTGTCCTCCAAAAAATTCGTAAGTTGAAGTCCTAGCCCACGGTATCTTAGTATGTGATCAAATAGGGTCAATGTATGTGTAATTAGTTAAGATGAGGTCATTCTAGAGTAGGGTGGTTCCCATAATCCACTGTGACTGGTGTCCTTGTAAAAAAGGAAAGTTTTAGATAATCTCACACACAAATGGGAATCCCAAGGAAAGGTAAGATCTACAAGCCAAGGAATGACAAAGACTGCCAGCAAAACACCAAAACTAGGAAAGAGGGATGGAACAGATTCTCCCTCACAGAAATCAAATGGAAACAACACTGTCAACACCTTGATGGTGGACTTCTAACCTCTAGAACTGTGAGTCAATAGAATTTTGTGGTTTAAACCCCAATTTGTGGTACTTTGTTATGGTAGTCCTGGCAAACGAATATATGCTGTGTTTTTTCCCTTAAGCCTGGACATTCTGAGTATTAGAATATGGTACCTGGAAATTATATATTTCCACACCTCAGAGATGGCTAGGGTTTCTTGCTTGTTGAGGGCTAGAGTTATCCACATATGACTTTTCCAAACTGTTTTTGCATACTATATGTTCATTGTTGTGGTTTCTGTTCCACTGTCTCGGAGGTCAGCCAGGGACCTGATAAAGATGTCCTTAAATGTCTGACTCCCAAAAAGGGGGGGGGGGGGAGAAGGGAGTATTCTCTCTTGAAGTCCCACTGAAGCAGGGAAGCCACTTCAGCTTGTGGAGGTTGGTGCCGAACCCTCAGCCATCAGAAGCAAGGATCAGCAGTCAAAACACTGCCCCAATGTCTGGAGGACAAGGTCCTTACTGCCCACTCTGGCACCAGCCAGCTGCACCAGGCACAGAGGCCACCAACCCAGCAGCTACCCACCATGGTGCTGGCTCTGTGGGATGTCAGCCATTAGGAAAACACAGAAACCCACCACAGATCCCTAGCCTCGTCCTCAAGTTCTCCTCTGGGCACTGAAAGTACACAACTAGGCTCGAGGGTTCCAAAAGAATTGCTTCAACCATTTCCCACCAGTTCAGATGTTGTCTCAGTGAAGGGATGGATTCCTGCTTCGCCATTTTCCATAACATCACTGTTGTCCATCCATCTTTATCGTTGGGTAGTAGTCCCTGGTATGGATGTACCGCCTTTTGTCTAACCATTCATCTGCTGAAGAGTATTTGTTTTTTTCCCAACTTGGAGCTATTATGAATAAAGCTGCTACAAAATTCACGTATACATGTTAAGACTGCATTCCTTTGGGATAAATGCCCATCCAATTGGGTTTTTTAAATTTCTGCTATCATCTCTTGCATTTACAACAGGTGTCTGTTGGTTCTCTTAATGTTACTTCTGAAAGATGTCCTAGTCTCTGTTCATGAGTGTAATACATTATTCCTGTGCATAGGTACAGTCTGTTTCTTGCAAGTTTGATAACCTTTGATTGCTCATATTAAATGCTGGGAATTAAAAAGATGTTTGACTTTGGGGGTGATAGAACTGTGTTTTATCTTGATTCTAATGACGGTTTCAACTGTTTGAACTCATAAAACTGTACACACACACAATAAATCTTCATTTTTCTTTAAGTAAATTATGCCTCAATTAAAGATATTTTTCAAAGTTTGAAAGCTTTGAGCTCATGTTTACAGCAAACTGAATCTGAACTTTACTGTCCAATTATCTAACAGGGAAGTTTATTTGGGGACCTTTATTCAGTATCTTCAGGTCATTCTCAATGGGCTTGTCAGAGTCCCTGGAGAAATCAGACTCTACCAACCTCTGGCCGGACAAGGGTGACAGATGGTTGCCAGAGTTCCGGGAGCTCAGTGGGAGGAACTGTATTTGCTCATTTCAGGACTGTGCTGGGATAACGCCCACATCTTCATTTGATCCCAGTGCCCCCAGTCAAGAGGATTTGGTTTTATCTATCTCCAGAAAATAACCGTCCAGGTATTTACCAGTGTGTGGAAAGTGCTCTGTAGAGTGTCAGGGAGGTGAGAGCCTCACTCTTTCTTAAATGGGCTTTCTGATGATGTCAGCTGGCCCCTCCAAGTCCCTCCCAGAACTACATGGCGTTCCTAATTTTTGAGGCTTGATGACTCTGATGAGAAGTGAAGTTGTTTTTTGACTTTCCCAATACCTGTTTATAACCTTTTTTTTTTTTTTTTTTTTTTTTTTTTTTACCACTCATCTATCTCCTTTTTCCCCCAAGATCTCATTGCTGTTTCTCTCCTTTACTATCCCATCCTTGAGAGATTATTTTTAAAGGCAGATCCCTTTCCCTCCACATCACTCTATTGTCTTTGGCACTGAATGTCCTTATAAAAAAGCCTGGGGCCAGGTTGGTTCATTGGCCTTGTGAATGACTAGCTTACCTAGAACATGTTTGTGTCAATCGTGCTACATCAGTTTCTCCTAGAAAATGGTATGTCATTTCAATCTTCAAATTCAGTCATTCTTTAATATTAGGATGCTTTCTTCTGTCACATTTCCGAATACCACTTCTGGACCACTTGTCAGATTTTCCACTGCAAGGTGTGAATTATATTTACGTTGGCTCATCCTTGTTTATGCATATCTATCATCCGTATCTCAACCCTTCCTACGTGATGAACTTTATTCTCAGTCATCTGCTTCTTTTGGTTCCAAGGTATTTGGTAGCTCAGCGATAGAGTGGTTTTTTTTTCTTCTTCTTCTTCTTCTTTTTTTTTTAACGTTTATTTATTTTTGAGACAGAGAGAGACAGAGGATGAACATGGGAGGGGCAGCGAGAGAGGGAGACACAGAATCTGAAACAGGCTCCAGGCTCTGAGCTGTCAGCACAGAGCCCGACGCGGGGCTTGAACTCAGGGACTGTGAGATCATGACCTGAGCCGAAGTCGGACGCTTAACCGACCAAGCCACCCAGGCGCCCCGATAGAGTGGTTTTTGTTTGTTTGTTTGTTTGTTTTTTCAATATATGAAATTTATTGTCAAATTGGTTTCCATACAACACCCAGTGCTCATCCCAAAAGGTGCCCTCCTCAATACCCATCACCCACCCTCCCCTCCCTCCCACCCCCCATCAACCCTCAGTTTGTTCTCAGTTTTTAACAGTCTCTTATGCTTTGGCCGATAGAGTGGTTTTGATGGTCAACATGACCTTAACAGTCAGTACAGATCTTACTCCCCCGCTCCCTCATTCCACATAACACGTATTCAGTAGGAAGAGAGTGGGCTGTTTCACCCAAGAGAAACCCCGATATCTCTTTCTTTCTCATTTCTATCTCTTCTCCTAAGTGGCAGTATCAGGAATGGAATCACTGCACTGGGGGAAAAACATACAGTTTCTTTTTATCTGTCTCCTTTAGGTAATAATTTCCCTAGTGTTGGCAGGGGTGCTTAGCCTCACCTTTTCCATATCATAGTAATAAGCAAGGGGAACTAGAAGCCTACAGATTGTGCCATAAATATGGTGAGTTTTTAGAACAAACCGTAGACCAGTGTGACTGGACCATTATAAGCAGGACAGACAGCAACGCGAATGGCCTGATTACATGATGCCTCTTCTTACAAACAGTGATGAGTTCAGATAGTATTTTCTGAACACCGGGAAATCATCAAAAAGCCTTACGCTGGGAAAGGGCATAACTGATTTATTTATATATATATACATATATATATATATTTTTTAATATTTATTTATTTTTGAGACAGAGAGAGACAGAGCATGAACAGGGGAGGGTCAGAGAGAAAGGGAGACACAGAATCTGAAACAGGCTCCAGGCTCTGAGCTGTCAGCACAGAGCCCGACGAGGGGCTCGAACTTACGGACCACGAGATCATGACCTGAGCCGAAGTCGGATGCTTAACCGACTGAGCCACCCAGGCGCCCCTGATCTATATTTTTAAAAGCTCTTCTGGTTGATGTGTGATGACCAGTTTGGTGTGGACTAAGAGTGAGCTGAACGCAGGGAGAACAGGAGATGATGGTGGACTGACATAGGCTGGGGAGGGCACGGATATAAAGAAGCAGGAACACACAAGACATACTCTAGGAGCAAAACTGACAGCACTTCCTGGTAAACTATTGATGGTGACCAACAAGGAAGCCTTAAGGATGGCTCTCAGGTACATCAGCATGTAGAGGGAGTCTTCCCTGGGAACCAAGGATTTTAATAGACTCCCAAAGGAATTCATATTGAAACAGGTTAAAACCTTGGTTCTAGACACTTGAAAATTTTGTATTTTACCAGAGAGCAGCACATCAACACAGCCATATTTTGGCCTCTTCAGGAATTACTTTTTTAATAATACTGTGCTGTGGCATTATGCCATGGGATTGCGTTTCTGGCTCTAATAAGAAACAGCTCTATAAAACCCATAATTATATTTACGAAGGGGATACTTTCAGGCGATTGTTCACCATATCTCAAAGCCCGTTTTGTGAAAACTTGAGAAATCTCCCTCAATTCTCCCTCCCCCAGTCAGGTGGCAGGAAACGCAGAGGTAGATTTTTAGGTTAATTCCAAAGCAAGTCTATGGGACTTCATGGCATGAATTCTGCAAACTAACAAATTTGAGGGGTTTTTTTTATATTAAATATAATTTCTAACATTCCTTTTTCTTCTAACACCATCCTATTCTTTTTTCTTCCCACCTCGATATCCTCACTTTGAAAAAATATTATCTATGTGTTTTTGAGAGGCTTCCCCAAGTCTCTTCACAACAGGAATTAAAAAAAAATAATAGACCAAATTTCTGATTAGTAAATTTAAAAAATAATAAATAAATAAATAAATAAGAAAGAGAGAAAGAGAGAAAGAAAGAAAGAAAAGGTTAGCTGATCTGCAGTGACCTTAGGAAAAAGGTCCTGACATAATCCCAGAAACCCAGGGAACTCTTTTCCTATAAAGACATTCCTCTGTCTGGCATATAGCCTTCTATGTTCTTCCTCTCATGTGCCTGTCTTTCTATCTTAATTTCTCATTAACTTCAAATGTTTTGAACTAAGCGTTAAACCTGTAACTGTTCACACGGTTCCAAAACTCAAGTCAAAGTTCACCACTGCAGAAAATAAATGACCTGTTCCTACAAGGAATTACAAACGCTGATCAAATACTATCCTCTAAAACGTCTGCTTCTCATTGAAAACAACCATCTAAAATAACATTATAAAGTACATATGTAGTTTTAAGTAGTCTTCAATCCCAGTGCGGGGCCCAACGTGGGGCCTGAACTCACGACCCTGAGATTAAGACTTGAGCTGAGTCAGACACTTAACCGACTGAGCCACCCAGGGGCCCCAACATTATAAAGTTTTAATCATGTATACGAGAAATGTATATAAGGCCACTTAACTAGTGCTGTCACTTAAAGGAATTCCCAGTAACTGAGGTGCCTTCAAGGGAGAAGAACGATATTTCAATTCTCTTTTGCTGAAAACATCAAGTACTAATCATCTTCCTGCTCTTTTTACTCCTCCCTATCCCCCCTATGTTGGAAGGGTGTGCCGAAAAAAACCCATTCAACCTGTTCATCAAAATACAACGTAAGAAAATATTTACTTAGAAGCTTGTTATGATTGGATGGGGCAGGGGCGACAGGGAGGTGGAAATAAACGTGTATGGAGGACATCTTTTTGGGAATCTGACAGCCCACAGCCCACAACAGGCTGACAACCCTGGGAACTGTCCCACCTCCCACCCCCTACTCCCCCCCCCCACCCCCCCGCCCACCGGAGGCCATAAACAATGCAGGCTCCCAGAGCCGTGTGGATGTGACACGAGCCTGGCTACCGCCATGTGGAATGGAAGTGGGTGCACGGTTGACCCAATTCGGACCCATCAGATGTCATCTCCCATAATTTGGAATTGAGACTGAGAAACAGTGAGTCAGTCGATTCCTCCTAAGACCAGCACTATGGGATAAACTCGTCTGTCGAAGAAAGGCCATGTTTTGGCTGCTATGTGCATACCAGGGGCAAATACGGTCCGTGTGCAAAAAGCAGAAAAATGAACCGCATGCACGCGAGTTGCAGTTCCTGGTTCTTAGCTCTTCCTGAGGCCTTGATCCCCTCCCGCATTCCTAAAAGTTTTATAGTAACTGGTGCTTCCTCGTATAAGCTTACTCCAATAGACATTTGTCACTTGTGACCCTAAGTCCTAATGCATACGTTGTATGTCTCCCTTTCCCCAGCTGTATTATTATTAGCTAGACAAGGAGAGTTAAATTACTGAATTCCTAATTTTCCTTAAACAGGAATATGATTTCCTACAACTGTTACGGTAATGTGCAAAACAAAAAGCGACAGCAAAGTCAGTTGACAGAAAGAGAACTTCTAAAAAAGTAAGCAGTAAATTAAAACACAATCTTACTTCGAGATTCTCTTTTTTATACACTTCAATAGCTTTCTCTTCAGATAATCCACAGCAGCCGTATTCCAAAGGAGTAAACACTGTAGTCGGAACATTAATGTAATCACACTGAAAGATAAACAAATTACATCTGCTTATTTTGGGACACTTTTCACAGCAAACATCTACATTACATACATCTACAGAAGAAGAACAAGGAAGTCCGATTCAATGTGACTCATTTTACCCTATCACTGCGTCGGCGCATTCGAAGTTACCCAAAAGGATGGGGCGAGCCCAACTCCAGGGCAGAGACCAGCTCTCCCAGAGCCCACACCCGACTTCCGTTTCTGAAACAGAGCAGTAGGGGTGGAGTGCCTCCAGAGACTCTCTAAAATGTCTTCTTTCCATCCCCGGGATTCCAGACCCCGCTCCCCCAGAATACCTTTACCAGGCAACCGAGAATCACACTATCTCGGTGGGAGCTGAGATCACCCTTGGCCGTTCACATAACTACAAAGAAGCAGTTCGACAGTGTTGGAGGGGGTGACTGCCCTGGACCCATCAAGGGGAGATGGTGTATGTACAGTGGGGGGGATAACGTGGGGACCGGGATCTCATAGGTCCTGTGGTTCTGGCAGAGCCCCCAGAGAGCCCTTATGAGACTAAGGCAGGGTGTGAGTGGACATCACAGGGAGACTGCAGACCCTGAGCCCTACACGCATCTCCCAGCAGCTCTGTGCACCTGCCTATGGGAAAGTGAGTGTGAGTGCAGGTGGCATCTCTGCCTGGAAGAGGGTGTCTTTGTGACAGCTGGAGGAGAACGGGAACACACTGGTGGAAGTGTCATAAAAACCTTGCATGGAGAGAAAGGGTGCAGCAGCACAGAAACGATAGAGGGTACAACCAGAGATAGAGGTCTCTAGGCCCGTCCATCCATAGCCCCTCAAGGGGCGACACTGCCCATAGCACTACATGGCCCCCCAACCTTGCCAACAGGTTGTTGGTGATTAGGTCAAGGGTGACAAAGAAAGCCAAGGCATAAGCTGGCCAGAAACCTATGTAGAAAAAGATAAGCTACGTTAATCAAATTCTTTCTTTTGCAGGAAGATGAGCTCGAAGCAAAGAAAGAATCCCCTGGCGGCAGTGGAGCCGTAGCCAAGTTAGGCTAATGGAAGAGCACCCTGTGAAGCAGAGCACCCCCAGAGCAGCCGTGACTCCAGACCCAGTTCTAGCTCCAAACACAGTGCGGCCCGGTCCCAGAATGCCGCTTATTCAGAGTCACTGTGCATTGCAACTTACTAATTTACAGGATCCTTGTAAGAAACCCCCTCAGTTTGCGTCACGTGAGTGAGTCTCTATTTCTCATTACCCAAGACAAAAACCAATCAACACGCCACCAGGTATCCCTCTATCGGTGAGGTGGACGGTATACGTGGGCCTAGAATCTTTGAGTTATGTGCTCTAATACCACTTCAGTTTTGCTAACCTACAAATCATGGGTAAGCCCAGGATTTTTCTTTTCTTCCACACGGCTAGAGAAAAATCACATAACCACAGGGACTGCCTTCGTCTTTCCGGACTTCTCTCAGGCCCTCAGATATTCATTGATTCATTTGCAGTTGCACCGTGAACACTGTGGAGGTTGGGGTGCTGAACCTCCATGCAGTCAAAAACCCATCTATGGCTTTTGATCCCACCCCGCCCCGAAAAAGTTAGCTACGAATAGCCTACTGTTGACTGGGAAGCCTTACCAATAACACAAACAGTCGACTAATACACGTTATTACGTTATACGTATCGGATATTGCATTCTCGCAATACGGTAAGCTAGAGAAAAGAAAATGTTATTGAGAAAATCATAAGGAAAAGAAAATACATCTATAGCACTGTCCTGTGTTTACTGAAAAGACTCCACTGTAAGTGGACCCACACAGTTCAAACCCTTGATGTTCAAGGGCCTGCTGTATTGACCAGCAACTGACCCCGTGTCCCACGGCTTACGGGGGAGGCTTATTCTCAATGGATACTTTTTGTCTCTGGTGTCCTAACAATTAAGGATAATGAAGAAGAAATTCCTCAATGTTCCTTCCTTTCATCTGAAACACTTTTTCCACATCTTAGACCATCTCCTCCAACTGAATTGGACTTCGTCTTGCCTTGCCTGTAGCCTTCCTTTTGGTCCTGTACCTTAAATGCTCACTTTTTCTTCATATCCTAACCACACTGCTCCTCAAAGCCACCTGGATTGACTTCTCAGAGCATTAGGCAACTACTCTGCCTCCATACACCCCAAAATGCTAACTGCATTGTGACAATGTATGTTCAGCATCCCAGGCCCCACCTGCAGACCCACATCCTAGCAATGCCTCCATGTATACGTTCAAGGTCTTCATTCGTGACCTCACGAGGCATCTGGCGCGATAAAAAAGCAGAACACAGCATCCTTTACAAAGCATGTGTGCTCAGAACGCTTCACCTGAACTGAATCATGCAAAACCATCAGAGAAATTCAGAATAGAGACACTACAAGGAAAGCAGTCTGAATTCATCAAGAATCAAAGTCATGAAAAATAAAACAAGCAGACAATTAAAGGCAGGGGGACGACGCCAGTCTAAAAGAGCTTTAAGAGTCAGAAGAGTTGAGTGTGCCACGGTAAGCAAACACGTGCACATACACACATGTGATGGACATCTGAGGAAATCTGAACAGTGTTTCATTTTTGTTGAATTTCTCAGATAGAATAAGAGAACTGTGGTTATGGAAGTAAATATCCTTGTTCTCAGAAGATGTGTGTTGAAGTATACAGGTGCCAAAGGTCACTGATGCCTGCCACTTACCTCAAAAAGCTCTGGAAAAACAAAGTACACGCATGTACACATACATATTCAGAGAAGGAGAGAGAGCCAAGATGGCAAAATATTAATAATGGGGGGATCTGGAAGAAAGGGTAATATGGGTGATTGTTACTATTCTTCCTGTGGTTTAACATCTTTCTAAACAAAAAGATAGAGGGAATAAAGGTCTCAACAGTCCCCACCGCATAGAGAAGGCCTTTCCAATTCATTACTGTGGCACGAGATTTTTTTTTTTATAAATTTTTTAAATGTTTATTTTTGAGAGAGAGCTAGAGGGTGAGCGGGGGAGGGGCAGAGAGAGACAAAGAATCTGAAGCAGCCTCCAGGCTCCAAGCTGTCAGCACAGAGCCCGATGCGGGACTCAAACTCACAGACCGCGAGATCATGACCTGAGCCGAAGTCAGATGCTTAACCGAGCCACCCAGGCACTCCTGGAATGCTGTAGGTATTGTGGAAGGGACAGTTCCTCGTGTGGAACAGAACATTTAGCATTCCTCACCCCCACCCATGCCCTTCCTCCGCCAACACTTGCACATGTCCAGAGTGCTCTCATGGAATGGGGCATGACGTGTCCAGTTGGGAACTCTAACAGACTGCTCACAGTCCTGGAGCAAACCAAGCCCTGCTGAGCTCTGTGCTTGCCTCTGCATTATCTACTTACCAGAACAGTCCTGTGCTTCCTCAGTTTTTAATTACTCATCCTGCAAAGCCAGTACCACATCTTTGATCGAATGCAATGAAAGGTGCAGGACATGGTAGGAATCATCTCCGTCACACTTGGCAGAGGCGAAACTGAGGCACAGAGACTTGAAACAACCTGACCAGGTTCACACACCAGCAGGCACTGAAGTCAGGGCCAGCAGCCATCCACCTGGGACACCTTTATCAGTCCAATCAGTCACAACTAACTGCCCCTTGTCTTACCTTACTCATAATCCCCCACCCGCCTGGGAACCCTTTGGCACTGGATCCATGCCAATCCTTTGTATATCACCCAGCATCTTGCACATCTTGCCATCTTGCACACGGCAGGCACTCAAACAATATTTGTTGAAAATCATTAATAAATACTAATTTATCTGTGAGGAACCCTTTACTTGCAAAACAAGCACACAAGTGTTGATTCTTTTAATCGCAATTTTGATTTAGATATCATCTCAAAAAAGACAGCAGGAAACTCACCTTTTCCAAAGAGCCCCCAAAAAGTCTTCGAGCCAGCAGCTTGCCTGCCTGTATAGCAACGGGTGTGAGCTCAAGTTTACCCTCCAGAATATCCCCAACAGCATACACGTAGGGCACATTGGTCTGTTCCACATCGTTTACTGGTATTTTGCCAGTCCTTGCAGATTTTGGGAAGGAAACAAAATACATTATGGCTCACTCCGTACTGCTGCATGACTACCACTAACTCTTCCAAGAGAAAATGACTAAACACGTAGTGTAAAGACCTGCCTCCAAGAAGTGATGCACCTCAGGCATCAATGTCTATAACACCAATGGCTAAAATCATAAGAGTTTCTGCAGCTCCAAAAAAGCCACCTTTTGGGTTGGTGAAACCACGCTCATTTTCTAGATGCCAAGGATATCTCCAGATTTCCCCCAAGTCCCACTTAGAGCTTTGAAGTTTTTCTCCTTGCTTGACCAACGACATAAAAATTCACTCTAAATCAAACAGTGGATGAATACATTTCCACAATTTATTTTTTAAGATCACTGTTTAATGTATCAGCTCTTTAAGACACACAATAAAGAATTACTGATTAATGAAAAAAACTGATACTAATAAAGAGCTGGACACTATCAACAATAGCCAAAATATGGAAAGAGCCCAAATGTCCATCGATGGATGAATGGATAAAGATGCGGTGTATATATATGCAGTGGAGTATTACCCGGCAAACAAAAAGAATTAAATCTTGCCATTTGCAACTACGTGGATGGAACTAGAAGGTATTATGCTAAGTGAAATTAGTCAGAGAAAGACAAATATTATATGACTTCACTCAGATGAGGACTTTAAGATACAAAACAGATGAACATAAGGGAAGGGAAGCAAAAGTAATATAAAAACAGGGAGCAGGACAAAACATCAGAGACTCTTAAATATGGAGAACAAACAGGGTTACTGGAGGGGTTGTGGGAGGGGGGATGGGCTAAATGGGGAAGAGGCATTAAGGAATCTACTCCTGAAATCATTGTGGCACTAAATGCTAACTAACTTGGATGTAAATTTAAAAAAATAAATAAAATGGTAAACAAACAAACAAATACTTGCACGATACTTACTGTGAAATAAACTTAAAGCATTAACACTTTGCATCTTAATAACTAAATGGGAATTTCCAAGAGGTGGTCTGTAGAAACATTTTGCTTTGTGCAGCCACAGTGCAATGATCCCATGTGTACTCACTTCTTGTTGATTTTGACACCAATCTTATCCAAGCCCATTTTCCTCGTACAAGAGTCACGACCAATTGCTAACAAAACCTATATTTAGAGCCAGATCAAAACCACAAATTGTCAATATCAGGAATGAGAGAGGTTTGGAACATCACTAGAGATCTTTCAGACATTAAAAAGATAGTAGAATGTTATGAACATGCTGTGCCAAAATCATTTCCTCAGTTTAGATGAAATAGATTCCTTGAAATACTGTTCAACCAACTCACACACATGCAAATCTAAGTAACTCTATGTCATGTGCTAACTTATGTCCCCGCCCCCGCCCCCCACAAATTCACGTGTTTTATCTTAACCTCCAGTGCCTCAGAATGTAATGTGTTTGAAGACAGGGCGATTAAAGAATTAAGGCAAAATGAGGCCGTTGGGGTGGGGGGCCCTAATCCAATATGACTGGTGTCCCTATAAAAACACGGGATTGGGAGACAGAAGACACAGACTATGGGGCAACCACCTGAGGACACAGGGAGAAGGTGCCATCTGCAGGCCACGGAGAGAGGCCTCAGAAGAAACCAAACCTGCTGACCCCTTGATCTGACTCACAGCCTCCAGAGATGTTAAGAAACTCAATTTCCCTTGCCATGTTATCTTACGGCAACCCTAGCAGACAAACATACCCTACACTCATTAGAGAAACTAGATCCACCATTTGTAAACTTCCCATAAATTAACTCAAGACCCAAATGACTTCGCTGGTAACGTCTCTCAAAACTTCAGTAAAAAATAATACTAAATATACAAACTTTTCCCCAAAAAAAGAAGAGGGAACACTTCCTAACTCCTTTTTATGAGACCAGCATAAACGACTGATACAGAAATCAAACAAGGATATTAAAATAAAATTATAAGCTGATACTCACGAACATAGATGCAGAATCCTAAAAAAAAAAATGTCAGCAAATAAAATACAGCGATATAGAAAAAGGATAATTGATCATGACCAAGTGGAGTTTGTCCCCCAAAAGAAAATTTGGTTCAACATGCAAAAATCAATGTTACTAATCATATTAGCCAATTAATGGAGAAAATAATTTAATCATTAACCAATACATATGGGAAAGGAATTTGACAAAATTTAACACCTTTTGAGGATTTTAATTTAATCCTCAGAAGATTAAAAAAAAAAAGAAAACTTCCCCGACCTGAAAGAAGGCATTGGTAAAAAAATAAAATAAAATCTACAGCTTACATCCTAGCAATGATGAAAGACTGAATGCTTCACCTTGTAGCAAGATAAAGATATTTACCCTCAGTTTCTATTCAACGTTGTCCTGCAGGACTTAGCAAGTGCAACAAGGCAAGAAAAAGAAAAAGCAAGTAGATTGAAAAGAAGAACAAAACTGGCTTTATATGTGGACATTAAGCCCAAGAATCTATAATAAGGCCAATGTGCAAAAATCACTCGCATTTGTATATGCTACCAACTAAATGCTATGAATTTAAAAATTTTAAATACCATTTTATAAAAGCTTAAAAACGTGAAATCTTTAGGGATAAATTTAGCAAACTACATGAAAGACCTCTAGAGCAAAATAATAAAATATTGCCAAGAGAAACTACAGAGTACATAAATAAATGGAAAGACCTATGAAGTTCACGCACTGGAAAACTCAATACTGTTAAGATGGTCAGTTATTCCAAACTGATCTATATAATCAATATAATCCCAATCAAAGTCCCAGCAGGATTTTTTTCTGGTAGAAATTGACAAGCTGTTTTTAAAAGTGATGCAGAACTGTAAAGGACCTAAACAAAGCTGGAGGACTTACTCTACCTGTTCTAAAATTTGTTATAAAGCTTCAATACTCAAAACAATGTGGTGAAAGCAGACAAATGATCAATGGGATGAATGGTGCAGAAACAGATCCACAGTTAAATGGTCAGATGATTTCAATAAAGGCACCAGAGCAACTCAGGGGAAAAAGGGAAGTCTTCTCAACAAATGGTACTGGAAACCCATATGGAAGAAAAAGAACACATATTCCCACTTCATACTATAAACAAAAATTCAAGGTGTATTACAGACTTGAACATAAAAGAGAAAACTACAAAGCTGCAAGAAGAAAATGTAGGAGAATCGTTTCATGACCTTTAGGGATTTCTGAGAGCACACGGAAGGCATTAACCATAATGCAAAACACTGATGAACTGGACTCCATAAAAACTTTAAAACTACTGCTCATCAAAAGATACTGTAAAAAAATAAATAGGAAAGTCACAGATGGGAAGAAAATATTCATAATACATCTACCTGAAAACTGAGTGCATCCAAGATACATACAAAACTCCTTCAATTCAAGAATAAAAATTCAAGTAACAACAACAACAACAAAATGGACCAAAGACTTGGGGTGCCTGGGTGGTTCAGTCAGTTAGGCATCGACTTCAGCTCAGGTCATGATCTCACAGTTTGTGGGTTTGAGCCCCACGTCAGGTTCTGTGCCGACAGCTCAGAGCCTGGAGCCTGCTTCAGATTCTGTGTCTCCCTATCTCTCAAACATAAACATTAAAAATTTTTTTTAAAAAATGGACCAAAGACTCGAGCAGATACTTCATAACGGAAAAAATATAAATGGCCCGTGGGCATATGAAAAGTTGCTCAACATCATTAGTCACCAGGAAGACGCAAATTAGAACCATGAGAAGACACCACCACACACGCACCAGAATGGCTAAAACGAAAAAGCCGGATAAGCCCGAACGTTGAGGACATGAGACAACCGAGACTCACACACATAGCTGGTGGATATATAAAGTGATTCATTCATTTAGAAGCTGTTTGGCAGTTTCTCAAAAAGTTAAACATAGAAACTATCCCGTGGCCGATTAATTACACTTGTAGGTATTTACCCGTGAGATATGATGATATACGTCCACAAGACCTTACACAAGAAATCTTCGCAGCAGTTTTACCCCAATACCCCAAACTGCAAGCAGCCTAGGTGTCCATCCACAGGAAAATGAACAAACTGGCACACCCGTAATTTTATATTCACATAATCATACAATGAGAAGAAACAACAACATGGATGAATACGAGGAGTACATACCATATAGTCCCATTTCTGTGACATCTAGGCTAGGCAAAACTAGTCTACAGTGACAGAATCAGAACAGGGTTGTTTGGGTCAAGGAGTGGGAAGGGACACTGGAGAGCTCTCTAAACTCACACAAATAGTCTGTGACCTTCAAATGAGTATGGATTAGACGAACATGTGCATTTGTCAAAATTGACTGAACTGTACATCTAAGATATGGGCACTTCACCACATGTAAATTACACCTTATTACAAAGTAAACAATTTACAAATTTAGATACTGTGAATAACTTTATACCAATATATTTGATAACTCAGAGGAAATGAACTAATTCCTAGAAAAACAGAATGAATCTAAAGTAACTCAAGAAAAAAATATGGCACAAGAACAGATGCTCAGATCAATGGAACAGAATAGAGAACCCAGAAATGGACCCACAAACGTATGGCCAACTAATCTTTGACAAAGCAGGAAAGAATATCCAATGGAATAAAGACAGTCTCTTTAACAAGCAGTGCTGGGAAAACTGGACAGTGACATGCAGAAAAATGAACCTGGACCACTTTCTTACACCAGACACAAAACTAAACTCAAAATGAATGAAAGACCTAAACATAAGATAGGAAGCCATCAAAATCCTAGAGAAACAAGCAGGCAAAAATCTCTTCGATCTTGGCCACAGTAACTTCTTACTCAACAAGTGTCAGAAGGCAAGGGAAACAAAAGCAAAAATGAACCACTGGGACCTCATCAAAATCAAAAGCTTTTGCACAGCGAAGGAAACAATCAGCAAAACGAGAAGGCCACCGACAGAATGGGAGAACATATTTGCAAATGACATATCAGATAAAGGGTCGGTATCCAAAATCTACAAAGAACTTATCCAACTCAACACCCAAAAAACAAGTAGTCCAGTAAAGAAATGAGCAAAAGACATGAATAGACACTTCTCCAAAGAAGACATCCAGATGGCCAACACATGAAAAAATGCTCAAGTTCACTCATCATCAGGGAAATACAAATCAAAACCACAATGAGATACCACCTCACACCTGTCAGAATAGCTAACATTAACAACTCAGGCAACAACAGATGTTGGCGAGATGTGGAGAAAGAGAATCTCTTTTGCATTGTTGGCGGGAATGCAAGCTGGTGCAGCCCCTCTGGAAAACAGTATGGAGGTTCCTCAAAAAATTAAAAATAGAACTACTCTACGACCCAGCAATGGCACTACTAGGTATTTATCCAAGGGATACAGGTGTGCTGTTTCGAAGGGACACATGCACCCCCATGTTTAGAGCAGCACTATCAACAATAGCCAAAGTATGGAAAGAGCCCAAATGTCCATCGATGGATGAATGGATAAAGAAGATGTGGTATATATATACAATGAAGTATTACTCAGCAATCAAAAAGAATGAAATTTTGCCACTTGCAACTACATGGACGCAACTGGAGGGTATTATGCTAAGTGAAATTAGTCAGTCAGAGAAAGACAAATATCATATGACTTCACTCAGATGAGGACTTTAAGAGACAAAACATGAACATAAGGGAAGGGAAACAAAAATAATATAAAACAGGGAGGAGTACAAAACATAAGAGACTCATAAATATGGAGAATAAACAGAGGGTTACAGGAGGGGGTGTCAGAGGGCGGATGGGCTAAATTGGTAAGGAGCACAAAGGAATCTACTCCTGAAATCATTGTTGCACTATATGCTAACTAATTTGGATGTAAATTTTAAAAATAAATAAATCAATAAAATTTAAAAATTTTTTAAAAAATAGAAGGCCGTAAAAGCTGTATGACTGTTAAAGAAATGGAATCACTGGTCAAATATATATATATGTATAGAAAATTCTAGGTCTTAGGGGTACCTAGGTGGCTCAGTTGGTTAAGCGCCCAACTTCGGCTCAGGTCATGATCTCACAGTTCATGAGTTCGAGCACCATATCGGGCTCTGTGCTGACAGCTCAGAGCCTGGAGCCTGCTTCGGATTCTGTGTCTCCCTCTCTCTGCCTTTCCCCAATTCACGCTCTGTCTCTTTCTCAAAAATAAATAAACATTAAAAAAAATTTTTACAGAAAATTCTAGGCTCAGATGGTTGCATCAGTGAATTCTATCAGACGAAGAACCAATTCTAGGGGCGCCTGGGTGGCGCAGTCGGTTAAGCGTCCGACTTCAGCCAGGTCACGATCTCGCGGTCCGTGAGTTCGA
>NC_064816.1:56716587-56747678 GCF_023721935.1 Panthera uncia | reverse complement strand
AGCGTCCGACTTCAGCCAGGTCACGATCTCGCGGTCCGTGAGTTCGAGCCCCGCGTCAGGCTCTGGGCTGATGGCTCGGAGCCTGGAGCCTGTTTCCGATTCTGTGTCTCCCTCTCTCTCTGCCCCTCCCCCATTCATGCTCTGTCTCTCTCTGTCCCAAAAATAAATAAAAAACGTTGAAAAAAAAATTAAAAAAAAAAAAAAAGAACCAATTCTAATATTATAAACATGCTTCCAGAGAATAGAGAAAGAGGTAATACACTCCAAACTGTTTTCATGAGCCAGAACAACCTTGCTACCCAAATCTGAAAAGCTCAACATATGAAAGGAAAAGTATAAGCCAATATGATTCATGAATATAAATGTAAAAATTCTAAATAACCAAATCTAACAATATACAAAAAGAACCATTACCAAGCTGGGTTTATACCAGGAATACAGACTTGACTGAATGTTAGAAAACTGATGTAATTCAACACATAAACAGATTAAAGAAAAAAAGTTTTGATCCATAGCTACAAAAGAAAGTGGTACAATCAAACATCCACTCATGATTTTTAAAAAACAAAAAAGAAATAACCAAACAACCCTTGGCAAACAAGAAAAAGAAGTTCTTTCACTTAATTAATAATATCTAACAAAATCCTGCAGAAAACATTAGTCTTTAATGATGAAACACTGAAAACTTTCAATACTGAGAACAAGACAAGAATGCCACTTGGCATTTCTTGGAGGTCCTTGCTAGGGCACTTATGCAAAAAAAGAAATAAAAAGGCAAAGAGCAGATTTAGGGGCGTCTAGGTGGCTCAGTCGGTTAAACGTCCGACTTTGGCTCAGGTCATGATTTCACGGTTCCTGAGTTAGAGCCTCGTGTCGGGCTCTGTGCTGACAGCTAGGAGTCTGGAGCCCGCTTCAGACTCTGTGTCTCCCTCTATCTCGGCCCCTCCCTGCTTTTGCTCGCTTTCTCTCTCTCTGTCTCTCTCAAAAATAAACATTAAAAGTGTTTTTTAATTTAAAAAAAAGCAGATATATTCATGGATCAGAGGACTGAATATTGCAAAAAAATTAGATTGATTTATATATCTAATGCAACTCTAACAGAAATCTTAACTGGGGTTGATTTGTTTATTTTCTTATTTATTTTTTGACTTTGTTGATTCTCCCCATATTGTTTACATTTTTAGCTCAAAATAATCATGACTATATGAGTATATAAAACATAAACGTATCATTTAGGTTAAAACTCTAAACTATAGTATGTAAAAGAAATGTTGACATCCAAATATCATCAGTTTAAATTAGAACTGTTGCCACCCAATATAGTCCATGGACTATTCACACTGTTTGCAGATTTTATATTGTTTGTTTTTCAAAACAACAAGATCTTTATTGCTGTTTCTGATTGTAAGATATATTCAATTTTTACACTTGACCTTAGCCAAAAGGCCGAGAAGTGATGAGATATATATTGAATTTTTATTGAAACTATTCAAATGCCCAAAGGTAGAAGATATCTAATGCCCCAGAAGTAAGTCAGGTATACCTGCTTCCAGATTTTGTTCTATGCATAATTACACCTACTTATATGTTTTCTTAGGGTATTTTTCATGTACAGTGAAAACTACCAAATGTCAACAGCTCAACTACCTGCTGTACTTATTATAGTCTGAGAGAGAACCAAAAGAAAAAAAAGTTAAACTGGTAGAATTTTCCCATACACTTCACCTGTGCTAATTTATGAGCGTGTTCACCCACTTAATGCTTATAAAATAAAAACTTACTGTATTATATACTCCTTCAATAGTTTCTGGCCCTTTGGTGGATTTAGCCACAACTTTCAGCTTGCCAGGTGACCCCTTCTCCAACTGTTGAACCTGGTAAGGATAAAACACGTAATGATTCCGTGTAAACGTGACAGAAAATAAATGGGTCATAGGGTGCACACACGTGTATGTGTGTGTGCGTTTAGGTTTTTGGACCAGGTAAAGACAGAGAAAGAAAGGAATGTCACAAAATACAGTTTGGAGGTAAGACTACATTAATGGACTAGTTGGTGGTAACATAAAAGGAGTGAGGGATGCTTTGTAGGTGTTGGCTTAATAAATCGCATAGACTATAGCACCACTTACTGACTACTGAGATAGGCCCGAAAGATGAGCTGGGGAATACATTTAGGAAGAAAATCAAGAATTTCATTTTTGTCTTAATAAATTTGAAATGCTTATGAGGAATTCAAGCAGAGATATCCCACAGCCAAATGGATAAATGGGTGTGGAGTTCAGGAGAGAGGCCTGAGCAGGATATATAAATCTGAGAGCCATTATACCATCGAGACAATAAAGTACGGACCTAACGAGGACCGCCCAGGTAAAATGAGCAGAGAAGAGAAGAGGGAGCAGGTGCTCTGACATTTACAGGTCAAGGAGATGCGGAACCCCAGGTTGTGGGACCAGGAAGGTCAAGAAAGGAGAATGTTTTGGGGGCCTGGGTGGCCCAGTCGGTTAAGCATCTGACTTTGGCTCAGGTCATGATCTCGCGGTTCGTGGGTTCGAGCCCCATGTCAGGCTCTGTGCTGACAGCTCAGAGCCTGGAGCCTGCTTCAGATGCTGTGTCTCCCCTTCTCTCTGCTCCTCCCCAACTCATGCTTTCTCTGTCTCTCAAAGATGAATAAACATTAAAAAAGATTTAAAAAGAAAAAGGACAATATTTCAAACAGAAGGCATGTCAATTTCACAAATGCTACCCAGAAGCCTATCACATAAGGACAGAGATGTGACCATTGGCTTTGACGGCATGGAGTGTGCCACAGACCCCAACACGCAATTTCTTTTTTTTTTTAATGTTTATTTATTTTTGAGACAGAGACAGAGCATGAACGGGGGAGGGGCAGAGAGAGAAGGAGGCACAGAATCGGAAGCAGGCTCCAGGCTCTGAGCCATCAGCCCAGAGCCCGATGCGGGGCTCGAACTCGCAGAACGCGAGATCGTGACCTGAGCTGAAGTCGGACGCTTAACCGACTGAGCTACCCAGGCGCCCCCCCAACACGCAATTTCAAAGCAGTTAGCAAGGATAGAAGCAGCTGAGAGTTGGCTGAACTGGAAAATGGAGGCAAGAAACCAGAAGTCTCCTTATAAACAGGAAAAGAAACATGGGGACCCAGCCAGAAGGGCAGAGAGGAGCAGGGAAGGCTCATTTGTTTAAAGAGCAGAGACACAGGTGGGAAACGCAGGGGGTGGGGGGGGGGGACAGCTAACTGAAGATGGGGCATCCCTGGGAAAGTGAGAGACAGTGAGAAAATACACAAGGGCCTGAGAGGAACAAGGACACCTTCCTGTATGGGGGCAAGGATGGGGCGAGGACGGTGGGCACGTGGAGGTCAGTTCTGTAGACCAGGAGGTGGGTACACTAACTTTAAGGTGTCTTATGAGTACAGACTAATTTATTTCATGAAATGAAATAAGGACCGGTAGAATAAAATAACTAAAGAGAGAGTAAAAAACTAAAAATAAAAGGAATTTCCGAATGCCTTTCAGACTTACCATCACAGGTATGAATTTTCTTAAGAACTTAACACCATGTTGTTCCATGTAGGAGCCCACTCTCTCTGCCATTTCTTGATCAAAGCCCCGAAGAAGGACTGAGCGCACCATAACCGTGACATCTAAGCCAAGGCCAGTAAGAACTCCTGCACATTCCAGAGCAACATAAGACGCGCCCACTACTAATGTTTTGCCAGGGCAATAAGGTAGAGAAAAAAGGTCGTCACTGAAAAATAAAAACAAGAGGAACGCCCAGGCAATAAAAATGAAACGAGTTATAGGGGCACCTGGGTGGCTCAGTCGGTTGGGTGTCCGACTACAGCTCAGGTCGTGATCTCATGGTTCGTGGGTTCGAGCCTCGCGTCAGGCTCTGTGCTGACAGCTCGGAGCCTGGAGCCTGCTTCGGATTCTGTGTCTCCATCTCTCTCTGCCCCTCCCCCACTTGCGCTCTGTCTCTCAAAAATAAATAAATCTAAAAAAACCATTTTTTTAAATGAAACGAATTATTTAGGTTTCAATGTGTAGAGGTCTGGCTGCATTGCAGCGTGGTGTTTGAAGGAAGAAACACGGACAGAATCAGCCTTTTGGAGTTTATAATAGTGTCCACAGTAGTTCTTTCAAAATCAAATTAGTGGATCACAAGTGAAGGTATTTTAAAAATGAAACAGAATAGAAAACATTAGACAACATTATACGTGATAAGAAACATGGTTTGAGTGTGTGTGTGTGTGTGTGTGTGTGTGTGTGTAAATCTGAACAGTACAACGAAAAATGCATTTCTTAATGTGCATCTGCTCAAAAAAGTTTGAAAGTCATTGTACCATAATGTGTTATACAATGTCCTCTTTATGACCATCCAGGGATAGTTACTGTGAAATCTCAGTATTAAGAACAGCCACGCTTCTCCTGATCCACTGGTTCATTATCATATAGACACTAAACACTAAAGCTATTTGCATTCCCTTCCTTGCTTTGGCCTCCACGAAATTCCCAGACCTCGATGAGCAATCACCTAGAATCATACAGCCTGTATTTGTCCCACAGTTTGGACTTCACCTAGCATTATTTTCTCTTGGCTTCGTGATGTTAACCACTTAGCTTCTTGTGTTATACTTTTTATGTGTCATCAATTCAAATCTTCTGTGAAACAATATCAGAGACTAAACAAATTGGAAACATAAATGTAACGCAACTTCCAGTTACAACTGCCTATTTAATCTTACCTAGTAATGCAGTACTCTTTATCTCCTTGGATTCCTAAATACCGTGGCCTTTTGCCTGTTGCTATGACAAATTTTGCAGCCGTGTAGGAAGTTTCCTGTCCTTTTCTATTTGTTGCCTGGAAGAGAGGAAAGTAAATTTCACCTTTTCCACACACACTGTAGAGTATGAGACACTCTGGACAACCAGTTACGACCCTTACAGACCTTCCCATCCAACAGGAGCGGACGTGTAAAACTAATAATGCAGGGCGATGAACACCAACATAGAAAAGAGAAGTCTTTACAAAACATCAACCAGAAGAGCCCAATGGAAGTAGGCTGCAAAGCTAGCCAAGGACGCTTCAAAGGTGGTGATATTTCAAGTGGAGACAAGAAAGTGAAATGATCTGGGAAGAATGGAAATCCACAGAGAGAACAGGGCATATAAAAAGCCCACAGGCCTGAAAGCGGCTGGTGTCTGGGAAACAGCAAGTGGCCAGAAAGTGGCAGGAAAGGCGGGTTTGTGTCACGGCGAAGGGAAATAGATTAGTGCCAAATGTGAACACATTTATATGCCATTCTAAAGATTTTGGCTATGGGGGTGCCTGGGTGGCTCACTTGGTTGAGTGTCAGACTTCATCTCAGGTCATGATCTCACGGTTCGTGGGTTCCAGCCCTGCGTCGGGCTCTGTGCTAACAACTCAAAGCCTGGAGCCTGCTTCGGATTCCGTGTCTCCCCCTCTCTCTGCCCCTCCCCTGTTCGTGCCCTATCTCTCAAAAATGAATAGACATTAAAAATATATATATTTAAAGATTTCGGCTTTGGGGAACCAGCAAAGGTTATTCATTGTTGGCATATTTTCAATTACATAATTCATAAATACATTTTCATCAAAAAAATTCAAAAACCGATGAAGGTGTTTAAACAAGAAGGTGGTTTATTTTTTTTTTAATTTTTTTTTAACGTTTATTTTTGAGACAGAGAGAGACAGAGCATGAACGGGGGAGGGTCAGAGAGAGAGGGAGACACAGAATCTGAAACAGGTTCCAGGCTCTGAGCAGTCAGCACAGAGCAGTCAGCACAGAGCCCGACGCGGGGCTCGAACTCACAGACCACGAGATCATGACCTGAGCCGAAGTCAGACGCTTAACCGACTGAGCCACCCAGGCGCCCCAAGAAGGTGGTTTAAATAGTGGGATGGAGGCCGGGCCGCCTGGAGACAGCCACCTGCTCAGGTGGGTCCGAAAAGAGACAGACAAGCGCAGGCTGTGGGGGTGGAGGGACAGAAACCTGAAATTAACTGAGCAGACACCGATTATCAGTAAATGAGGAAGCATGCAAGAGGCAGCTACGGTTGTGAACGACAGGCTTCTATTCAACCAAATGTGCTGGGCATGTCACAATCTGAGAAATGAAACTACCCGACCCATATTTCTGTTATGTTTCATGTGACTGACGGAATTCAAATTGGACTGCGTGTGGGTTCAAAAGGGGCGGCTTTGAGTGGACCACCTCATACCTTTCCAGAGATAACGAAGGACTACAAAATAACCTCAGATCCCACCAAGAACACTGCACACTGGGCTATGAAAGCAGAGTTCAAAAGAAAACTAGGTGTTGAGGGTTATATGGTCTTTTATAACTCCAATTTAAAATTTTTGTGTTCATCAAAATGATCTCATTTTCCTTACGTGCCGATCTTAAGATACGTAAACATTACAAAATTATAAAATATGCTCCTTTTCGTGCTACTTTTATTAATGCTTTTATGAATAATATATTGGAGTCCTGGTTAAGGTTTCATTTTATTCTTACTTTTTAATCATTATATTTTTACTGAAGTACCATTGACACACAATGTCACATTAGTTTCAGGTGTACAACACAGCAATTCCACAAGTCCATGGGTTACACTGTGCTCACCACCAGTGTCGCTGCCATCGATCCCCATACAACACCATGCTATTCTATTCTATTCTCCAGGCTGTACCTTTTATCCCTGTGACTTACTTATTCAATTTTTCCCATCCCCCCCCCCCACCCAAGGTTTCATTGTAAAAAAGAATTACGTTGCTAAAATTTTTAGTTTTAGTCTTTTAAACTTTGAACTACCTAGTCTAAACGTTTTCTTTTAAGATAGTAATAAAATCAAAAGGCAAATAATAACCTCAAATTAAGGGCTCTCTCGAAAGGCAATTCCTTCAATTCGGCAGGGCGTGTGGAATCAACGACACTGGGGAAGAAGCGAGTGCACTCGAGGCCGTGTGTGTGCATACATCAGCGACAGCCCTTAACATGCAATGTGGAGTTTTTAGATCAAGGCAAGTTCCAGCAACAGTAAAGAAAAGCAATGAACAAACAGTACCTTTATTCTATGATGTTCAACAAATTCTCCATAGGAATTGACATAGTCCACAGACTTTTCCCTCAAGGACAACCTGTGGCCCCAGTTTAGAGAGCTGATGTGGTTCTGAATTGCTTCTGTCATGGTCTCCCAGTTGTGTTTCACTGAAAATAAATAATCAGAGTGAAGGCATAAAATGGATTCTATTTTTATTTTTATTTATTTTTTCAATTTACATCCAAGTTAGTTAGCATATAGTGCACCAATGATTTCAGGAGTAGATTCCTTAATGCCCCTGACCCATTTAGCCCATCCCCCCTCCCACAACCCCTCTAGCAACCCTCTGTCTGCTCTCCATATTTAAGAATCTCTTATGTTTTGTCCCCCTCCCTCCTGTTTTTATATTATTTTTGCTTCCCATCCCTTGTGCTCATCTGTTCTGTGTCTAAAAGCCCTCCTATGAGTGAACTCATATGATATTTGTCTTTCTCTGACTAATTTCACTTAGCATAATACCCTCCAGTTCCATCCACGTAGTCGCAAATGGCAAGATTTCATTCTTTCTGATTGCCGAGTAATACTCCATTGTATATATATAAAGTGGATTTTATTTTATTTTATTTTTATTTATTTATTTGTTTTGGATTTTATTTTTAATGCTCAATCATATACAACCACATGGAAGCCATACTGTGTACTGCTTTACGAATCAAGAAGTATGAGAATGCAAACTGGTGCGGTCACTCTGGAAAACAGTATGGAGGTTCCTCAAAAAACGAAAAATAGAACTACCCTACGACCCAGCAATTGCACTACTAGGTATTTATCCACGGGATACAGGTGTGCTGTTTCGAAGGGACACATGCAGCCCAGTGTTTATAGAAGCACTGTCAACAATGGCCAGAGTAAGGAAAGAGCCCAAGTGTCCATCAACGGATGAATGGATAAAGAAGACGTGGTGTATATACATACAAAACAGATGAACATAAGGGAAGGGAAGCAAAAATAATATAAAAACAGGGAGGGGGACAAAACATAAGAGACTCTTAAATATGGAGAACAAACAGGGTTACTGGAGGGGGGATGGGCTAAATGGGTCAGGGGCATTAAGGAATCTACTCCTGAAATCATTGTTGCACTAGATGCTAACTTGGATGTAAATTAAAAACTAAATAAATTATTAAAAAAAAAAACAATCAAGAAGTAAACGCAAGGGATGCCTAGGTGGCTCAGTTGGTTAAGTGTCCGACTTCGGCTCAGGTCATAATCTCACGGTTCGTGAGTTCGAGCCCCGCATCAGGCTCTGTGCTGACAGCTCAGAGCCTGGAGCCTGTTTCGGATTCTGTGTCTCCCCCTCTCTCTGCCCCCTCCCCTGCTCATACTCTCTCTGTCTGTCTCTCAATAATAAGTAAACATTAAAAAAAATTTATTAAAAAAAAAGAAAAGAAGGGAACGCAAGACTTCAATCTTTTTCAGGCCAGTTACGGTTTATACTTCTTTCTCTTTAATATTACAAAACATAAGCAAAACGTCTGAAAAGAAGAAAAACATCCATGGAGAGGAGAATGGGGAAACCAGTCCAAAACATCACAAGGCAGGAAGATTATCATTCAGGAGCACCCCACGGCCACTCTTGCACTCCAGGAGGCCTGGTGCACACGGCACCCCGGATGTGAAGAGAAGCGGGTCTCAGGTCAGCGAGCACCACACATCCTCCTGACCAGCCCTGCCTGGGCCCCTCCCTGTCAGTTCACCTGGAGGTGGTTTTATGAGAGCCAAGACCCTACGCTGCTTTATAATCGGTGTGGTTAGTGCTCACCGCTGCCCACCACGTGTATCACAACGTTTGCTCATTTCCTATTGGACATGGAGCAGGAGCTGTTGGAATCGGAATTTCTCGTCATCCTGGATCTTCTAGACGGGATTTATTTCCTGGTGTTCATCCACCTCGTCTGCTGATGCTGGTTCCCAAAGGAGAAACCGGTCTCCGTGCAGCACCATGCTTATAATACACAGAGGCCAGCCCGGGGCTCCCATCAAACTGGAAGAGATTCCCGAAGGCAAACCCAGTCCGCTGGGTTCATCCTCAGGTCCCGTCTGGTGACTCACCCTAGCCAACACTCTCAAGAAAGGCCTCAGTACTCATCAGGAATGTATCCAGCGAGTTCATGGCCTGGATATCATATCTTTCCCTCTAGGATGTCAATATGCAGCAAAGTCTCCTAAGATCTTGCAATCCAGAGGTTACCCGACCCCCACACCCTGAGCCCAGAAGGTAATGACCCAGCAGTGATGAGCCTCTCCACAGTGGCACATGTCCTCATATCCTAAGATCCCTCCTCCCCTCTAAGCTGGAAAAGTTATGCTTGTAACCCTTCAAGAACCCCTTATCCCAAGGACCTTCTCAGTCCAGGATCCCCTGGGAAATCAGGCTGAGACATAAAAATTCTTGGACCTGCCACAAACCTATGGAGCCAAGACAAGGTCCCCCAGGAGATTCTGATGTGGCAAATCCAGGGACTGGCACTTTGGAACCACCTGCTCTACGGTTTCATCCACCTGTTTAGCTTTGTAATAGTATCACCATTTTAACTATTGATGGGAAAAATTACTCTCCACGCTTTTCAAAGGCTGCGCAGCTATCCTCACACATTCACTTTCAATACAAACTTTAGAATAATCTGTCAAGTTCCAAAAAAAAAAAAAATTTGTTGAGACATTTATAATTTTGAGATAACGGCTTTACCATATTGAGACATCCCATCTAAAATTCTCAGTATATTTTTTGTTATGCTTTTATACTTTCCTTATCTATTTTGTCCATTCCTAGTAAATTTATCCCAACTTATTCTATCATCTTGTTGCAATTTTCATTAAATATTTAATTTCTTATTGTTGATGTGATGAATCTATTGATTTTTGCACATATACCTTATAAGCCAGAGTGAACTCTTCTTTTTCACATGTGGTAGATTTTTGTTTAAAAGGAAATACGATTACAAAATATTATGAACTCAAAGTCCTCTAAGATTACACTTGTAGCTCCTACCAGTCCCATGTTTCAAGTCTGAGAAATTCTGATATGGTATTCCGTTTTTTTTAAGTTTAATTTAAATTCTAGTTAGTTAACCTACAGTGTAATATTAGTTTCATGTGTACAATTTAGTGATTCAACAGTTCCATACAGCTCTTATTAATTCTAACATTCTTTAGTTCGATCTCTCATATATTCTAGGTATCTCGTATACGATCGTGTATATAACTGCGGATATACATACATGACAGGTTTACACTCTCTTTTTCTTCCTCTTTCTCAAGTATGTACTTTTTCTTTCCTGTTCTTCCTTTTTGTGCACTGGCCAGAAGCCCCAGAACAATGCAGATATCAGTAGTGGAAGTGGGCTGCCCTAATTATTGACTTTAATGTAAATGCCTCAAGCTCTTCTCCACCAAATATTTATTTTAATTTTTTAATTTATTTGAGACAGAGAGAGAGAAACCCAAGCAGGCTCCGTGCTGCACTGTCAGTGCAGAGACTGAAGTGAGGCTCGATCCCATGAACTTTGAGATCATGACCTGAGCCAAAATCAAGAGTCGGATGCTTAACCAACTTAGCTACCCAGGTGCCCCTCCATCAAATATTTACATCTGACTTTTCTTCATCATGTAAAGCAAGTGTCCATTTCTTTGCTTAGTTTAATGACAGGCATTTATTTATTTATTTATTTATTTATTTTGGGCCGTAACAGAGCTGGAATCCAGGTCATCATGTGGGTTTTAGCATCCCTACTATGGTTTCCTAATGACTCACTCTTGTGTCTCCAGAACGAACCGTCAGAAGTCACAGTGTATCCCTTTAGTCACTGCTGGAGAGGATTTGCTAATGCTTTTTCTAGAAATTTGGTACCTCCGTGGCCTACAGCTTTCTATTTTTACACTATCTTTTTGTACCACTGTTATGTCAGTTAAAAAAAAAAAAAAAAAGTGAACCCTTCTATTTTTTCCTAAGCTCAAGAATAGTTTGAATACAGAAAAAATGTTCCTTGAAGAGTTGAGGAAATTTACATGTGAATCTGTGGTCTCTTGGGAGAATGAATTGTCCTCAGGCAATGTTTTCTCTGATAATTCAAGTCAATTCTGGTCATCTATATTTTCTTAGAATACACTCCCTTTCATCGAGATATTTAATATGCTTACCACTAATTTGTATATTGAATTTGTTTTCTCTCTTCTCTTCCTGTAGTTGTATTTCTTTTCTCACACCTAATGTTACATAGTTGTATGAATTCTCTCTCCTATTCCCCTGATTGGATTTGCCAAAGGTCTACCTACTCATTTGCATTTTCAAATATATTGTTGGTGTTTTTCATTGATTCTATTTTGGGGAGGGTATTAACTCATTAATTCCTGTGTGTGTGTGTGTGTGTGTGTGTGTGTGTGTTGCCTTGTACAGTCTCCCTATCTGGTATTGCTTTGGTTTTCATTTCCCTGATATATCTTTTCCCACCTATTTACAAATTTCCCATCAATTTTAAATTGGAAAATTTAAATTTGCCATTTAAAATTTTTAAATTCCTATATTCTCAACAATTATCTCTTTTTGTTTTAGCTGTGTGTCCTGCAAAAGCACATGGATGAGTTCTGTCCATGCAACTTGAGATGCTGACTCATTTAGCTTTATTCTAATATGTAGAAGACTGCCCTTATGTCTGCCATCTTGCTTTCTGAGTTGTTTTTTGTTTGTTTTAAGTGAGTTTCATGCTGTTTCTTTGTACATTTTCCTGTTCCCTTTTTCTTGGAAGTTCTATATTCAATTTCTGATCTGGAAATTATGTATACATTTTAAATTTAGTTTAATCCATATTTCTCTGCCAACATCAAGAATGAAAGCATCTAGAACATTCTCCCAGACCAAGATTTCAGCATGTTTTCATTTCCTTTCTCTTACCCCTTAATCTATGACTTGTCTTGGCCATTCCATGGAGCCTATGCCTAAAAACTAAGCTCTAAATTCCATGTGATGGCTGGTTAGGTATTTCTTAGTGTAGCACCTTGAAATTAACTTAGAAACATTCTGTATGTGGAACTTTGAGGAATCTAATACAAGATTTTACTCACTCCAGGAAACTAGGAATATTAAGCCCTTAGATGAGTTCAGGGACATAATCTGGCCCTTTAGGGGGGTAAAGTGGCATAAACATCTGCCCCGCTGTCCCTTCCTGAAAGTGCAGAGTCCCAGCAATGCAGGGCAGTGTGCACGGACAGGGCTGACACACCAAGAAGTTCTCAGCTCGTGGGGAACCCTGCCTTGGCGTGTCGCCTGCACACAGCCCTGCCCGGCTGTCCCCATCACAGGCCACCTGCACAGTTCCATCCTTCATGGCCTTTCTCCATCTCAGGGTGTTTGGTGTTTTCTCCCCACTTGGCCATGATTACCCAAGTAACTATCTAACTGTAAATCTAAAATGTACCTAATTCAAACCCTATTCCAACTCATTTGGCCTTTTCTGCAGCATTTCCCTCCACTTCGTTCTTGGCTGAGACTCCCCATGCCTGGAGTCTTCCCTTAAAAATCTAGGGTCTCCTGGCTTCCAATGACACACCTCTCCTAGTTTTCCTCGTCTTCCTCGCCCACTCCTTATCAGGATCCTGTCTCTGTCTTCTGTTCTTTTCCACCCAGAGGGTTTCCCTGGCCCCTCTCAGCAATTCCTAAGACTTGAACCGCCACCTACAGTGTGGGTGGCAAACCCAGGCCCTGCCCAGACCTCGCTCAAGCACAAATTGTCCCCAGATAGCGAACTCCACCAGTATGTTCCACAGCAGCCCAAGGTGGACAATCCACACAAGATGCAGAATTCAGGGAGCAGGAAACTTGAAGGTGAAGACGACCCCGTGGCTAAACTATCAAATGCAGACACCTCATTTTATCTACAACCAGTTGGCCCTGGAACTGGACCGAAAGCTCTCCGTGGAGCTGAGCATCTGGGGAAATCTGTCCGTGAAGAGTCTGTCCAGCCACAACTCATTGTGCTGAACTCCAACCACACCTGGCCACTAACTCACATTTGCCCGTGTTTTCCAGCTCAGCCAATACACTACATTGTCACCCAGTCCCTCTTCCTGGATTCCTTCCTCTCCTTCACCCTCTACCCAACCTGTGACCTGGGGGGCCTGGCAGAATTACCTGCAAGGACACGCTCATGCACACATTTCTTCAGTTCAAAATCTCTGGGGAGACAGACAAATCCTTGAAATTTTTTTTAATTCCATATTTGTTATTCTAAAGCGACAAAATCACCGATGCACTCCTAGCCTGTCAATTCCAGGCCTTAAATCCTCGAGATCCACCTCATATTCTCCTCTGGGTTAGGCAACAGCATCCCACCTCACCTCCATGTCTTTGGACCTGCCCCCCACCCCCCACCTCCAGCCTGCTAAATTCCCTAGTGCCACCAGAGGGATCCAGAATCCAAACTGTGGTTCAGGTTCCTCTCCTACAGACACTCGATGGCTCTCTTACTACCTTTGGAGTCAATCCTCACTCCTTCAGATGGCACTGAAGAGCCTTCACAACTGCTTCCCTGTAACCTCATTTCTGCCAGCATCCCTCCCCCATTCTCCACGCCAGCCATTCATTTATCCGCCAAGTACTCCGTGTTTTCTCACAGCTCGGCAGTTCAGAGCAAGCTGCTCCCTACCTTCAACGACCCGCTTCTCTGTGGCCCTCAAGATGCAGCTCAAGGGTCACCTCCTCCACCTCGGACTCTTGAGGCCTTGAGGCTACCTTAAGTGCCCCTGAAGGTAATGCTCAAAACCTCACCATGAATTACAGTGCATGGAATCGCTTCTCTTCTCTTCTCTTCCAACAGACTGTGGTCTGCTTAAGGGCAAGGAGCCGTATTTTCTCATATCTGTATCCTCAGAGCCTACCCCGTAAGTATTTATCGCACGAATTTGGTTTCCATCTTTCATTAACCAAAGACATATATAACCACTGGTAAAGTAGAAAATGTTATCACAATAATGGATAAAATTCAAACAATGACCCTGGCTGTTCTATTCTCTTTATACCTAAAGGAAATCTGAAAATAGCAATTATTCTCTCTCATGTTCTGCAAAGGGTCTGAGATGGCTGTACCTGTCACAATCCCTCCCTACGCACCAAGGCCCCTGACAGCAGGGCCAGGCTTAAAGCAACCACCCCTGACGCCCCTGTGCCAAAGCGGGGTCCTAACAAGTGTTCATTAAATGAATTTCAGACTCAACTACAGTAATATAAATCACAAGCCTTTCTCTAAGAAACTCATTCTATCAGGGGACCTGGATGGCTCATCAGTTAGGCATCCGACTTCAGCTCGGGTCATGATCTCATGGTTCATGGGTTTGAGCCCCGCATTGGACTCTGTCCTGACAGCTCAGAGCCTGCTTCGGATTCTGTGTCTCGCTCTCTCTGCCCCTCCCCTGCTTATTCTCTCTCTCAAAAATAAACATTAAAAAAAGAAAAAAACGCATTCTGTCTTCTTTTCTCCCAATCCAAATTTTTATATACTATTACCCACCTTGTTGACCATACTCCCAGCCAAATTTCCTGGAGTCATTTAATGCCTGCCCCAAAAGGGCAGCTTGATGCATCAATTTCTTAGGAACACAGCCCACATTCACACAAGTGCCGCCAAGACCTAAGAAAGAAAAGAACTGTTTTAATGTTTCCTCTGTGTCTGTGTCGGCATGTGTGTGGTTTTACATATGTACGGAGCAGGTGTTGTTGAAACGTGGAAATGACACACTCAGATGGTTATAGGGCCAACCTCACACCCCACAAAAACATACACATGATTGGGGCGCCTGTGTGGCTCAGTTGGTTAAGTGTCTGATTTAGGCTCAGGTCATGATCTCAAGACTCATGAGTTCGAGCCCTGCATCGGGCTCTGTGCTGACAGCTCAGAGCCTGAAGCCCGCTTTGGATTCTGTGTCTCCCTCTCTCTCTACCCCTTCCCAGCTCACTCTCTGTCTCTGTCTCTCTCTCTCCTTCAAAAATAAATAAACATTAAAAAAAAAAAACATGCACATGATTAACTCAAACTTTTTAACTGAGTCTATGAAGGAGACCAGGGATGAGCAAAAATACAAATGTACAGGGGCGCCTGGGTGGCTTAGTTGATTAAGCATCTGACTTCGGCTCGGGTCATGATCTCATGGTCCATGAGTTCGAGCCCCGCATTGGGCTCTGTGCTGACAGCTCAGAGCCTAGATCTTGCTTCAGATTCTGTGTCTCCCTCTCTCTCTGTCCCCCACCCTGCTCGTACCCTGTTTCTCTTTCTCTCTCAAAAAATAAACATCAAAAAAAATTTTAAAAATACAAATATACATATGAATAGTCTTCTGGGGAGAGAATCTAAAACTTTCCTTTGAATCTGACCCCTAAATGGATCAGAGCTGTATTAGATTAATTAGATGGATACCAGACCGAGGGTTGGAACCCCAGCTTCCAGCCCTTATTCTCTGGAAGTCTGACTCCTTCTCTGAGCTAACATTAGGTCCACTGCAAGCTCCCCGGTGACACTACTCTGAATCTTGAACGGAACAAAACAGGCCATGCGGGAGTGCTCCAGTGCAGGGCACGAATCAGAAAATTCTGTCTTTGATCACAGTCTCTCTTCTGGTCATCAAGAGAAGTAGGACATTTCTGGACAGGAGAGAAAGAGGGAAGAGGGCAGGAGGAGACAGGGAGAAAAAAAAAGCCAGGTACACACACACATTTTTTAACATCCACATGTTACAAGGAAAATCAAGACAGATTAGCTTTACTGTATGAAATTCTAGGCTAAAATTTTTGAGTACATTTGAATTGTAAACACGATTTTCACATTTAAAAAATATTTTTTTTAATGTTTATTTTTGAGAGAGAGAGAAAGAGAGAGAGAGTGCGTGCAAGCGGGGTAGGGGCAGAGAGAGAGGGAGACACAGAATCTGAAGCAGGCTCAAGGCTCTGAGGGGTCAGCACAGAGCCCGACATGGGACTCGAACCCACGAACCGTGAGATAATGACCTGAGCCGAAGTCGGATGCTTAACCGACTGAGCCACCCAGGCGCCCCATTCACATTTTGTCAGGGTTCTGGCAGGAAACGGATGACACCCTCAAGCTGGGAAACAGAGGAGAGTTTATAGAGAAATGATTACAGGGGTGTGGGCACGAAGAGTGAAGAGGGACAGAACAGCGGACCAGCACCAACCCCACATGAAGGGGCAAGCACACTGAGCACGTGGCACAGCCCACAGAGGGGCAGCCGTGAAAGGGGAGGTGGCCTTCCATACATCTGCAGCGACCACCAGGGAGGGACCAGCAGGGACGGAGTCAGGGAATGAAGACCTTCAACTTCCTCCTTCTGTTCTCCTCCCATGACCACTAACTGGCTGAGCCAGGGGACAAGGCTGCCAATTCGCCAGCCTTCTGGGGCACAGAGCAGGGTAGAGACACAGAGAATGGATCTGACACATGAACGGAAAATATCCAACACAGAATCTGTGTGTTCTATGAAGATGAACGTTCTCATCTTTAGCTGGAAGCCCAACGTGCACTTTACTAAGTGACCTGGACAATCACACACACACACACACACACACACACACACACACACTAACCGGACTGACCATCCTGCCGCTAGGAGAGCAGCTATGAAATTGACACAGAAACACAGACCAGTGTTAAGGCAAGCTTAGGTCAGCACCACATGGTATAAATACACGGTGACTGCGACTAAGTGAAAACGTTAGCACAGGTGTGCAAGAATTATTACAGCACGAGTGTTGGAATATTGGAACCATGGAATTCTTTCTTTTTGCAAAATGTTCCTTAGTGATTTTTGTGTTCCCTCTCCCAATCACCACATGTTAACTATGAGATCTTAGATGAGTTATTCAACCTGACCGAGAGTCACCTGCCTCACCTATGAAACAGGCCGGTTGTACCTCTTGAGACTGTTATGAGGATTAACTAGATTGAAGAAAGCCAAAGATGTATGGAAACAGCAGAAAACAAGTCACAACGACAAGGCAAGAGTGCTTACCCCAGGACGTGCCCTGAGGTGACGGGACCACAAAGTCTAGCACCATAACTTTCTTTCCCAAGATGGCAGCTTCCTACAAGAAAAAGGTACAGATAAAGGTCTCGTCATTTTCCTGACAATCCCCCAATTTTTCTCTCCCCGAAAGGAAAAGACTATGTAAGAACACAGCCTTTACTTTTTATTATCACAGTAAAAGCTTGGACTGTAATGTCAAAATTGGCTTTTCTAAAGCAGGGGAAGGGGGCCCCTGGGTGGCTCAGTCGGTTAAGCGTCCGACTTCGGCTCAGGTCATGATCTCGCAGTCCGTGGGTTCGAGCCCTGCGTCGGGCTCTGTGCTGACTGCTCAGAGCCTGGAGCCTATTTCAGATTCTGTGTCTCCCTCTCCCTCTGACCCTCCCCCGTTCATGCTCTGTCTCTCTCTGTCTCAAAAATAAATAAATGTTAAAAAAAATAAATAAATAAAGTAGGGGAAGAAGTGCTTATGGCAATCTCCAGGAAAATCATCTCTGAGTTTCATTATTTTCATACCTGAGCACACGCAAGGCCACCAGAACCGCCCCCAATGACAATGAGGTCATAATCATATGTTGAGTCTTCCTGAAGGAGCTTCTGTAACAAACCACTCTGATGTGCCTACAGTGTAATCAAAGGAGAGAGTATGGCATGACCTTTTAAAAATCTGTTTCTTTGTACCCTATGTTTAATCAGCATGGATTGCTTTTCTAAAACTCTTAGAAACAGTCTCTAATTGGACTTTAAGATACAAAACAGATGAACATAAGGGAAGGGGAGCAAAAATATAAAAACAGGGAGGGGGACAAAACATGAGACTCTTAAATATGGAGAACAAACAGAGGGCTGCTGGAGGGCTTGTGGGAGGGGGGAGGGGCTAAATGGGTAAGGGGCTTAGGGAATCTACTCCTGAAATCATTGGTGCACTATATGTTAATTTGGATGTAAATTACATAGTAAATTTTTAAAAAGCACAAGAAACAGTCTCTAATTTATCTAACTTTGAATTATAAATTTATCTAGATGGTATTCAAATAGGGTTCAACTAGATAGAATGTATGCCAAGTGCATACATTTTTTGTTCATTATCACCTGACATCTAGACATGTGTCAAATAACCCACAGGTCATGGCTTTTTGTGAGATGAGGTCATGTTCCTTGGTCTAACCATCAAAATCATAACCCAGTACAGTAAAATATAAAATAGCCAAGCATCATTTTTCAAAATCCTCTATGTTCTGTTCACCTGTGGTAGGCTTTATTTTGAAACTCTTCTGCATCATCAGCAGGATATACACTTTACATTTTTACCTGGTTTCTCATGATTTGACCTAAATTTTGCAGCTTCTTAGTAACCTTCCTATACAACACAAAATTTTGCTTTTTCTTTCAACAGTGGTCACAAAGGCTGGCTCTTGCACAATGTCTCTTGCTTGCTTGGCCTGCCTTTTGAGCAAAGTAGCTTGGGCAAGGGGTGCGTGGGTGGCTCAGCCAGTTAAGCGACTGACTTCGGCTCAGGTCATGACCTCCCAGTTCGTGGGTTCAAGCCCCGCGTCGGGCTCTGTCTGACAGCTCAGAGCCTGGAACCTGCTTCCGATTCTGTGTCTCCCTCCCTGTCTGCCCCTCCCCTGCTTGCACTCTTTCTCTCCCTCTTTCTCAAAATAAGTACACATTAAAAAAAAAAAAGTAGTAGCTTGGGTGAGGTTAGACGTTCAATGTGTGAGGTAACAACAGTTTTCTTTATGTGAAGATGGGAGCTCCATCCACAACGCTGGCTTTAGGCACACCAGGTGGCACCAGCTCATCCTGGGAAGCACAGTGGAAAAGCTACTTAACGATGGGACTCAGCGCGGGCCACACGGCCCCCGAAGGATGGGTGTCCCTGGAGGGGGACATTTTGGCACATTCTAAGAAGGACTCCTCTGGCCTCCTGACTTCAAGCTGCCCTTAGGAAACTGTGAATCCTAAGCATCAGCCATGCAAGGCAGCTCCTTTCATAAGAAATGGAATTGATGGGGCGCCTGGGTGGCTCAGTCGGTTAAGCCTCTGACTTTGGCTCAGGTCATGATCTCACAGTTTGTGAGTTCGAGCCCTGTGTCAGGCTCTGTGCTGACAGCTCAGAGCCTGGGTCCTGCTTCAGATTCTGTGTCTCCTCTCCAAACCTTCCCTGTTCATGCTCTGTTGCTCTCTCTCTCTCTCTCTCTCAAAAATAAACAGTAAAAAAAAATTTTTTTTAAGTGTAATTGAGAACTCTACGTTCCAGATTCATCTTCTGACATCTTCTCCAGGTTACAAGTGGCAAGACCAGCACTCCGGTAGGTGTTTAGGGATCTCTAAATTAAGGTACATACTTCCATGGGAACTGGGTGATGGCTTCTGGGACTAATGAAGCAGGTTGTTAATAGATAACAATGCTGATCATAGATTAACATACAATGCAGACAATCTATTTTCCCAAGAAAATGTAATTTTAAGTTACAATCTGAAATAGAAGTATTTAATCACTGACTACTACCACTTACATACATACATAAAAACTATAAGGGAACAGGATTTTAATAAAAGTAAGCAGTTATAGAATAAGGATCTAACTTAAAAAGAAACAGCAATCTGGGGGGCCAGGGTGGCTCAGTCGGTTAAGTGCCAGACTTCAGCTCAGGTCATTATCTCACAGTTTGTGGGTTCTAGCCCCGCATCAGGCTCTGTGCTGACAGCTCGGAGCCTGGAGCCTGCTTTGGATTCTGTGTCTCCCTCTCTCTTTGACCCTCTCCCACTCGCTCTCTCTCTCTCTCTAAAATAAACATTAAAACAAAAATGAAAAAAAAGAAACAGCAATCTCATCTATCACTACTTTCAAGATGATCTGAGAACTCTCTTACACGCTTTTCCATTTTACAACTTCCAAAAGACAAATGAATAGACTCCTAAAAGCCATTCTCACCCCTTTTGAATAAATGTGAAAACAAACTTTGAAGAAACAGCATTAAAAACATATAATACTATTATTACCTGGAAAGTTCGATCGCATCCACCCATATGCACTTTATTCACAAAAATATTGGGCACAGTTCTCTGATTAGTGATTTCTGACAGCACTTCTTGAACATTGGCCCCATCATCTGAAGAATAAAAACTTAAATATGTAAAAACATTGAAAGGGTTCCAAACTTTGGGGAGTTGAACAGAAGTGTTACAACACCAAACGCTCACATGCACACAGCCATAAAAGGTCAGTATTTACATATTTATATATTATATAACTTCACAAAATGATGACTCAAGAAGAGGAAACACCCATGTATTTTCAAAGGAAACAAAGAATAAAGGCAAATCTATAAATTCATTTAAAACAAATCCTTCTAAATTAGATTTTGATGCATTATTCAATGGCCATGCCAAGACAAATAGGTAAGAATCCTCTTTAAAGAGCAAATATCAAGATATAATCTGCTTCAACTGTAATAACTCAGAAAATACTTCCTATAATTGCATGTGAAAAATCTTTATGACCCACAGTCCAAGTGTATCCTCCACCCCGAAAAATAAAACAAGGCCACGACTACCTCTGACTCCCCTATTTGGTATACGCCGTAGAAAAGTCTCAAAGATTCAGGAACATCTCACTTGTTAAGGAGACATGGCTAAGAGGAGTTGGTGAAGTCTGGTGGAGGCAGAAACCAAACTGTTTTCAGTTCACCACCCTGGTTCCCACCCTTGCAGACCACATGTGTAAAGTGCTCAGTTAATATTAGCTGGATGGATGAGAGATGACAAGAATTCAAAAGCGTAAAGCTGAAAAGTTCCTGTGTTTCCCCTCATGGCTAATACAATCAGGAAGTAAGGGTAGTTTCTTTTCATTTATAACAGCTTAATCTATTTTGCCAGAAAGTTGGCAGATACTTATGACATGCCTTGAAGGGTTTCAAGGTTAGCCGTTTATACATCTTCCTCCTGCTCCCTTCCCTCAAATATGAAAAGCATATAAATAAAAAAAACTAGGGGCGCCTGGGTGGCTCAGTCGTTTAAGCGTCCAACTTCAGCTCAGGTCATGATCTCACTTTGTGAGTTCGAGACCCATGTCAGGCTCTGTGCTGACAGCTCAGAGCCTGAAGCCTGCTTCGGATTTGTGACTGCCTCTCTCTCTGCCCCTCCCCTGCTCACGCTCTGTCTCTCTCTCTCTCAAAAATAAATAAACATTAAAAAAAAATCTACACCCAATTATTTGTCGTGTAGTGTTCTATTTTCTGCATGGTTGAATGTAGACAAAGACGGCTCACCTAACCCAAAGAGACAAGAGTAAATTGAACTGAACAAAGCAAACGGCAGGTAGTTAGTCTTGTTGATGTTTATTACAAACAAAAGTATACACTACCCATCCTACTTACCAACTTGATCAAGTTCCAAGATACTACACTGAACGCCCAAAGAAGAAAACATTTCTTTAACCTGTAACAAAAATGTACCTGGGTTTTACACTCAAGAAGATTCAACAGAGCTACAAAATATGGCATACAGGTGTTCGAAGTAGATGTCCAGTTACCTAATCGCAGTCAAAGTAGTATTTTAAGGTCCCCTTTTCACCGTCACTTAACACCCTTCCCACCCTCAGCCCTCCAGAGAAAGCCCAGACGTTCCACTTCCGGGACAGAGGCACTGGGAGCTTGGCAGAACCGCTCCCTGGTGAAACACCCACAACTGGTGAAAACTACTAAAGAAACAATCATTTAAAGTCTCTGGGAATTGTCCTAAGGGCACACAGCAAATGAAGCATTTAGTCAAGCAACTCTGGTAGATCAGAGTCATGACCCGCACCCTCCCGCCCCTGCTCCTAGGTCAGCTAGATAGAAGCTCTATTTCAAGTGTGAACAAGAAAATGAGGCTCCCTAATCCCTGAAATCCCTGGCACCAGAAGGGGCAGGCCACTGGCACTTCTTAGTCTCCCCACCGCTCGGAGTGGCAAAAGCCACCATTCGTGGAGAGTGTGGCTAACGACACAGGGGCTCCATTCCTCCCTTCTTTCACCCAGCCCCCACTCACAGATCAAAGGCTCTACCCCCGGCCAAAAATACTGTACAGCAAGGATTCGGGCTGGGAGAGGTAAGCCAACAAGACCAGAGGCTATAGTCCGCACCCAGAACCCCGCTCATAAAGCAGGGTTGTCATGCCAAGAGAATCAAGTCGCTGTCCCACCCCTAGGTCTGGAGCAAGGTCTCAGAGATTTTGCCCAGGGGAAGAGGTAACCTAAGATCAGAGAGGCCAAAGCTCTATCCAAAAGAAAGGACTTTATTTGAAATAGACTGGGGCGGGGGGGAGGGGGGTGGCAGGGAGGTCAAAGTCTAAAGGCACTCTTGAAAACAATGATGATTCTGGTGGTAAGAAAAAAGGAGAAGGCTGGTAGCTTCCTGAGAGTAACAGACAATTTGCAAGCCAGCAAGTTTACCAAAGAAAGCCAAGAAGCTTTGGCCAATAGCCCCTCTAGGGTCAGAATGAGTCACAAATAGGCTTCAAAAACTACCCCTGCAAAGGGGCCCAGACCTCACTGGACAAGAGCGTGGACAAGGCTTCGGCTCAGGTCATGATCTGACTGTTCGTGAGTTCAAGCCCCGTGTCAGACTATCCACTGTCAGCAAAGAGCCTGCTTCGGATCTTCTGTCCTCCCCTCTCTCGGCCCTTTTTCTCTCACACTCTTTCTCTCTCTCTCAAAATAAATAAACATTAAAAAAAAAGTTCACTGGCGTGCCTCAACATAGATTTAAACTGGCAAAAGAAAATAATTAGCATACTGGAGGATACATCAATAGAGATTGTGCAACCTGAAACCACAGAGAAAAAAGAAGGGGGGAAAAATGGATAGTGTCAGAGAAACATGTCAGAGAAACTGAGCACACCAACATACACAGGGTGAATATGAGAAAAAAAGAAAGAAGAAGGAAGTTTTTTGAAGACATGTCTAAAAATGTCCCCAATTTGATAAAAAACAGTAATCTACATATCCAAGAAGTTCAACAATCTTAAAGTAAGATAACTTAATAGGAAACGGGTCAAAGATCTACAGCAATGAAGTGTATGCCCAATGAAGAAAACACCGAATTTAAAATGGCAGAAAATCCTGCGGCATTTTTAATGGCCCGTAAGTCACCCACTCCTTGATGTTTCAAGGCACAATAAGAGGTGAGCAGCAGCCTGGGCCCCAGGTCCGTTCCACAAAATGGGGAGAGCACACAGCCCAACTGTGCATGTTCTAACTCAAGGGCTGCTTTAGGGATCGGTCTCTGTGATGCCTAACTCAGAGTTCAGATGGTCAAAGTGGCTGGGATCTTAGGCTAGTGGAAGCCATGAGGAGCAGTGGGGGTCACTCACGAAAACTGAAAATGGACTACAAATCTGCAGACAATTGGGGGCAAGAAATTACAGGCAGGAGACTACAAGATAACAGCTAAGGTCCCAAGTAGAAGTAGGGGAAAGATTCTTGAGGAATTTCACACACCTTAAAGATTTTTTTTTAAGTGTATTTATGTATTTTGAAAGACAGCGAGAGAGAGAAAGGGAGAAAGAGAGAGCGTGCACCCACACACAAGCAAGAAGGAAAGGGGTAGAGAGAGAGAATCCCAAAAAGGCTCCATACTGTCAGTGCAGAGCCTGACATGGGGCTCGAACTCACAGTGAGTTCACGACCTGAGCTGAAATCAAGAGTTGAATGCTTAACTGAATGGGCCACCCAGGGGCTAACATACTTCAAAACAGCCCTGTATAGGGGCGCCTGGGTGGCCCAGTCAGTTGAGCATCTGACTTCGACTCAGGTCATGATCTCACGGTTCACGAATTTGAGCCCCATGTCGGGCTCTACGCTGACAGCTCGGAGCCTGGAGACTGCTTCGGATTCTGTGTCCCCCTCTCTCTCTGCCCCTCCCCTGCTCATGCTCTGTCTCACTCTATCAAAAATAAACATTAAGAAAACCAAACCAAAACAGCCTTGTATACAGGAAAATTGACCCCACGTGTGAAAAGCACAGACAGGTCCAGGGAAGACAAATGTCCAGAAAAGGCCTAAAAAGATGGCAAGACTTCATGCTGCACTGATTAGTGAAGTTCTCCCCCAGCATGAAGTCAGTCTGCAAAGACTATGACAGGTAGCTGTTTTATGCTGAATTTTCAACTAAAGATCATATGGATACAAAGAAATAAAAGAACACGACCCATTCAAAGGAAAATACAAATCTCCAAAAACATCCTGAACAAATACAGCCTTCAGATTTACTTGACAAAGACTTTAAAACAACATTTTTTTAATGTTTTATTTATTTTTGAGAGAGAAACAGAGACAGAGACAGAGGCACAGGGAACAAAGAAAACAGACAAATTGGATCTCATGAAAATTAAAAACTTTTGTGCATCATAGGACACTATCAACGGAGGAAACTGTTGAGTTCCACTTGCAAATCACACACCTTGTAAGGGATTCACATCTAGAGTATATAGAGAACTCCTAAAAGTCAACAACAACAAATAACTCAATTTAAAAACTTGACACAGCACTTGAATTGACATTTCTCCAGAGAAGATATTAGCCATTATCAAATGGCCAATAAGGACGTAAAAAGATAGCCATCAGGGAAATGCAAATCAAAACCACAATGAGATGCCACTTTGTGCCCATTAGGATAACTATTATCAAAACAAAAACAAAACAAAACAAAAAACAGAAAATAACAAGTGTTGGCAAGGATTTGGAGAAACTGGAAACTGTTGGTGGAAATGTGAAATGGTGTGACCACTACGGAAAACAGCGTGGTAGTTCCTCAAAAAATTAAAAACTGAACTACCATATACACGATCCAGCAATTCCCATCTCTGCGTATATACCCAAAAGAACTCAAAGGAGGGACTCAAACATCAATTTGTACACCCCTGTTAACAACAGCAACATTCACAATGGCCTAAAGGTGGAAGTGACCCAAGTATCCGTCACTGGAGGAATACATATAATGGATTATTCAGGAAAGAAATTCTCTCAGGCTACAACGTGGAGGAACTTTGAGGATGCTGTGCTCAGTGAAATAAGTGAGTCACAAGAGGGCATATCTTGCATGATGTCACTTATATGAGGCAACTAGAGTGGTTCAATTCATGGAGAGGAAAACAGAATGGTGGTTTCCGGGGCTCGATGGGAAAGGCAATGAAGAATTTAGCTGGGGAAGATGAAACAGGTTCTGTGGACAGATGGCAGTGATGATGGTTGCACAGTAATGGTTAAAACAGTAAAATTTATGTTATATATATGTTACTGCCCCCCACAAAGCTGACAACGGATGTATGAAATTTTAACACACAAACATATGGATTCAGGACTGGGGAAACATGGCTTAAAGTTAATTTGGGGAAGAAGTTTAAAACCTCAGGGCGCTTCTGTGGGGCACCCAGGTGGCTCGGTCAGTTAAGCATCTGACTCTTGGCTTCAGCTCAGGCCGTAATCTCACAGGTTGTAAGTTTGAGCCCTGTGTCCGGCTCCCAGCTGGTAATGCGGAGCCTGGTTGGGATTCTCTCTCTCTCTCCCTCTCTCTCTGTCCCTCCACCACTCATGTGTGTGCGTGCTCTCTTTCTCTCTCTCTCTCTCTCTCAAAATAAATAAATAAATAAATAAATCAGGGCGTTTTTTCCACTGTAGTTTGGGCCATTATCCTAACAGTAACGTCTCCACTCATCTAGCTGTTTCCACAGTCTACTCTTCATACCATTGCCAGATTTCAAATCACAGACCTCTTCACTCCTCTTCCCAAAAGACTGAGATGACTCTGCCCACATCAAGTCCACACTTACCTAGGAGCATTTTAAGATCTCCTCCATATGACTTTAAGTGTAAATTTCCAGCCATTTTCCAATTTACTCTCCTGATTCCTATCATATCCGCTCCGTTCAGCCACACACTAATTTTCATTTCAGCATCTCCTACTTTTGCTTATACTAATTCTTTGGCTAGATGCTCTTTTTTACCTACAGATATCCAATGTATCTCTCAAGAAACAGCTTACATACAATTTCCTGAAAATTTTCCGATCCGCCACACAAGCGATTATCTTTGCCTCTCATTCCCTTTTTTTTTTTTTTTCAGTCACTTCTTGCAGGACAGGAGAGCTGGCTGATTACTGCTCATTGGACTATGAGTTCTCAGTTTACTCATTTTTGTGTTTCCACAACACTAAGCTCCCATAATGCTTGTTGAGTAATATTAGTGGCCCAATCAAGGAAGAAACCTCTCTGCTTGATTCCACACAGATGTTGAATAAGGTGTCCAATTTGGGGTGATACATTTCAAAGGTTCATAGTCAAACTTTTGTACAATCAAATTAGTGAAGGGTCAAGTATACAGATAAATGATATGAGTACATAAAGAAAATGGGCTGGGGGCACCTGGGTGGCTCAGTCAGTTGTGTCCGACTTCAGCTCAGGTCATGATCTCACGGTTCCTGGGTTCGAGCCCTGCGTCAGGCTCTGTGCTGACACCTCAGAGCCTGGAGCCTGCTTCAGATTCTGTGTCTCCCTCTCTCTCTCTGCCCCACCCCCACTTGTGTTCTCTCTCTCTCTCTCTCTCTCTCTCTCTCTCTCAAAAATAAATAAAACATTTTTTAAAATAATAAAAAAAAAAAAAGTGGGCTGCCTGGCCAGGTAAGAAAAACGCTGAGAGAAAATACCAGAAGATCGATCATTCAAGTAAAAGCAGATTTCCTTTTTTTTTTTTTATTTTTTTAATGTTTTTTATGAGAGAGACAGAGCATGAGCAGAGGAGGGGCAGAGAGAGAGAAGGAAACACAGAATCCGAAGCAGCTCCAGGCTCTGATCTGTCAGCACAGAGCCCAAAGTGGGGCTGAAACTCACAAACCATGAGATCAGGACCTGAGCCGAAGTCGGAAGCTCAAAGGACTGAGCCACCTAGGAGCCCCAATTGGCTCAAGTTCTAAAAAAAACTAACAATCAGAGCTATACAATTATGTAATGGGACTGAAACTAGTTGCCACATTATTGGAAGTGTTGACAAACACAGGATGCAGGATCATTTGTCCTAAGATTTTCTTCATCAGCAAAGGTTCGACTAGAATGATCTAAGACCATTTATTTATTCAATGCACGTTACATGCCTGACACTATTCTAGGCCCCAGTGATACAACAGTGGACAGGTACCTTTCTGATCACTTGGCCCTTTTATAAGCTCCAAAGGACAACTTAAAAAGAGCAGAGATAGAAGGCAACGCCTGGAAACAGATCAATGCATACAGAAGAACCTGATGGTCATGATGAGTGAGCATTCAAAGTAGCACAGAAAGGGGACGCCGGGGTGGCTCAGTTGGGTAAGCCTCTGACTTCAGTCAGGTCATGATCTCACGGTTCACAACTTCGAGCCCTGTGTCAGGCTCTGTGCTGACAGCTCAGAGCCTGGAACCTGCTTCGGATTCTGTGTGTGTCTCTCTCTCTGCCTCTCCCCCTCTCATGCTGGCTCTCTCTCTCTCTCAAGGATACATAAACATTAAAACAACAACAACAACAACAAAGTAGCACAGAAAGGATGGACTCTCCAATAAATGAAACAGTGATTATCTGGTAAGTCATAAAGAAAAAAACCAAACTGGATCTCCACTCACATCATCAGCATCAAGTACAGGTAGAATAAAGGTGTGAGAAGGTGTCAGAAGCATGCTCCAAAACTTTCAGGAGCTAAAACAGGAGAGTATCTTTATGACCTTGGAGGTAGAAACAGGTTTCTTAAAGATGATACAAAAAGCACAAAGGAAAAAGAAGTGACAGACTCAACTACATTAAACTTGGCAAATTTCAGTTAGCTGAAAAATCTCACAATCAGAATGAGAAGAAAAGTCAAATCTGGAAGACTGCCAACACATATATCCAAAGGATCAGCACCCAAAATATACAAAGAACAGCTACGAATCAGAACAAAAATAAACACCTGACAGAGAAATAAGCATGAGATGTGAATTTCATAGAGAGGAAACCCAAATGACCTGTAAACACATGAGAAGATGTTTACCTTATTGGGGAAATTGAAAATTAAAGCCACAGAAAACTACCATTTCATAACTGCCAGAATGGCGATCATTAAATGTCTCAACAGTTGGCAAGAACTTAGAACAAGGGGAACAGTTATATACTGCCAGCGGTATAATCACTTGGAAAAACGTCTTGGAGTCACTTAGGCAAGGTCAGCTTCAAGATACCTACTCTAAGATAAGTGTTACATACTTGCACATAGCTTACTTGCAAGAAAAGGCACAGCTGTACTGTTTTCAAGAGCAAAATACTAGACAGCACAATCAATAAAATGTGGTATGATTCATCCTAAGGATTACAGATATGAAAATTAACAAACCACAGCTGCAGATACTAACACGCATGAATCTCTAAAACATAACTGCTGAGAGGAAAACTGCAAAATAATACATATGTATGATTTCTACTTTCATAAAGTACCAAAACAAGCCAAATGCAACAAAATATCATTTAAGGATATACATGTATTAGGGAAAACTGTAAAGCAAAGCAAGGAATTTTGGACAGTGGTAAACCCCAGTGGGGGTGGGCTGGAGGGGGAGGGAGGAGTATGTTAATAAAGGGAAACCTCACTAAAATGTAGTTGGGGGGTTCAGGAGGGATAGCTCTCACACCCTACCACTCCCCATCAATTGCACACCCAACAAGAAGGAGAAGGATCTTGCTCAGTCACTATCACTACCCCAGCAGAAAGAAGAAAGCCTTTCTCAGCCCCAGGGAACAGCCTAGCCAGTACAGCCAGTGAAAAGCCATCATGCTCGGAACCCCCAGTTTACCCCAGAGGACTTTTTGTTTACAATGGCCCTGCCAATCTCCCCCTTCCTCTATAAAAAAGCAGCCCTCTCCTCTGTTCAGATTTGCCTATGATTTTGCCTGTGGTTTCATGGTAGTTTGCTTGTCCTGGACTGTAATTCTGCTCTTTTTTTTATTATTTTTTTTAACGTTTATTTATTTTTGAGACAGAGAGAGACAGAGCATGAATGGGGGAGGGTCAGAGAGAGAGGGAGACACAGAATCTGAAGCAGGCTCCAGGCTCTGAGCTGTCAGCCAGACTTGGGGCTCAAACTCAGGAGCTGTGAGATCATGACCTGAGCTGAAGTTGGACGCTTAACTGACAGAGCCACTCAGGTGCCCAAGACCATGTTTTTTCTTGTTTGTTTGTTTACTGTTTATTCTTGACAGGGAGAGCACGAGATAGAGAGAGAGAGAGAGCGCGCGAGCGATAGCGCGCATGAGCAGGGGAGGGGCAGAAAGAGAGGGAAACAGAATCCGAAGCAGGCTCCAGGCTCTGAGTTGTCAGTAGAGCCCAACCCGGGGCTCGAACTGGAAAACCACGAGATCACAACCTGAACTGAAGTCAGAGGATTAACCAACTGAGCCACCCAGGCGCCGCGGGCAGTTTTATTTTTAAGGTTAGCAGTAAGGATTGGAAGAGGCATCCAAGGTTTCCAAAACACAAGTGTTTCATTATCCTTTAAGATGTATATGCATGATGTACATGTTTTATGAAACAATATAAGGCAGTGTAAACCTGAAAATAAACCTGAAAAACATAGCTTATAATTTGATAAACCTAACCTAATAGTTTATGTTTTTTCATATTCCATGTATTATTATTTCAACTTTTTGATAATATGCAGTTCAAAGTACTGAAAGTCCCTGTTTGTACAGATGGGTTTCTCTTACTTGGGTTCGTTTCTACACGGGTCATTTTTCCACTAAAAACAAATGTGCCCAGAAAAACAATGCTGTATTCCCAGCTAGCCCAACGAAAGTTAAGGCAGTGGGCAAGACGCTGAAATTACCCATCACCTGGTACCATCCTCGCACCCTTCCTTACGTTCGTTTAACAAGATGTGACAACCAAGGTTAGGTGGGGTTCTGTAACCTGGTCAAGGTCACGCAGTTAGGAAGTGGGATCTGAATCCAGCTTTAGTATACTCCCACGTCCTGGCCTCTCCCCACACCACCCTTTCACCAAGCAAAAAGTTTGTGGAAATGCCTTTATCTCTCCAAACAAGCTCTTGATAAAGAAGCCAACGTCAGGCTCCACAGGCCGAGTCCCGAGAACAAGTATTGACTCCGAGGCCCGGAGTCTAGGAGGTCGGCCGCGTGGCCGTCTCTCCCGCGGTGCCAAAGGGACCAAGCCACGGGGCCTGTCACCACCACCGCCGAGACCGCGCGCGGCATCCCGGCTCGCGTCCAAGGGCCGAACCGGCTGGCGCTCTGTCCGCAGGGTCGCGGAAGGGATGAGCTGTCTGGACCCCGGGAGACCCCGCTTCCCCCGAGCTCCCACGCCCCCAGCAGCCAGCCGGCCCGACCCCCCAACCCGCCGGCCCCGCCCCCGCCCCGCCTACCCGCGTGCAGTGCGGACAGTAACTCTTGCTGAAGATCATCACTCGGTTACCCTCGATTAGGCCCAAGAGGCGGCGCCGCAACTCCTCGCGGGCCTCGGAAGACGAGCGGCCGGTGCCGGGAGACGACAGGCGGGCCCGGCGCCCCGGCGGCGAAGACACAAGCACTCCGCGGACGCTGCCCAGGCGACGGTTAGGGGCGGTGCCCACCTTCACCGGCCCCGGCGAGGTCTGCGCCCGCGGCGGCGGTGGTGGCGGTGGTTGCGCCAGGGCCTCGGTGTCGCTCCCGGCCTGGCCGGACCTGCTCAGGGACCGAGAGGCTGGCGGCGGCGCCAGAACCGGGCCTGGAAAGGGGGAACCGTGAACACCGCCCACGCCACGGACTGACCACAAGTTAGCCTGACCGCCGCTCGCGCCGCCCCGCCCCCGGCGCCGCCCCGCCCCCGGCACCGCCTCCCCCCCCCCTCCCCCGGCCCCGCCACGCCCCCGGCCCCGCCACGCCCCCGGCGCCG